>NC_050584.1:39251250-39557500 GCF_013368585.1 Megalops cyprinoides | reverse complement strand
ACCTCTGACAAAGAGTGGAAAGAGAAGAGCTGGGCCTTAATGTCTGTGTGCACCGTATGTGGTGGGGTATGTCAAAAGCAGGGGGGAGGGGGTTGTTCAACTCATAAACATTTAAAAATAAACACACAAGCATGGACACAAACTGTAGTCTTTTTGTTAACTGGATGTGGATTTAAGAAGCAGGCGTGGCTGTGGAGATCTGTGCAGGTCTGTATAGAGGGTACATATAGTTCGGTTCAGGGGGAGGGCACGGCAGGGGACAGGAGGGGGGGCGTCAGGACTCCTCCGTCCCAGAGTCGTCCTCGTCGTAGCAGCAGTCCCCGTCCTCGTCTGCGTCCTCGTCCTCCAGGTCCTCGTCGTCGTAGTAATCATCGTAGAAGAGGTTGGAGCCCTCATCGGCGGGGGGCGCCCGGGTGCGGACACAGTACTCTGCCAGGGTGGTGGGCACCTTCACCCCGTCCCGCTCTGCCTCTGCTTTGGTGGCCAGCACCTGTTTCCTGGGGGAGGGGGGGGGGGGGACAGCACTCACAAAAGGCACACAGGACAAATTTCCTAAAATACTCAACAGGCTTAATACAGGAGGAGGCACACTCCAACAACCATGAACCAATTGGCAGCTTGTACATGGTAACTACCAGCTACTATCATAAATGGTAGTTTCAGTTTACAACAGCACTGTTAATTTGTGTTGTCCTACTCTTCCATTAGTTTTACCAATTTAACCACTGTTACAGCACATGTAAACATTTATCAATATTTGTGACCAGCCCAAGAGTGGAACTTTTCCCACTTAAGGGCAAAGCAGCAGGGTGCAGCTTTATCACTGCGCTGGCTAGAGGGTTTGGCTCTCACCTGATGATCTCGGCATACTCGCGGTCCTTCCCCTTGCTGTCCCTCCACTTGCGGTACATGACGGAGGCATCCACGTTGGCCGGGGAGAAGGTGTTGGGCTCGTTGAGCAGAGAGATCACGCTCAGCAGGATTGTCCTGGAAGGGGAGGGGGGTCAGAGGTCATCCCAGGGGCAACCAATCACACGCGCCCAAGTAAGTGCATTTGCTGCCTCAGTGGCTTATTGATCCCAGAATGTTTTGAATGCAACAGACTGATGGGCAGGACTGTTGTTTACAATGTGCTGTGACAGCAGTTTGGCCTCACCAAAGGCAAACACAAATTTGACTTAGAGAGGAAAAAGTAAATGGCAAAACACAAAATGGAAAAGAAAAGGGGGATCGGAGTATCAACCACACCGAAGGCTCAACACCAGAACTGAACTGTCTCAAAGAGTATCATTCTAAAGCCATCCTTATTAGCCAGCTCAGTACAGAAGGAACTCTTTACTGTGATTAAAATTACATCTGACTGGAAGTTTTGTTTAGAAATAAACATCAACAAGGCAAGAACACATTAGCAAGAAAGAAGAAAAAGAAAATAAGCTTGAACCAACAACACAGAGTAGGTGGGTGAGGGTGATAATTTGATTGCTTTTCTGCTGTGCACTACCCCCATAAGTGTTACTCTCCCCTGGTCTCCTGCCATCCCTCTCTCTCTCTCCGGGCACAAACACGTGAAGCTATTTTTATTTACCGCTGTTGCTGAGCCAACCAGGGAGCACCAGTATAGCAATTATGGCTGTCATGAGAGGCGAGTGGGGGGGAGAGAGTGGAGGGGGGGTAGCGACACAGAAAAAAGGAAGAGCACACAGACAGCAATCAAGGAAAAAAGGAAGACGCAGTTTCAAGTAGCCTTAAATAAAACCCCTGTTCTGTGTTCACGATTGACCTGCCTGAACTGCCAAAACTACACGAAGAAATGACTAATCTGTCCCCATTTCATACATCAAATTAACCTGAACATTCGCAATCTCCCCCTTCGTGGAATTAGAATTACAAAAACCAAAATGATGTAAGCTCTGACGAATATTTTCAATCACTTAAACGGCACCCACTCAGCTGCACCATTTCACATGAAGAGCATCCGCTGAGCACATCCACCTGTGACAGCTCAACCAAATATTCCCTCCACACCCCCCCCCCCCCAGTCCAAACAGCCGCCCATTCTAGGCCACATGGACACGTTCCATGTTGACTGCAAAGCAGACGGGGGGGGGGGGGAGAGAACGGGGAGAGGGGTGGGGACAGAGGATGAGGAGAGGAGATGAAGGACGAGGAGGAAGGTACGGATCGCACAGACTGTGAGCGGGTGACGGCGAGGGGCAAGGGAGGGGCGCGCACCTGACGTTCTGTGTGGGGTTCCATCTCTCCGAAGGCAGCTCTCCGCTCTGCGGGTCGTCCACGGGGGGGTGCAGGATGGAGATGCACACGTCCCCGTTCTGCAAAAGGACACGGGGCTCAGAGCTCATCCGCGGCGCCGTCTACTCGCGTAACCGCAGAGCGCGCTCACAGTCATTAGCCACGGGCCGAGGAACGCCACAGCGCACCGCCGTTTGAGCATGGCGTAAAGGCAGCCGCAACGATTTAAGGCACGCTGCGGCTAGCTGTTCCATAGCAAAGCATCTTACCTCATAGATGTTGGGGTGCCACATTTTGGTGAGGAATCGGAAGGCAGGTGGAGAGTAGGGATAGTCGATGGGGAATTTGATGCGGGCCTGGAAGTGAGAAGATGCCAGTTAGTAACACAAGCAGTAGCTCACAGAAGAAAGGTGCCTACTGGTAGGACGCCTGAGCAGAAACCCATCAGAAACCCAAAAGCCTGGCCGTGACCACGCCATGTCTGCACTACGCTCATTCCTCACCAGAGTGGCAGGAATGAACCCTATTAACCCTTCCCAGGCCTGATCAATCAAGCTCTCAGAGCAGGATCCAGTACCGTGTCAGTGTGCAGGTCATGGAGGGAGTGCTTGTCCAGTGGTCCAGGAGTCCAAATACATCCTGATATTTATAGCACTCGTCCCTTTTAAAAAAGTAAGGCTCCACTGATCCTTAAAGGCAATACTGCCTCCCCCGACACAGTTTAAAAACAGTTCTACAGCAGTCCACCATGAATTATTATAATGTAATGATGGATTTTTTTTTTTATAAAACTCATGCCTGCCACATACAACTTATTACATAACATTTCACAATCAGACATAATATCATAATATATGAGCAATATTATTCTACTAAATGTTAATCAATGGCTTGCCTCATCAAACACTAAACAGAGAAAGCAGTGCCTCTCTGCTGAGGGTGTAAAGGCAGAGCAGTCTGCAGAGGATAAGATGCCTCCAGCTGTCGCCATGACAAGGACAGCCACCTGGACACACACACACACACACACACACACACACACACACACACACAGAGCTTTAATAAATCCCACACTGTCAGTGGTGACTGGAGCGTGGCGCCCCCTCGCCCCTGTCCCTCTTGGCTCAGGGTAGCCGGTGTGGGGGCGGCTCTGTCGCACACACATTGAAAGCTATCCTGCTGATCCCCTTCGGCAAATCGCTACGCTCGCTTGCTTCAGGGACGTTCAGTCACTGGGCGGTCTGCTGGAGCTCCAGCTCAGGCCAAGCAGCCATAAGGAGGTGGAGGAGGCCTGCAACTCGGGAGGGGGGCTGGACACATTGCACAGGGCCTCCGGCAAGGAGGGCAACAAACAAGTAAGCTGGTGCAGGTAACTACATTAAGCTTATTGAGAGGAGTCTCCTGTAAAGCGATACCAACTGCAGCATGTCGAGTATAGCCCTTACCATAAGAGACATTTTATACAAAGGAAACATTACCACCGAGAAACCCAGTACAGTGGTCAGTTATACAAGCTTCTGAAATCCCCATGTACGCAAACACAGAACACCACACCAGCAAAGCCTGAGACAAAAGTCAGAACTCACAGTCAACAGCTTAATGTCAGCATAAAGTTTCCTGTATGAACACCTCATAAAAGAATGGCATTCTAATGCGTTAAAAGAGCAAGCCGGAGGCTGAACAGGCAGAGGTATGGTACAGCTATTAGTGCAGGCTGGAGGTGCACCGTGTTCCCTAAAGGCACCAGCACAGAACACAGTTGCACTGTGTGGACATGTCTTCTGTTACTTAGGCCCTGAAAGCTTAACTCTCCACTCCATTTTCTAGGAAGAGGCTTATCAAAACATAAGCAGGGATAACTCAGAGGGCAGCAGTATTACATTAACACATAACTTATATAACCCCCCCAACACGCACACACACACGCGCACGCGCACACACGCACGCACACACGCGCGCACAGGCACACACACACACGCGCGCGCGCACACACACGCGCGCGCGCGCGCACACACACACGCGCGCACACACACACACACACATGCGCGCGCGCACACACACACACACACACAATCCTGTAAAGGCTTCCAAAAAAACAAAAGGAGTCAAACATCCAGACATTGTGAAAATTATGAAATGACAGTTCAGTGGAAAACAATGTCCCACCTCTTTTGTTTAAGTATCATATTCCTATTTTGATAGCAAGGCTGGAGCAGTACCTTTCCAACAGGAAGCTTTGTTTCCATGACACATTCTGGAAATACCGAGTACATCCTGCTACAAGGGGGCACAATAAGACAAAACCGCTGATGACAGACCTAAGAGGTATGAACAAAGGAAAACAACCCTCTCTCTCCGGTGCCTTAACTAACAATACAAAAAGAGCTCCTTTTCCTTATAAATGACCTAATGAGATAGGTAGGGAGGGTGTGTAATGCTACAACACGGCACTGTGCACCGTTTTGGGTGATGCCAATTACAATATTATTATATATTACTTCTATAGCACAGCTGAACTTGTATAAAAGAGGCGCAGATACACTGGTGTAGTCTGAACACAGAGGCAGGGAGTGGAGCAAAGCCCAGAGGGCCAGTGTGAAAAATCCCTCCGAGTTCCTGTGACCGTCTCCAGCCCCTGTCAGCAGCGCGAGCTGAAATCCCTGGCAGCCAGGCCGAGGCAGGGAGGGAGGGCAGCGGTGTGTGACAGCTGGGGCGAGCCGAGGAAACGCTCCCGCTCTCACTCCGGCGCCGCACGCGCCTCATTACCGGCCCAAAGAGGACCACAACACCCAGAACGCTCCGTTCCCATTGTTCCACGCTTTCCCCACGGCGTGACTGTGCCTTTAAAAGCACCGCAAGCGTTCCGAAGACCAAACGCATCGGCTGAGCCCGCTACCCTCCTTCTCCCGCTCCCCCCCCCCCCCCCCCGCCCCACTTCTGATCAAACCTCGTACCCCTACACATACACCCCTCCCCCCGATCCTCTCTACCTCCTTCAAAAGCAGCCACTCCTTGCCGCCCCAGTTCTCTTTGAAGTGGGGATCTCCAGGGAACCCTGTGAAAGAGCAGCAGCTTCTTTCAAGTAACAAAATAACAGGTAGGAAGGGGTCTGCAGCCTGCAACGTCAGCCTGCGGCAGTGTTGGGAACAGCAGCGATCGCCCAGCCACCCTCAGCACACGCTTATCTGAAGAGGAGATACCAGCGCTAATGTGTGACACAGTTCATCCCTAATGAGCTGAACAACAGAGATAGGGGAGTCCACATCTGCAGCCAAAACCGACTGAACGGCTCATCTCAACAGCCAAAAACAACATGAGCTCCGCCGGTCAACAGACACTTCCCAAAACGAATGCGTTCGTTTTGTCTTTCTTGGATGGTGACCTGAAAATGTCTTCAGCGCGCTTTGACTAGAGACTGTGCTCTGTGAAGACCCGACTCACGGGGAAGCAAAGCAGGTCAGCGCAGAACGAATCGTGCGGCTCCCCTGCGGTGCCTCTCACCCAATCCCCCCCCCCGTCTGTCGGCCCCCTCTCACATTCTCCGAGCTCTGCTAGTTTTGCTCAATGCAATGCGTATTATGAGAGAGAGAGAGAGAGAGAGAGAGAGAGAGAGAGAGAGAGAGAGAGAGAGAGAGAGAGAGAGAGAGATGTGCCTAAGAGGCCGCAGTGTGGCTTTGAGAGAGCACTGCGCATAAGCTTGTAGACAAGATCCTGACCCTTGACACAGAGAACCCCCAAGACCATTAGCAGACCCTCAGCCCAGGAACAGAGGGGCAGACAGTAATCTCATATCCAGCAGACATGTGTGTGGTGTATAGCTCACATGCATGGACATGGGGGTCCTCTGAACAGACATAATTAGGCTAATTGCCTCCTTTCCAAACGAACAACTATGAATGGAGACCAGGCCAAACATGGCCTCCGGTTTTGAAAAAAGGCCATGAACTGTATGAAATATAACAGCCCCGTTGTAAAAAGTAATGAGGCCAATAGGGTCTGATGCTGTTATGGGTCACAGTGGACCGCCCCCCCCCCCCCCCCCCCCTCCCCGCCGCCCATTTAAACAGTGCCACTGCACGGGCTTCAATTCACCTTGAGGCTGGCTTGTTTTTCACAGACGCTTGCGGACGTTAACTCGAGCTGGGGCTGAGATGGTGCGCTGTCAGAGCCGGAGTGTGAAACATGACTCCCCTCCTGCGCAGCGTAGCTCACACTGACTCCTCTCCTCTCTGCAGCAGCTGCAGGCCTGAGCCAGCTCACACTGGGCCTCCCGAGGGGCTACACACCCAACACCCATCACCCCCCAGGGCAATCCCATCCGCACGCAGCCAGCTGCACTGACAACACACAGCATGAGCCAGCTTACGCACACATCCCCTGCCACACATTCCATGTTCTCCACTTTCACACGTTCTAAGACGAGGAGCTTGCTTTTCAACACTACTGCAATATGTCACATCTCTGTGACATGGGGCATGGTGTTAGGTTTTTAATTCAGAAGTGCACTAACAGCAACAAGTAGTTATGACTTCTTTGAACTGGTATGCTGTAGCTTTCCTAACACAAATCAGACTGACGGGACATGCCCCCCCCCCCCCCCCAAACATATGATATTACTGAATGTTCCACCACTGCTATCATCCCCAACTGAGATTGGACTGTGTTCAAATTCTCAAGCCTATAAGAGTATGACTCATAATGTGTATACAACTGAACGCATACACACACACACATCTACCATCACCATAAGAAAAATTAAAACATCCCGTCTTAGGATTATACACACACCACACCTCAGAGAGACTTCTACGCATAGTAATACATTTTGCTATTCTTAGGAGCGATGTCATGCACAGGAGGCTACGCTCAGCCTCTCTTGCAGTTCGCAGACGGACGTCATACTTCCACATCACATGAGGCAAGCGAGCTGTGCCCCTGGCTTTATTCAATGGTGACATTCTGGCCCCACCTCTGACTCCGCCTCCAGCAGCAACAGTGGCCCATTCCCAGCAGTGGCACTTTACTGGAGTTACATTACACCCACAACGGCGTGTTGAGTTTCAGGATAAAGGGCTGGCTGCCTGGCTTTTCAAGGGCACGGCTGCCAGAGACAGCTAATAGGATTGATGGTGCATTACTGGGCATAGAGACAGCGTTGTCCCAGAGAAGAGGAGTCAACACGTGGGCTCGAGGACTAGAGATGGAGCGGTCATTTTTAAACAACAGGGGCTGAGGGGCAGAACTCCCCTGGGCATGAAAAGTCGCCACATTCATTAAAGCGGTCACTGCTCTCTCTCTCTCTCTCTCGCTGGTTAGGCCATTCTATCGCTCATGTTCCCGGGTCACTCAGGGTTGCCATGCTGATCCGCTGTCATTTTCAATCGATCTAGTCCGAGGACAGAGTGTAAACAAGAGAGCCAGCATGTACTAGAACGAACCCCTACAATGAACAGTCACTGTTCAAAGGAACTTTAGCAGTGGGTCAGTATGGGATCACCAAAGGGAGAAGAATGCAACCGCCATTTAAAGGGGAATACAAGCAAAAAAAATTAAGTTTTCTGTATCACTGTAATCATTTAAAGAGGAAAAACAACTTGCATGATCCATTCAACTGAGATTTGCCAATTTCCCACGAAGCGCTGCCACATTGGTGTCATGGGATTACGACACAACCAGGGGTTTGCCCATGGCAGAGTTCCTTAGATATGGACTCATTTCCTGGCATTTGCAATCTCTTAAAGTATTTTCATCTCTCTACAAATGAGCCTTAGGGCTGTCAACCAAGCAGGACAGGGAATTCTTGGGGACTAATCTTAATGTTTTCAGTGCAGGACCCAGGGGGAAGCAGAGAGGGCAAGGAAGCTGTCCTTCTTAACAGTCAATATGTTCAGACCAAACTTCCTCCTTACTTCACCCTCTGCAATCAATAGCTGTAAAGGTGACAGTAACACAGGTAGGGCAGTGCTAGGGGTCATTTCTAATTTAGCTGGCCCAAAGAGGTATTGTAGAGCCACATACAATCCATGCCAACTTATCATAACTAAAAATACTGCACTGGTAATCAATTACAACAAAACACCCACCAGAAGTCTGTGGAAAAAAATGATACAGCCAAGCGGCTGCACAATTATCATCTCCTAGAGCTTCCATATTCATTAGCTGGTATTATATGCTCTGTCTTAACAGCTGCTGTGTAGAAGCAGAGTGAAGCGCAGCTGCTGCAGCTGGTTGAGAGTCAGGTGTTCCTGCAGAGATTCAATGAAAACGCGAAGCTCAGATTTTAAACTGCCCCAAGCAAACACGACAGTCTAGTCACCCCAGAACACAGTGAGAAGGAGGTGTATGTGAACAAGATGCCTGAGTAGAATCATGTTTATAGTCATGGCTGTGAATGACAGAAACCTAATGAGCGAAGTTATTCAAAAGAATTCTGCCGTGAGGGGGTGCCCTCACTCACCTGCCACACAACTTGGGTGTTACACGCCTGGCAATGCGCCTTTGGTACACAATGAAAAATCACCGCTCTGAATAATGGCACGGGTAAGCCCTCCAGGCAGTTAGGCCTAAGAAACTCATCATGTTCAACCACCATGTTATAATCAGTCTGCACATGCACGCCAAGCCAAACACACCAGGTGAAGAGATCATACAGAATGTCTTTAGCTGTGGCAAGAGAGCGAGGACATATTTGATTCATCTACACACCCACCCCAACAGTCAACAGAATCACAGCAAGAATAACGACACAGCTGGCAACCTGACAGAAACAGGCAACTCCGACTTATGGTAAGGGCTTTATAATGTTACAGAGCAGCATCAATGCCTAGTGGGTGGCACCATGTGGCACTGTGATTGTTACTCCAAACTGTTAGCCCAAAGATGGTAACACACTGCGCAATCTCCCAATTTCGGAATTCATGTGGCGTTGACCCTGACTCCTACAATTCTACAGCAGCCTTCTCCAAGTGTGTGTCAGGTTAACTTGCAGGGCACTCACGATTTTCAAGAATCGTAATAAAGAGCGACACTACACTTAATGCTAATGGAAAACAAGATGATACACTCAACTCACAGCATGATCGTTTCATTAAACGGAGTTCACAATTCAAAATTATAATGACATGACGGAAATCATGCCAATAGGAAAACAAAAATATAACGCGACTGAACATGTTCTTTTTCTGTTCTATATACAAATCAAATGAGTTGTGGCAGTACAAATTCAATCTTATTCAAAATAAAATAGGATACTTGTTAAAAAATTATACATTTATAAGGAATAGGAAGGGTATATGTATACAGATTTGAATTCAAATTTTTCCATCTCAGTCTAGTCAGAACAGCTTGCTACTCTGCTGTCTTTCTCAACTAACAGTATTCTCACATGGTGGGGCTAATAGTAAGAAGCAGTTCAACTGGCTACAAAAAGGCAAACCGCATTCAAGAAGACTGATGGACAGAACAGGTAAAGGGGTTAAAAATTCTCTCAGCCAGGAGGTAATTTTATTTCGCTACATGTTCGCTACTAAACTTTTAATCATTTTTTTAATTTCACAAAATTAGCTGACACTGATGTTTAAGGAAGTTTTTTTCTTACTGAAGTATAGTGAAAATGTATATTCCATGAAAGTTGTTGTCTTCTCAGCATCACATCATCTTACTGTGGGTGACAAAAATGACAAGAAAACATCTCTATGATCTATAGTTGCCTTATGATACCTAGTTCCCCAAACTGGATCCACCTGCAACTTACAAGCAAGCATAACATACATTTATAAAAATCACACAATGCTAAATATAGAGCTCTCCCCATTTATAAGAATAGAGGGTGATCAAAAATACTGGGGCGGTTATTCTTTTACCTGCACTGAGTAGATATTCAAACAATCTCCTGATAAGAATCATTCTAGGCTCACTTGCATGTAGCCTAATCTGATACTCACTTGAGTACAATGGTGCGGAATAGGTGAGAAAAGAGCACCACAAACAAGGAGAAAATGCCAATTCCTAAGGTGCCATGTGAGATCAAACAGTGACAGTACCATAGCACTGTAACCCACACAGCAGCAATTATCATGGACCCATTCAAAAATAATCAACGTGCATAAAAGTACAATGTTATATTTGAAAGAACTTTGTTATAAATATTAACAGTGCCAGAGCAAGTGATTCACATGGTGACACTCAAAGAATGAAGGTCATTTTTATTTCATTTACTAAAGGACTATACAAAAATACATTGAAATACATTTTGTTCCATGTTCAAAAACCTAAGAACATCACTCTCCCGTTTCACCAATTCATGTGCATTTTTACTTCAGCATCAACTTCCTGCATGAATCAAGGACTGAGGTGCAGATTGACCTCATCACAAAGGAATAATGTTAACTAAATTTAAAAGCACTTCCAGCACATAAAGGCTCCATCACACATGGTACCATGGATTCATTCTGGGACATTCTTTTGGCAGGATGTCACAAAATGACACCATTTAACACATTCACTAGTAAACAAGCTTACATACCTTAAGCTGATCTGAACACATGACTTTTCCACATTTCAAACATGTTGCAAACATGTAACAAAAATGTGTGAAACAAACTTGTGAAACGTGACCGAAGCAGCTGCACTGTATGTGTATAACTCATCGGGCTTTTAATTCTATACAATACACATCAATTCAATGTGTGATTAAAGTTAACATGGAAATAGGACACATGCTTGTACTCCAAAGGTCTTTTATAATGTTCAACAGCACAATATCACCTACGAATGAATGGATGTGTGTAGAGCCATTCAGTTGAAAACTGAAAACTTTCTGCAGACTGTAGCCAGGTTCAAAGCAGCCTATTCTGTAAGCCGCCAGAAACCATATTCATCTACAGTGGAAAATGGCTGACCATCTAGTCCAACAAAATCCACGTTTAATGTTCTTTTTTGCACATGGATTGTCTTCATATAATTGGTCACAACACTGCAATGAAAGCTGCATAGACAGCTGTTCTTTGTAAAGCAGACCACCAGCTTTATAGAACAAAATGAAATGAACCAAGAAAAACGTGTTTTCCAAAAACAGCTAGCTAAAGTAAATGTCAGTTTTACCTATGCATATCCCCCAGATAAGCATTTCACAAATACACAATTTCACCACAAAATTTCTCTTATTGTGGTTCATCAATCAGTCAAAAGGGCAATACCATCCTACAGGATATTTGAACTAGTTTTCAACTATATGCTCTTGTATGTTTCACCAGACTAAAATTGGAAAACTGGTTACAGTAGTTGGACAGGGTTGAACGAGTCATGACATAGCTATGGATTTCACAGCCAAGCTGTGCATTCCTGGGCAAACAATGGAATCTCACACAGCACCAGCATGCACATAGGCTCACACTCAAGAAGGGCTTCTTGCTGGCACTGAGAAAGATAAGGACAAAATCCAGGGCCCCCAGGTCTACTCTAAAGTCTTAATGAAGCAATTAAAGGAGACTGAGCCTCTTTAAAGATGTTAAATAACACAAGTTCAATTTCCAGGCCTTTGCTTCAGTATAATGAGTGGGTATATCAGAAGGTAGAGGTGAGGGAAAGAGTGATGCAGAGATAAGCAACTGTGCACCATAGCACACCAAAATGTACATTGTGACCTGCAGCTGGGAAAACAACATGGAGTCCGAGTGGAACAATTAAAATCGGTCAAAGCAAACCTCTTATTTTCAGGGACTTCTGGCATTTCAGACAGACAGTCTGAATATAAAGAGATCTGTCAATATTTCCACTTTCATTTCCATTTGAACCACTGATAGACTTTTGTTTGACGAATATTACACTAGGCAAAAACACGTGCAATTAAAACTTAAGATGTAATACCGCCATATCAAAGCATAAAGTACTTCCGATTCTCCATTTTATCTGAGTACAAGGTTACAGTACAATGCTAAATTTAAGCAGAGTATACTACCAGGAGGGTGAATTTACGATGAACTATAACTCCAAACTTGTCCCTTCTCTTCAGCTACCAACTAATGAATGATCACTCTGGCGAAAAAAAATAAGTAAACAAATTTTGAACTTTAGTCATACTGACCTACTTTCTTCAACCGACTACCTGTGGAACAAAACCCTTGGCCATTTCTACCATGCCTGAATATTAATGTCTTAAGTATTCTCAAATTGACCGATTAACACCCCTTCTTTAACACAGTAGCGTCAGCCACATCAACCCTCACTTGCCAGAACCGTGCCACCCTAACTCCAAGGGTAATTCATTGACGGTAATGTTATCGCACGACAGTCTCGAAACTGTTTGAGGCGAACCCCTGCATTTACTCTGTGAAAACGATGGTGATCGATGTATTCCACGCTCATGGTTATATTCATACAACGAGGCGCAACAATGCAAATGATTGTCACATTGTTGTTTTTAATATACTTCAAATATTTCAAACATACTTTAATATGTTTGAAAAACAGCCTCGTCAGTCAAAGCTAGTGACTGTCGAAGTTTTGATTAAGAGAACAGTCACCTCAGTTCTCGCAACGCCCCACTTGCGCAATGTTCACTGGCTGATCTGCTAAATTCGCGGTGGCGAACAATACGCCAGGCTGTTGGGATTCTGAATCACAAGAAACTGTTAAATCCACACAAGTGTAGGGATGAATTGGGCAAACAAATAACAGACTTGCCTCGGGCAACTGTAAGGCGGAGTGTAGCTTACTGTAGGCTACACCACCCCCTGTTGCCGGGCAAAACAGAAGGCATGCAAATTCTGTCACACAAAGCTTACACACATACAGCTAGCCATCTCGCTGCTATATAGGAAACAAAGAACAGTAGCTATCAGTTTTCCACATGTTGTTGTGAATAGGGCTAATAAGAACACATGACATAACGTATGTGACTGGCTACATAGGACTGAAGTGGCAAGCTCGGTACGGTCCTCAGTATTACAAGACAACAAAACGTGATTTCGATGTAGCTAGATTGCTAGCTATCCAACTGGAGGGCTATTACCTAACGGTATAGATAACTCCTTTGCGTGAAGTTGGTTTTTAACTCCCAAGTTTATTGTCTAACTAATACCAAAGGCCACATCGTGACCACAAAGCATTAAGTTTGTTGACAGCCACGAAAACTACCGACAAGGCCCAGCTACTTCCCCTCTTTGTTTAAAGAGAAATTTCGACAAAATACAAACAGGAAAAGCTTTACGCGCACAGACTGTAGCTAGACTACATTAATCAGAAAGACGGCTGGCTACCTAGCCAACTACCATTTATGAAACATCTAGTATTTAAAAAGCTATCTTGTTAGTTAGCTAGACTTGTCACGATAATTGATTAAATCTTGCTAATAGCACGCGTCTTTTCAAACAATGGGTGTCCGACTACCATAGCTAGCATTGTTGGATCGGAAAATGTGAGTGTTGATTTCCAATTAAACAGGCCAGTTTAAGTCTACACAAGCTACTGGATTGATAAACCCTGCAAGAACAAAAGAGTTCGATAACTATGTAGGTTACAAAGACGAGCTACAGCTAGCTACGTCGTTTCGGCCCAGTAAATACAAAAGGAAACTAGCCAGCAATACCAAAACTGGTTTGGGAAGTTGGTATTGTTTTGTTCAGAGACAGAACAACAGAGAGGGCCAAAGTGACAACGCAAGCAGTGCGTTAAGCGGAGTAGCTCTCTTTCCAGCTGGCTACTCAGACTTTTCAAAGGAATTGTGATTCTATTAGCTACCCAACTACCTTACCTAGCTAACTAACCAAACTAGTGAGCAAGATACCTAAAAACCTAATGCCAAACAAAGGTATACATAGTAAGCCAATTAATTGAATAAAACTGGCTGAATATGGTGGGTAAGATAAACACGAAGCAAAGAATGTCTTTGGTTAACAATGAAAAATAACACGCTGGAAAAATATCAAACAAAGGGTCTTAGCTAGTTAGCTGGTTAGCCAACAAAGGTTCTTTCATCAGAATATCAGCCAGTAACATTCTTAACGTTACATACAACTAGCTAGCTAAAGTTATCTACGTAGTTAGCAACCTAGTTATGTTACTGTAGAGTAATCTTATGTTGACAAAGTCAGAGAGAGCTAAAGCTAATTGAAATCAAGCTAACCCGCTGTCGGCAAAATCAGCAAACCAACAGTAACAGATTAGTTAGCATGCTAGCTGGATATCTGGCTATACATCACATTTAATCCTAACTGCCTACGTCATAAAATAAAGAATATGAAGCATTTCATACGGTAACCAGATAGCCAGCAATCATCAGCGTTTCTAACGTTAACTAAGTAGCTTTGTACAGTCACTTTCCAGATAACAGTTACGTGCGCAGTCGACAGAAAAGTTAGCTAGCTAGCTAAATGTGTTTTGTTCGCTAGCTACAAACAGCTTCCTCGTCTGCTAAAGCTAATACTCACCTTAAAATAACCCCCTTCGTAGTGGGTATTTGGGGGTCCAAAGATTGCTACTTCCCAGTTGTACAAGTCCGACTCGTCCACTAAAGTTATTTTGAACCCTTCAACGGGCTCTTCTTGAAGACTTTTCATCTCAAGCATTAATGCCTTTTGGGAACTCGCTACATGATGATGTCCATGTTGAGCCATATTCAGCTACGATCTGGCCAGCTAAATAAATACCGCGAGCCTTTGAAAAACCGAGTTAACTAGCTAGCTACAGAGTTAAATTAACTAGACAGAAACGTCCTTTGTTTCTTTGGCTCGTTTGCTCCCTACGTTCACAGTTTATAGTGTCCTCCACAATGATGAAACAAACCCGTAAATCACTCGTTGACAACCAAAAACCCGTCGAAGCTCGCTAGGCTAGGTGTCCTCACGAATCTGTCGTCTGCTTTCTCCCTCGTTTAGCTCCCGAAGCAGACAAATGTGTCCAGAACAAATCCGAGCCAGATTCTAACAACTATGTATAAGAAGAAATGTAATCTGGTGTAGAAATAAAGTAAACAACAAAAATAAATAAATAAATGAACGGACGTCCGGCTGGGTAGAGATATCTCTCCCTCTCCAATTTGCAGCTGCTACTATATGTGTCGCTCTTAATGTGCCCCCTGCAACAAGACTCAAGTAACCAATACGATTGGCAAGTTACAGTGCTTTCTGGGAAATGAAGTTCATAAATAGTCCAATCGCTCTCTACATTACTGCACAGTAAACACGACTTAGTTCTCCATCCCCCACTAGCTTGGCGGTATGATAGGGTTGTGTTGGTAAGAGTCAGTGAGTTGTTTGTTAAATCTTTCTCAAAAAGTTACAATTAAGTAACTTTTAAGTAATTAGCAGCCTCTCACACCTGGAACAGACAACATGATTACACTGACCGGAATCTGGCAACTTAAGTTCATTTCTGGCGCAAACGCTACGTATATAGTCCAGCGTTTCCCAAACCTCTCCTGGAGGACCCCTTGTCCTCTGTCCTGCATGTTTTAGATCGCTCCCTGCTCCAGCACAGCTGATTCAAATTATCAACTCGTTATGAACTCCTGAAGCTGCTTAATAACAAACTGATCATTTAAATTAGCTGTGTTGGAGCAGGGAGAGATCTAAAATATGCAGGACAAGGGGTCCTCCAGGAGAGGTTTGAGAAACGCTAAGTAGCCAATCCGAGTCTGAACCAGATTACAAATACAACATATATTTCTGGCAGTATTATATTACACTGCATAATAGTATAACATGCACTAACTGTAAAGCTTTTGTAAATATCTTTGGTGATTCCTTACTATTTCTCTCTCATCTGTTTTGAGTACTGTGGTGTAACTGCTGCTCCCCTGCTACATTGCCTGTTGTTCTTTATTGCCCACCAGGACCTTTCAGGAGTTTTATGGATGAGTTGGGGATCCTGCTGAGCTCTTTCCCAGATGATGGGACCCCACTGATTATGCTGGGAGACTTCAACATTAAATTAGCTAGTTCCACATCTACTGGCTTCCTCTCCCTGCTCAAGTTCTGTGATCTCACCTGCAACAATCATCCTCTGCTGATAAAGCAGGCAACCAGTGACCTTGTCTTCCTTTTTCCTCCACAACTACACTACAGCCACTTTCATGGCGAACCCCCTCCAATTCTACCATCCCTGATTAATTTCCTTTCCTCCTTCTCCTTTCTTCTGAACCCCTCCTTTTCACTCCCACCCTCACTATGCATAATCTTTCCTTATGGATTCTGATCCTCTCGTCTCTCCTCCGAGCCATCTCACACAGTCTCCTCCCTTTCATCTCTTTCCTGAGCAGTGGCACCCTAACCACCGGCTGTGTTCCCTCTGCATTGATGCAAGCCCATGTCAGACCCCTGATCAGGAACGAAGGACTCCTTTGCTTCAGTACCCCTTGAATTTGCTGTTTCTGATCAAATGTCCCATTCTCTCTTTTGGGATGATTTGTTTGACCCCAAGCAATCCAGTTATACAGTCACTGTTCTTCTCTCCATCTGCTATCTTTTGAAACAGTTGCTGTCCACCCTTGCAGTGATGGGTATCTCAGGCAGTGCCCTCAGATGGATTATATCCTACTTCTCCAGAAAATCCTTTATCTATCACTGTTTTGCTGATGACACTCAACTGTTAAATTCACCCTCACTCCTCTGACACACAGGTCTCATCATGTGTCATGCATGTATCTCACTGACTGCATCTCAACCTGTAGTGACTATTACCGGAGGCTCAACTGCCGCTCTAAAGAAGAGTGTATGACATGTATACATATACGTGGATTTAATTATTAGTTATTCCTGGGGAAAACGGAATTACAAAGAATTTTCAACTTGGATGTCGTAGTGGATTGTGTTTAACAGAATCCCTGGATTCTTAAAAAGTTGTTATAAAAAGTTTTCATACTCAAATCAGGTTCATAATATTGTATAACTGGATGTCCTTTAACAAGGTATGGATCCTCTGTTGTTTCCCTTAGCAAAATGAATGACTACTTATTTTTAAAACTGCACAAACAAAAGGGGTTGTCTCCTGATTAATTCAGTACTGGAATTCAAACAGAAGAAAAAGAGGAATCAGTTTTGTATAAAACTGCTTAGGAAGTAGAGTCCCCCAAGGATCTGTGTTGATACCTTTTCTCCTTTTTATATACTGTATTGAAATGACCCGGGTAACAAGAATACTAGGAAAGTCATTAAATTGGCTGATTGCACCAAGCTAGCAGGAAAAGAAAATCTGAAAGTAATTTAAATATCTTAAGTTTTGAAATGATCCAAGTCTGAGGCAGTAATATTTTATTGGAGCCACATAGTTTGTGCCCTCAATGTGAAAGTGGTTAGGCATTGTAGTAGTTTGAGTTCTGCCAGGATCAAGAAACTCACTGATGAGCCAAATGAGTGCGGAGATGTATAACAAAACACTAAGAGTGTAAGTCAAAGGCATATACACTTAAATTATATAAGGCCCCAGACCATATTTACCATACAGTGTTCAGCTTTGGTTCATTCACAAAAAGAAACAGAAGCTTCAGAAAAAGTAAGGAAGCTATAGAGGAAGACAAGACCCAGTTCCCAGTGTTAATCAAGATCAAGAGAGACTGAAAAGACTTAACCTGTTTGGTCTTAGTGAAAGGAGGCTGGCATAAGGTCAGTTTGTATTGTTCCAAATTGTTTAAAGGGATGAATAAGGTGGACCACAGAGGGTCTTCCAAATTAACTTGTGTGAACAGAAACAGAGAACATAGAAGGACATGGTGTGATTTTCACACTGATCTTACTGACATGTTACTTACTAGGTTATTTGTATATTGGATTTGCCACCATATCATAGAATCCATATTCTGTGAAAAGTTTGCCTCAGTATAAATATGTACCTATTAGAGGACGGAAACATGATGTTAGCCATTGTGGTTAGGGTGGGGGGGGGGCTTGAGGCTACTACTATGTTTATTTCTTTAATGTATGTAGTGGAGATTTGGGTTCAAAATAAAATACTTAAAAGGTCACAAAGAGGCTAAAAGAAGCAGCTAATATAAAACACCAGACCTAGATAAAGGTTCCTTTCCATACATGATGTTGCAAAAGCATGTACCATATTTTAAAGGATGTAAAAGAAATTGTGAACGTAAAATGTAAGATGTTTAGTGTTACAGCAAACTTTCCTTTGATTAGTTAAAAGGGTATGACATGATTGAAGCAACGTTATTACCAAAGCATTTAGCCTCGTATTGCTCAACATTATAAATTGGTTGTTAATTTTGTTGTGGAAAAACCTGAGGGCTACATATGATGAAATGACAGGCAGTGATTACAAGCCCAAACTGGAAGAGCAGCTCCCAAACAGAAGAAGAAAACACATAAATAGGTCAAAGCCACCTTAAAATTTGCAATGACGTAGTTTTAATTTTTTTTTTGTTGAAATTTTGCTCGTGGCAAGGTATGTTGTCGTAATTGTCGTACATGTTTTTTCTTTCATGTGCCACGACCTTTGACCTTAAATACATTTTAACATTATAAACTCTAACTATGGAATAGGGAGGTACTTGTCACTACAATTCTTTTGTTGTTACTGAACTATATGGTTTGTGTTATCAATGACAAAATTTGTGATCAAACATCTTAATGTGCATATAAATGTCAGTAACCTAGATCTTCCTTTAATTACTAGGTATTGAAGACTTAAAGTACTGTCTGCACCTCTTATTCTGAAGTCACACCCTCCTGCTCTCACTCCGACCAACCAAGATTCTAGATGTAGAATCAAGGAAGAAAGCTCCCAACAACACCCCTGAAGGACCAACTAGCATGGCAGATCGCATGGATCTTCTGAGCCAATCGTCTACAGCCGGCTCAGACTGCAGTAGGCTTAAGAGATAAGCTAATGACAATAAGTGTGCACGTTTGAATGCTTCACTGCCAGCTTTGCAGGACCTGGAGGTTGCAGGATCCTCTCTCTTTTCAAGTGCGTGTTAGCTGACAATCACAATATATTCATATCTTGATTTCCACCCGGGCACTGCAACCCGTTGTCTATTTGAATATACCAGAAATACCCCCCCCAACACACAGACACACACACATATACACACACTCTAACCAACAGACAGAAAGCAGGCAAGACAGAACATAAGATATCAGAGGGATAATCACGTCTATATACAAGAGCTTTCAACCCCTTTCGGAAGTACAAGAGAAGCATTAAAAAATTAAGGCGATGAAAAGATTGTTTCGCATCATACGTGGGAGTTTATTGGATCACCTTAACACAGGACTACAGCAGCTCACTTCTGTCTTCTTTATAAGGAATGTTAATAGTAAAGTATTCCTTCCTTTTTTCTTGGTTTATTTCTCTTAAACATATTACATCATATAGCTGGAAAACGGAGAAAAAAGGAATCGCACGGGACCTTTGTTTTGACAAAGAAAGAGTAAGAGCGACGGGAGTATATTCTACAGTCTTACAAGCCAAACCCAGCAAGAAAGATATTCACTACATTATACCAGAAGACAACTAAGACAAGGTGTTTCCGGTAACTTTGATTCAACTGCAATAAATGGCATATCTTCATTTATACTTTGAACTGGATACCCTTCCTCTCACAGAGTCAAGTACACTGAATCTGATCCCCCTTCCCCAGTCTAAAATAATACATTTAATGCAAAACACTTAAGTTTAGAAACAACATTCCAAGATATTTTTTTTGATTTTCATGTTCTTCATAACAGACGAAAATACAAGTTCACATGATCAAAAAAGTGAAGCGATCAGAAGATCACTTTCACCCCATAAAAAAATGTATAAAAAGAAAACAAAGACAATCGAGGGATGACCAGAGTTGTGTTAATATGAATGTGTGATCTTGTATAGGGCAGCATAATGCACATGTATACATTCCTACTCATGCAATATGCAATGTTTCAATTGCATACTCAAAATAAATATTTTGCACAGAAAATGTTACATGTAATTAATGATGCTTTTTTTTCTGCTCCATTCCAAATTAAGCTTGCATTAGTCAAAGCATATCCCAGCATGGGTATTTAATGTTATGTTCCCAAAATAAATAAGCACTCTATACTATACTCAGTGTATAGCTACTGGGCCACATTGCCACACTGCTTGACTAACACATAGTCTGACTGGAGATTTATATCAGCATCACGAGATGACTAGGAGGCTTAGGTGAGCCACTGCACGAAAAACACCTATGTCAGTTCATATTTGCAATGGGACGCTACATAGTGCTGGATCTGGCAGTACCAACACGCGGAGAGATTTCATTTGTAGTCAGTAGCTCCCTTGTGTGTGAGCAGTACAAGGCCATTTATAACCAATCCCATCCATGTTGATCTCACTGCAGGGGAAGGGTAAAGGCAGTTGTGAAAGGGGTTTCAATCTGAAGTGCATGTGTGATGGGTGCTTAGTGTCTGAGCAGCGCTGATGCAGGTGTGTTGAACTCTGATGAGTGCACCTGATCTGAAATGTGTATGCAATACAGAGTGTGGAAATTAGGCCAGACCACTAATCAACAGGACTGTTTAGGCCCTTGGCAGCCCTGACTATCAGCCTGCAACATAATCAGGCTGACAGCATTGTTAGCCTTCCAGCTGCCTCACCATTCCATTGACCAGGGCAGGAATGTAACTGAGGAGGGATACAGCATAATACTGATTACAAAGACATAATCTTGCTCTAATCTCAACCTGACACTAATGGCTCCATGGGCATCAGAGTCAGTTATGTCTATGTAAGTTCTCCACAAATGACCAGGACATCCCCCAAGTCTCTCCCAGCTTCAGTTGTTCACCTCTGAACAACTCCACTTACTATCCCTCCCTGAATTGTGCCTTTCATCCACTCAAAGCCAAAGGCCGAATTTTAGTCACCAACTGTATGTAGAGGAAGAGAGACTTGATATGTGGGCCTCTGCACCAGCAAAGCTAATAAAAAAAAAACTATAATTAGGCATCTGATTGGCTGTGGCAAGTCAGCAATGGACTGGATCAGCCATAACCGTCCACAGGAGATGTAGGAGCAGAGCAGAGAAGCAGAAAGCAGGCAGCACGAGCGACTCCACTCAATTCCATCACAAACCGCAGTATCCGGCATGCATGCTCTAGACGAGACATGCCAGATCCAGCCTGCTGGTGCTCAGAATATCAGCAATAGATACAGGTCTATCACCCCGTGCACATTGGAGATACCCCACACTGTAGCAAAGATAATTCTATTCTACCTCATAAGCTAGCCTCTCCGAGATAAACCATTTACTTCACAATACTGCAGCAGCATAGAGCTTTTGGAGAATTTAACAGACAAGTATGGAAATAGTCCATCACTTCTTACACCTGGTCCCACCCCTCTGTTGCCTTGAGTACCTATTCTGCCTTCCGGTTTCAATAAAGCTCTTCAAAATATTTCCAAATCAGATGAGCAATGTAAATGCCTTTAATTCTTGGAGGGACTGATATGTTACAGCTATTCAGTCAAATTCACAAGGAGCGCATCGTGAGCAAGGAGCAGGAGAGACGGAGGCTAGCAGTGAGAATCTGGTCTCTGGAGACCACATCTGACCAGCAGTCAGAGAGGGCAGGTAAGAGCCGAACTGACTCCGGCTGGGTCAGTTTGCAATGGGATGGCACAGGAGTCAGTCTAGAAGGGAGCAGTGAACACACAGTGACACTGAACACGGAGGGAAAAAGGCAGATGGGCTTAAAAACAGAACATAACTTTGACAAACAAAACCACATAAAGAATAACAATAAGATTCAAATGAAAACAAAAGTCCAGTTTCAATAGGATGGGGTTAAATAATGATATTAGCTAACGTGAGGAAGAACCAGTTAGAGAGGGAAGTACAAGAGGTGTAATCAGGAAAAACTACAGCATTGAGATAAAAGAAAATAGGACACTGAGGAATGAATGGAGAGGATATAAAGAGAAAGGTGGGGAAAACTCGTGGCAAGAATGAGAGGTGGAATCACAGCAAATAAAGGTTTAAAAGTGCAAGAGAAAGATTTAAGAGCATGAATGGGATAGTGACAAGTTGACAGAGGAAGTTGGGATTCACAGATCATGAGAAACAAAGAAAAATAAATTGGGAGAATTGGGGGTGTACCAGCCTTGGTCATTGTCATGTGATTTGCGTGTGTGTGTGTGTTGTGTGTGGTGTGTGCATGTGTGTGTTTAAGACTCAATCAGCACTGAGAGAAGGTCTGCTTGATCTCATCCAGCACATTCCCCAGTAGCGACGGTTCGTCACACTTAGCATCAATCGACACTGTCTGATCAGTCTGCGGGAGGGAGAGAGGGAGGACACACAGGTAAGCAATCATAACGGCAGCACCAGTCTACTAAAACACAGAAAATGGTTATGATGCAAGTATCTGAATTTAAAACTAGATCCTGAGCGTCTGTCCCTTTCAATACTGTGTAAAACTCTTGTACTTGGAATCACACATATTGAACAATGATAACTGTAAACACAATAAAGGAGTTAGTGTTGTACTTTCACAGTAAGTACTTCCTTTCCTCAGACAGGTTCCTAGACTTCAAGGGAACTCAAAGGAACTCATTGAAGCCAATACAGTATTAAATTGCACATATTTATCTTGGGTGCAGACTTCCACCCATCTTTGTAAAATGTCAATAAAGAAAACAATTATGCCTCTTTAAATATTCACTTTTTGGCCACATGTGAAACATAGTTTTCAGTAATTTCAACCAATTGATCTATTACCCATAATAAAATAAATTAACCACCATCGGTTTTGGAGCCATTCACAAAATGGTGCTTTTTCCATGTGAATGGCAGAACCAGGGCAGTGAACCTTGGTCATTACAGGTGACCACCTTAAATATTTACTTTTTAGCCAGATGCGCAAATTATTCTTCACTAATTTCAATCAACTGACCTATTACCAGTAATAAAATTAACCACAACAGGTTTTGGAACCCTTCATGAACTGGTGCTCTTTCCGTGAAAGTGGTAGGCCTGGAGGAACGGTGCCCCTGGGTGTGCACCGTCTCCAGAGTGAAGGAGACACTCACTGTTTTGACCAGCAGACAGACATGGTGACCTTGGATTGACCTGCTGTACATTGAGGCACAGGAGTCGATCCTCTCCACAACTGAAAAGAGAGAAATGGAAAACCTCAAATCTGACAGACAACTAGTATGGTCCCCCCCTTCTCTTTACACCCAAATAAAGGTTGGTCCATCCCATCGCTTCTCCGTTATCAAATGATCTTTAGCAGTCTTTGTTGTTTATCCCCTCCACTTCTGCATATGATGAAGACCATCTTCTCCCATGTGCCTTCTCCCACACCCAAGATTCTCCACATTCATCCTCCCCTCATCTGCATAACCCCTCCCTTCAGCTCCACCCAGCCTACCAGAGAAGTGGTGGTGGAAGCAGATCCTGGCGAGCAGGTGGTGGAAGGGCATGCTGACTCCCTCCAGTCGCACGGAGCTCCCCTTCAGATCCCCGGATTCCAGCAGCTTGGCATATGCATCGCTGAAAAAAACACCACATTTACACACTCCAACACTGCGTCAGTCACACAAAGCACTCACAGGTCTTATGTTCTCATACGAATGGAAAAGATAATCACTACTGTGCGAACACCCCACTACAGTGGGCACACAGGATGTCTGCTATCCAGGTACAGGGACATCCACTAACCTGTAGCAGGGAGTGGTGATCAGGTATGAAGTGCAGGTAAAGTGCAGTTTAAAGTCCAGTTTCTCATGAGTAGAGGAGTCTTCAGACTGGGAGAGACAGGAATAGTGTGAAATTCTAGCAGATCCAACTTGGCTTCAAGCCACAGCTTGGTCATGTGCTGCCACAGTAAAATGCTGTGTAAAACAGCCCCACCTTGACAATGAAGGTGAGGGTTCCCTTCAGCTTCTGTGGCATGACGATGCTCTGCACAGAGAAGACGAACCGCGCCTCGTTTGAGACCCCTGCGCAACGAGAAAGTCATTAGCATGTCCCCACACTACCTCGCATTGTTTCCACAATATACACAGATCACTTTTCATCACACTCCTTTGACAAGTATCAATATACTTGTCAAAGGAGTACAATATAATGCTGTCTCTGTAGGCCTATCGTGAGATCACTTGTTTAGATGTGATATGTAAATAACCTGACAGGCATCTATTTAGTCCATAACCCCACCACCCCCTTGCCACTCCAACCACCACTCGTTTTTCTGCCCTCACCAGGAGGCAGCTGGAAGGGGACAGCGAGGCCATCGTGGGGGCCTGACCCTTCCGGCCTTTGTAGTTTGGAGTTGAGGGAGTCCAGCACGTTAAACTCCATGGACTTGAGGAAGCTGCTGCTCTTGTTTTCAAAAATGACAGACACCACAACCTGACTGCCATCCTGCAGATTACCCTGGATGTCATACACCTGAGAGAGAAGAGAGTGAGGAGACCTCAGGTAAAACCAACCACCCTCACACACAGGACTTACCTAACAGAAAAAACAGCCAATCACACAGCAATCAAGAGAGAGTGTTCACCAATCAGACTCCTCCGCATGCAACAATATAACTACCCTATGGCCAAAGATTAACTTACCTACTGTCTCACCACCTGCCTGATGACAATACACTTAAATGAAAGCCTAATATCTGTAGACCAGCTGAGTCAGGCTGACTCCACTGTCAACAGGGCTGTAGATACCCTGAGCAGAGCAGGTCACAGCACATCAGAAAAAGTTACACGTAAACTCCACGCCCTGGCATGCACAATAAAAGTCCCCCTCTCTCAGGAGCCATACCTCATCAGCATCCTCCACCATCTTAAAAGGGGGAAAACAGGGGTGATTCACAGGAGAACCAATGCTGAAATGAATAAACCTGAAATTCTATGCACACCTACTAGGTAAAACCCAGAACTCATAGCGAAATGATGAAACTAATGATTCAAGGTTAGGGGATTAAGGCCAAGGTGGGGTGCAGTTGCCATACGCCACAATTCCAACATGTAGAGGATCCACACCATACTGCTCTTCCACTGGATCCTACCCTGTCTCCCATATCGTACACTCACCATCTTGATGTAAGAGTTCTCAGCCAGCAGGCAGTAGTTGGACATGGGCTGAAACGACAGAACGCCCTAATCAGGACAGGATCGCCACACAGTGTGCACACAGTACAGTCACACAGACCATCCACGTTGAATGCAGGCAGTGTAGGGGTGCAGACCTACGAGGCTGAGGGAGAGTGTGAGGGGGCTGTGAGTGTGAGTGTGAGTGTGAGTGTGAGGGGCTGTGAGTGTGAGTGTGAGTGTGAGGGGGCTGTGAGTGTGAGTGTGAGTGTGAGTGTGAGGGGGCTGTGAGTGTGAGTGTGAGTGCGTGTGTGTGTGTGTGTGTGTATGTGTGTGTGTGGACACAAGCAGCCGGCGTGCACTGACAGTCCAGTGTGGATACTGACCGGCAGCGGCTCTTCCTCCTCAACTGTGCCGTTCTGCACAGACTCGTCTCCGCTCACGTCTTCGTGGTGATGGTGGTGGTGCTTCTTCTTCTTCTTCTTCTCTTTCTCTTCCTTCTCCTTTTTTTGTTTCTTCTTCTTGTGTTTGGAGGATTTCTGGGAGACAGAGAAACATGTGGGAACTGCAGTCAAAGCCTGCTGTGTACTTGTTTTTTGGCTACTTATTTCTGTATCTCTTTGAAAGTTACTAATGTTTAAAGAATTACACTGGTTATCCACTTAGCCAGCCAGGTAGCTAGCTAGTAAGACTGACCTAAAATCATCACAATGATGAATGGTTTAAAATTTCAATACTCTATTTCATAAGAATAATGGATTTAAAAGATCCCGGAGACTGCTCTTGGCCCTTGGCTCCGATGTTCTAACATTTCACTTGCCTCAAATGTCACTAAGTTTTGCATGGCTTCCTCCACCCAAGTCTGTTTTTGTTGAGCAATCAAAAACAACCACGACATGGCATGTTTGCACCCGTGGCGAAAGTGATTTGATTTATTGCGTCTTCTATTTAACTTTTGCCACATAATCACAAGGGCATAATACTCACAGGACTTTTTTAATGTTCCCTCCTCCTTGCCCACCTCCATCACCAAACTGTGATGGTGCCCAAATGTGACTGCAGACAGATCGATGAAGGATCCAATCTGGCACACACATTTGGTGTGTGGGAGATTGTTTGTGCATGCAAAATGTCTATTATCCTATGATCATCAAAGACAATAGCAGACTCTCTGTGTTGATGCTGTCAAATGCAGCTGTGGTTCTGATCTCCACGCTACACTACCCACAATCAAACCATGTGTCATGGACATTCATTTAGACTCCACCACACCCGCCATTTTGAACCGCTCTATGTTTTTCTGGATACACCAGCACTCATGAAGTGGTGCGTCGATAATGAAAATGCTTCAGATGCACTTTAGATCGATATGAATCATAGTATAAAATCTTGTCAATATCAAGGGGATGTGCAACTCGCATCTGGCCCCGCCTTGTAACCCAGAATCAACACATTCATAAAAGACGGAGGCATGAGCTAAGATTCATGCTGTTTAGCGATGTTGCTCCTGTCTGGCTACTCACAGCTTCCTCTGGCTCTGCATCTTTGGGCTCCTCCGGTTCAGATGCCGCGGCTGCATCAGGGGCAGGTTCAGCGGCAGGTTCAGCGGCTGCCTTTGGCGCCTCCTATCGACAGACATCAGTCCTTAACACACAAGGTGCCACGGTGCGAATAAATGAGCTTTTCAAACACACCAGTGACACATCAGGTTAGTGTTTGCACATGCCATCACGCTGCAGCCAGGTCAGACAAAATCATCACACCACGATCTGTAAGTGTTTGGATTTGATGCGGTGTGATTTGAAACCAAATAACTGGAATTACTGGTATCCTGGAATTAAACCACCACCAACACTTGTGTGGAATCTTGCGTTCAGCTGAAGTTTGATGTTAATATGTTGTTGCTTCCTGGTTCAGATAATGCCGGTAGTGATCTAATCATTCTTTGTCACAGGAACATAAAAGGTCTGTCAAAAATCTTGGTAACTATGAGCAACTGTGAAAGATGCATGCTAATGTGAGAAACCACATTTTCAAGGATGCTAATTTAAGCTTTAAAAAGAGTGCTCTTCAATTTGAGGGCAAGCACTTTGTACAGATAATGGGATACAACTGCTCAAAAATGATGTGTTGCTCAGATCGACAGATCTTCTTTGAGAGAACAGAACAGAAGTTAACTTGAAATGCAGTCACACAGCGAGAAAAAGAGAAGCAAAATTATGCAGAGTGAAGTAAAGTCATTGTTTCGACAGCCTGAGGTGAAACTGCAATCTCCACAGCACTCTCTCCGTTCTGAGTGCTGAGCAGCTGTTCTGAACAGCTCTCTGCTTGAGAGCCAATCTGCTTGCACTTCTCTTCAGCTTGCAGTTTAAAAAGAATGAGAGAACTGACAGCGTGCTTCCTGAACATCAGAGAATTGTGAATACAGGGCCCAAAGACATTTTATTTTTAAAAATAGTCAAGAGAAACTGAGACCATCACAAACAAACAAGACAAGGCGGCAGACACTGCTGAGATTCCTCACAGAAGCAAAGGCCAAACAGACAACCGCACATGAACAAACAGACGGACCTGGAAAGGAAAAATAACAGCATGATAGAAAATGACAGGGCATGGAAGAGGGAAGCGTGTGGATGGTAACGAGAGAGAAAGAGAGAGACAGAGAGAGAGAGAGGAACGAATGGATGAAAAAGCAATATTGGATAAGCAAGTGAAAAAGAGCGTAACTCAACCTGAGTGTTAGAGGACACTGGTGCACTGGACAGCCAGAAATCCAGATCTGAAGCCTAGAGAAAGGTTGGGAGGGTGAAGGGATGGGGGTGGGGGCAGACAAGGAGAATGACGTGAGGGCAAGTGCTGCAATAACCTTCAGGCCCTATCTCGTGTTTCAATCTAGATCTGCAATTCTCGTGAAAGCCAAGAACTCTCCACAAAGCACGTCTTGCCTTAAATGATAACCTTAACAGGCTCTAGAAAATGTTACGTCTAGGCATAGTCTAACAGTGGCACAGGTAAAGTCCTGCACATGCACGGGAACATGTTTTACCTTAAGGCCCCTTCATCTATGATGCCATACCTCCGCAGACGTGGTGGCTGGAGGGGCGGCCACCTCATTGTTCTCCGCTGATTTGACAGGTTCCTCTGGTAGTGAGTCCACTGGCTCCTCCTCTTTCTCCTGTTTGTGCTTCTTCTTTTTCTTTTCCTCTTTACTCTTCTACAGGAAGAGTTGCATTCCCAAATTAATGAGGAGCAGAGTACTGAGAGTCACTAACAAGGGAACATATGGTTACAGCACTGAGCAGCATCCGTGCTGTTCTCGTAAAAGAGCAGACCACACAAAACAACTCTGGAATGCGAGCGGAACAGCTATGAAAAACGTCAAGCCAGCATTTTCCATGAAAGCAAAGCTGACAAACTGGTTCCCATGATTTACGTAAACCATTTTTTGCTTGCATCCTTTGAAAAGGCATTCAAAACACAACCACCATGATTTTATCTGTTTTGATATCTTCGAGGGCACCAGTGCCTTTGAAGTGTCCTGTAATGTGAGCTAAGAGGAAATCTGTGAGCACCATACCTTCCTCTCTTTGTCCTTCTTTTTCTCCTTCTCCTTCTTGCTCTTCTTCTTAAGCTCCTGAGATGCCCCCTCACCATCTTCCCCCGGGCTTTTGAGGACATCCGTGGGCCGGTGCGTCCTGACCGGCAGTTTCTCACTGTCCGCCAGAGGCCTGAGGGAACACAGAGGGCCTGCTGTCACACACACACACACACACACACACACACACACACAAACACACATCTCTCGACAGAGAGCATGGGCTGGTCACAGACAGACATCTGTCTTCCATTCACAGTGCTCGTTCCAGTGGATCTATCACGCGCTCAAGTCAGTTTTAATCCAGGTGCATGTGCTGTGCTGCTTCTGGACGCCCTGTAAGCTTCACTTGCTGCCAAAGAGTCAGTGCCATCCACAGCCCATGTTGTACTGGTACTGCACATATTGACTAACTTGAATAAAAGTTGCCAGAATGGAGCACTTCTTAAAGACCAATGAGTAGGGCAGTTCTGAAGGGACTTAAGACACAGTGGTGTGAACGGAAGGGTAGAGTCTGAACGTGGGATGGTGTTAGCGTGCACCACAGGACAGCCGCCTTTTCTGCTTCTGGCAGTGATGCACTATGGGACTGCTCACAGGCCTGGAACTGGCTCCCAGTCACATTCCCTTTGCATCTCCCTCCAGAAGTTTGGATATCAGACAATTCATTACTTCATGAGGTTTAGGTTTAACGGTTTAGGATTCATGAGGTTTAGGTTTACAACAGGATTTAATCACAAGTCAAAAGGCATGTTAAATCAGATTTAAATAGTCAATCACAGTATTCTTGATGAATGCTGTCCTTACTGAACACCATGGCGGGGTTCAGGCTGCAAGTGAGCCTATGTGAGCTGTGGAGAGCAAGCTAGACCAGCTGCATTCACACTTATTGAGATAGGAAAAGTGCTGCTTAAGCATACTGCACATCTATCCAACTCCTCCATTATACCTGCATGTGGTATACAACCAAGAGATTCATTTCCACTTTGAAAACTGACAGAAGCCCTGACAGCATCCACCACACTGTACTATTGAGAGAATCCTTCCAGAAACACTTTTCTGACTGTCTGCGGTCCAGCCTTTCCCAATTCTCCTCCTGGATACCGCTGCCTGTAGGCTGTTGCTGAGATATAAACATTCTTTTTAAACCCTAACTTCGCATGATGTGGAATTTTAATGATCTTTAATCTAGTAGTTATCCCTGGTACTTAAAGCTGATGAGGATTCAGCTGAGTAACGATGACTTTATCTGGAACAACAACACAGCCGGCCGGGACAGAGGACCATTGGGAATGGGATTGATAAAAACCTGGCCTCTAGCATCAGCACTGCTCCTGTAGCAAATCCACCTCTCTCACCGTCTGCTGGTTGCTACGGACTCATGAGCGGACGCAGCGGTACGCAGAGCGAGTGAGGGGATACGAGGAGGACACAGCAAGGCAGAGTAGCCAGTCTACAGCACAGCGGAGCGCCTGCGGCCTCCATTCTGCCAGCGGTACTCACCTGCGTGCAGCTCCCAAGACCAGACTGCCCCCGGGGGGGAGAGGGCAGAGAGGTGTGTGCATGAGAGAGAGGGAGAGAGAACCACACAGCACAGTGACGTGAGAGTGAGGGACGGTGTGAGGCAGGTCGCTACCCCCTTCAGTTCCTACTGAAAGTGTCGCCTCTATTGTTCCTGGGACACTCACAAATGAGGGACACAGCAAGGCTTCACGATACTTGCCAGTCGATGGAGGGGGAGGATACTGTAACAGTCTGGGATATTTGCTCACAATCAGTATTCACCACCCAAAGTGAACTCTTCCAAATTATGCAGTGAAACTAGGCCTTGCGTTTACATTATTCATGTCATATGGTTACAGCAGGAAGTTTTTTCAGCAAACCTCAGGTGCCTTTAACAATGACCTTGCATGTCTGTACTGCAAGCACAGTTCCTTAACGCCATCACTACAGATAACAGAGTGAGCAACCTGAATGCATTTTAAAAAGGGAATTTTTCAAACATAATGAATAGATCTTTATATATCTAATAACATATCTAATGCCAGAGGCAGAAGGAAGAGGTGGTTAAACGTGAGGCATTTTAATTGTACTATCTACAGTGACTAAGCATGGACAAACTAAGGACTCATAGTAAGTGAACTCACTTGTCCAGGTCGATATCCAGAGCTTTGTGCGGGTCGTTGGGGTCCTTGTCGTCATCATCACTGGGTAAGGCATTCTGAGACAGAGAGCCAAAAGTCACTCACAGAACACTCACTGCAGCTTCCTTCTTAAGGATGTTCACAAAATTTCATTAGAACATAACTTTGTTCACCTGCCCCCAGCATCTCATGTGATGTTGTTCCACTGTTCTGATATCCTGCCCACAGCCCTCTCGCTGTTCTTTCCCAATCTCTCACCTTCTGATAGCACTCTCCTCACCATCTCTTTCCCTGCTGCCAAACCCAGCTCCTACCTACAAGGCTCTCTGTACCTCTGGCATCTCCTCAGTGACGATGTCCACCATGTGCGCGGGGGTTATGTCCTCCTCGCTCTCGGGGCCCGAGTCCGCCTTCCTTCCCTTGCCTCGCTTCTCCCTCTTCTTCTTCTTCTCCTTCTTCTTCTTCTCTGCTCTCTCCTTCTGCCTCCGCTCCTCCTCCAGCTTCAGGTACTGGTCTGACATGGGCATCCCTGAGAGGAAGCAGGGAAGAGAGGCAGAGGAGGGGAATCAGACAGCGAGTCAGAGGATAAGGCAGTGCGCCCCTACACACGCCCACTTACTCACCTGGGACTTTGAGAGGCACGCTGAGGTCAATCTGCACGACAGGAATGTGCTCCACACCTGGGGTGTCCTGATACACCTGGAGAGAGAAGCAAAGGCTCGTTTCTCAAATCCTCTCAATTAAACCTCCATGAGGTATAAGTAACTGGTGATTTGGTCTTATTTTGGCTGTCTGACATTTCACATATAAAACTGCTACCATCACTGTAAAAACTCCTCAACAATGTCTGCGTCATGGCCCCCACTCCAGCCCAGTTACACGGTACCAGTGACAGTGACACTACACAGTGCAGCTGGTGTCTGTGAGTCGGGGTACGGGGAGACCTGCCTTCTGGGAGGATGGGGAGGCTTTGATATAAAAGGGGTTGTTGGCCTGTTCCTGCTTCCGGGCCTCCCGCCGCTGTATGGGAGAGAAGGGAGAGACTGAGTGAGATCAGCAGGGTCTCTGTGGGATCGTTATGGGTGTGTCTGATCAGATCACCAAAGAATGTGATCAGAGGTGTGTACCAAAGTGTAATTGTACACTTGAGAGTGGGAGTGGGAGTAGTGTGCCACTACTGTGGTTTGTGCATGTATGTCACTGGTTAAACTGTGTACATGTGATTCCTGTTATGTACCAGTGTGACAGTTAGCCATGTGCATTTCAGTTGCATTTATGTGACTGTGACTGAGCAGAGTGTGTGCAGACTGTATGTGTGTACCCTGGCCAGCTCCTTCTCGTCCACATCCGTGTGGCGCGGGCGTGAGTGGCGGGGCTCCTCCTCGGTGAACACGGCTCGGGGCTTCTCGTCCTCAGACTCGCTCTCTGACGGGGGCTCATTGATCCAGGCATCCAGATCCAGCCTGGTGACACAACACAAGGCCTCTGTGAGTCAGACTGCCCCTGCTGTGTTTGGTGCAGGGGGGAGTGGGGCGGGGGGGACATGACACTGCGCTCAGCAGAGATGTACTAATGTTCAGCAGACTCGGAGCACACTGACCCCTCAGGCACGGGCACTTTCTTCTGCGCTTTGGGGGCCACCGGGTTGAGCTCCCCAGCGAACAGAGCCGTCACCTCCTCCGCCACCTCCACCTCCTTCTGCTGCAGCTTCTGCACATACTTCACCAGCTGCAGGATACATGAGGCCTGGGAGGAGAGCAGGAGACAGAGTAAGAAATGTGAGCTGTTGTTAATGTTCACAACATACTTGCATTATTTCCTACCACAGAGGCAGGCTCATCACTTGGGAACGCCTCTCGCTGTCAGTGCACCGCTCACCCTCTCCTGCACCTCCAGGTTGGCACTCTGGACAAAGAGCGGCAGTCTGTCGATCAGCAGCTGGCTGGTCTCCTGTGCGGCTTGGCTGTCTGGCGCCCCCTCCTGGCCACGCAGGATGGTGGCAAACAGCTTGGCAGCATTTTGCACGTAGACAGCCTGGATGTGGCCTGGCAGGGTGGCCACCTTGGGCCGCAGCATGGCCTCCAGCGTCTGCGTGGGGTCCTCCAGGTGTCTGAGGGAGGAGCAGGGTGAGAGGGGCATGCTAGGAGCTGCAGTGGTGTGTGTTAATGAGCCTAGTCTAATAGTGTATAGCACAGCCAATATGATCATATATCAAAGGAATTCATATTCATATCCAATCCATATTCAAAGGAAAATGTCCGCTTTGACAATTATGGTGACATTACTTCTGGTTCTCCTGTGAACAACAGAATGTTCTGCTGAATGTGACCTTATTAGTGACACCATGTTTGAGAAGCGAACTGACACAGAGGAACTGCACTGACCACAGAGTACAAACATGGAAAACGGTCAGTTTCCTGCTGTTCACCACAGACAACAATAATAAACACACAAATTTTACTAAAGACTATTTTTAAAACAACAGTACTACAAAGTAAGCGCCTGCATGGTAACTGATCTGCGTGTATGACTCAGAGTCAGCCCGGGAGAGCGCGAGTGCCGCCGTGCAGGTGCCGGAGTTGAGACTGTACGTACTCGGAGAACTCGCCACAGATCCAGGCCGCGGCGTACAGCACCTCACAGATGCCGTTGCGCTGCGTGTTGCCGGTCAACAGATGGGCGTTGTCCAGCAGCGTGGCCATCTGCGCCACGGCAAAGCCGCGTATGGCCTTGACACGGATGGCCACGTCCAGCATCTGGGACGCGATGAGGTGGCCGTGCCGCGTGCCCTCCAGCCGGGTCAGCTCCACCAGGATACTGATGTACCTGAGGTCCGAGGCAGGACGCCGCACTGTTACGCGTGGCCTCAGGCCAACCACAGTGACACTTTACGCTCGACAAAGATCCCCCCAATGATCGCCACACGACTGCGCAACACTGCGGGGCCTGGCACTGCACACTCTAATCACTGCAGTGAACACACATACGTACAATGTTCCCTGATTAAGTAAACTGTATCTACTGGTGTGTATTGACTGCTCCACAGCTGTTGATGTACTGGTAGTCGTGTGATATAATACTATAATAGTGACCACTCAACATTGATAAACCGTTGGCTTTGCAATGTACTGTTACACTGACCATTCAAAGTTGGTGATGTACTGGTAATTGCTTTGGCTGCAGATGTCAATGATCTTGGTCAGCAGCTCATCACGGTATGTGGTTCCCTCTGCCTTGTCCACATGCAACATCAGTTTCTTCACTATCTCCATGAGGTTCTTCTTGGACACCTTGAGAGTCATACAAACACACATGCAATTTAAGTATACAGAGAATTAACAAGCACAGAATTCATTACGTTACTGACAACCTGCAGGTATGAGATCACTTGAACTGGTTTGGAAATGTGTACTTTAACCTTTAAGCTATTATAGTTGTATGTAACAGAATCTGCCCTGAAGGAGGAACATGTGAACGCATGCCTGTAAGTCTATCAGTGTGTGAATAAGCTGAGACCCCGATACTGAGAATTGTGTGACAGTGTGTCCATTTCCAGTGATGTAACAACGGTCATGACAGGTAACGACGTGTGTCCTACCATGCCGTACAGCAGGTCCAGAGCCCTCAAGCGGATGGACTCGTCTTTGTCGTCCAGACACTGCAGAATGAGATCCTTGTGGGACTGCACGGACTTGGGGTGAGTCTTCAGGATCTTCGACATGGCCAGCAGGCCCAGATACTTCACTATAACACACGCGGAAAAGCTTGCTGAGCTCCACACACAGGTCTGTCACCTTAGACTGACTCGAGCCCTCTTCAAGGCGCATATTCTGCAGGGTTTAGAGCTCCTTAAAATTCAATAACTAAGACATGTGCTTGCATGGACACCAGCAGGAACCATAGCCCTTGCTATCTATCCATGCACTACAGAGGGCTTGAGCATCAGGGATTGCAGTGCCAGTCCTGAGATGATAGTCAGCTGGCTTTCATTCTTACACATGCTTTACATTTCCAACTGAAGACATTATCTGGATAGAAAGTCTACTAACATTTGGCTGGAGAGTTATATGTTTAACGAAAAGGCAACTCTAAAACCTCGAGGACCCAGGCCCAGCAGGTCTAGAACTTCCCCTTCCCTGACCTCCACACTAAATACTGCCCCTACATGCTACAGTGGCCCTACAGAAAGAGCTGCTACACACCAGAATATTTCTGAATGCTAAGTCTACACTTTACGGATTTTCAACAGACATTACAGGCTGGCCCTACATGCTACAGGCTGCCCCACACATAAGACAGCTTGCAGAATGTCATATAAGAATGTGATACTCAGAGGTTTCTATACAATCTAGTTCCTCACAGAAAACACACTTCACTGGGACACAGAGGAAAGAAACACAGAAACACATATAACAATGGAAAAAAAACACCACACCACACACACCACACTAAAAGATATGTGTAGGGCTTGACGTTTTGTCCATTTCTTTTTGGCTCTGACTTTCATCAACGCTTGTCTTTTATGGATGAAGATGATGCCGTTTGGATATAAATTCACTCTAAGTGGAGAAAATTTGAGAAACGGTTGAGCAGACTGGAAATGCTAAGACAAACAGGATGCAGGAGGATCCGGATAAATGCATTTACTTACTTACTTACACTGGTTAGGACGACAGATTACAACCTCCGAAAGAGAGAATTAAAGATGTGATTGGACGCAACCTGATGATCACTTAGGGTTTATAACTAGTTGGGAGAATTGAAGGGAACGTCCTGTAACTAAAATAATCAACATCCAAGCCCACACGACACGCCTAATCTACTCTTGGTATTGTCAAATACAGCGGAATCCAGATAACTCCAATCAACAGCAGCCTTGCAAAAACATCTTTCATCTAAACTTTCGCTGCTGACCGTTTTCAGTCTTGATTCATCAGATTTAAATCTGATGAAACTCCTCAAAAACACAACACTGTATCTATACCAAAGCTTCAACTTTGACAGTAACATTTAATTTAATTTAATTTAGAGTATTTGGATCTAGCTAAATGGATCAAAAATGTAAAATAGATAGCTAAAATACTATTTGAAATTATTTAAATTTTTGATGGAAAGCCATCCTGAATGGTCCTTTAATATATGTGAGCTAGTATGCACACAATCTTCAGTATCTGATGTCAACAAAAGATGGGCAAGTCAGGTTATGTTTAGAGTGATTCAACAGCCTATGTTACAGGTAATATTAAGAACAGAATGCAATAACAGCCTGAGATACCTGTTGCGGTAACTCAGAAGGCTGACAGAAAAATTTGCCTGGCCTTTTATTGGAAACGATTAAAAAGTGGAGTCATCCAGGAGCGATAATCTAGGTGATTTGAGTTGGATTCCCTGTACGCTACTGTGAAACACGCAGACAATGAGAGAATGACACACTGCAGGCATTGACAGAAGGCTCACAGTTCTGGTCCGAGTCTTCAATCAGGATTCGCAGTTTCTGCACACAGAGCTGGGGGGAGACACAGAGAGGGGGAAATGCCATTACCGTCACCACACACACACACGTGTATTAAGCCTTTCCACAGCAGCTCCAGCAAACACATGTGTAATTTGGCCCGGTGAGTCAGTACACCTACTCTGCCATTACAATTTATTCACAGTGTGCGTGTGGCATAACTGTATATGCAAATGAGAAAAAAAGTTCCAAGGCATTCCATTTTCAATTCCAATCATTTTTCTCAACATTTCATTGTTTGATATAAAAATATTACAGCTGAGAAGATGAGGCCAACTCAACAACACCAAAGTGTGCTTCATGAGCATGAATGCCCACAGACTAATTTGTACTAGTGAAATAGTTTTAAAAAATGGCATGGTAAATCTTCTGGAGTGGAAAGGGTTAATCTCAGCAGTCACAAAATCACATGGAGGCAGACACACAAGGAAGCAGGGACGTACCTGGATACTAGCACTGTGATTTGGCATCCCAGAAGACAGAGAGATCAGCACTGCAATGACAGAGAGAACCTGCAGTCAGGGCTGCCACTGAACAGACACTCACCACAGACTGTCACATCTAAAAATGGGCTCTAGAAAGGTCATGTACAGGGGTTTACAATACAAGAATCAGCAAAATTATGTATTTCACATTCAACCGATAGGCCCTGGGGATTGAGAGAGCATCCTGGGACATTCAAACATAGTACAAAAATCAGGTTCCAAATTAAACAGCCAAAAAGAATTCAGTGTTTCCTACTCATACCATCTATGGGCACTTCTTACATAAAATCAGTGATAACTACAATATCGACTTAGGACGTTTAAAGCAGGATTTATCATACAATGTTAACTTCTACACTAGCTCACAGTAATCATTTGATGCAAAGTGAAAGGTACACCATGCCTCATTTAGAGGAGGGTTTGTTTACAGTTACCCCTCTTTTTACTAAATGGTTGCATTCCTGTGCAGTGTGAGTTGGTCAAATGAATCCCCTATCATTTTAAATGTGAAATTCTGGACTACAGTAGCACTACTATCACTACTTCTAATAATAATAAAATAACATCTTTTCTGTGTATCAGTTCAATGTCGACTTTAGTACTGAAACTAGTGTACAGTATTGCTTTGCTTTCTTTGCTGATGTGAACTGATTGACAATATTTCTGTACACTGGTTAATAATTGGGAAGACTGGCTGAGATATAGCTATATTTGTGGACACAGAAATTACTAACACAGAGATCTAGGAACAACATTGAAAATTCTGATGCGATGAGTCAAGTGTACACTCGCACACAGTTAAGATCCAACACTGGGAAACTACACACACTGCATTCTTTGTTGGTTCCACTAAGGAATTCTAGAGTCCATTTCAAGGGTATGTTTGCTGAAACTCTCAAACTGAATATGTTGCTCCCAACTAGTACTAGATTAAGTATCCATAACAAAAAAGAAATTCATTTCTTTTAGTAAACGCACAAGCTGATCCGAAATGCTCACTCAAAACACACTCACTGTCAAAACACAAATATCATGTTTAGGGATAGCCTTCGTTATAGCTACGTTTTGTATGAGCATTACTACCGGACATTTTGACTGGCAAGTTTTTAATTTATCATTTTTATACCAGGCAAAAACTGGTAATTACCGGATAACGAAAACCCTGATTTGTACAGACAACTGGAAAACAAATGAACACTGACCTGCAATCACAGTGTTGACACATTCATACAGCAGAGACATGGCCGAGGTACTGAGAGAGGGGAAGAGGGAGTGGGGACACAGAGAAAAACCATTAGACAGCTAAATATTTAAAACTACATAAGATGTGCTGCATTACTTAAAAACAGTGATCAGAGTCTCTGAGGCCGTCTTACCTGTGAATGAGGTTCGTTAGTGGCTCAATCAGCTTCTTCCCCAAACGAGGCTCCAGGGGGGTGAGAGCACCGAACTGAGAGAGAGACGTCAATTAGATACATTCATTCAGCTGGCATTGATGAGACATCAATTTCCACAGCTCCAGTACAAAGTGATTGTGGATTTAATTTATTTCTTCACTGCGCAACATTGTTCTCATTGCTCTCAAGACACCTGACAACCTCGCTCTCTCACTCTCTCTCTCTCTCACTCACTTTCTCACACACACACACACACACCTGGCTGCTCACTCACCAGCTTAATGATTTTGATGAGAACCCAGTTGTTGGTGGATGAAGTCATCAGCTTGAAGAAGAGGGGAGCCAAGGACAGGTAGTTTTTGGGGTTTCTGCGTGCCAGTTCACATATGACATTCACTGCTGCCGACTGCACCCCTGGGAGATAGATCGGGGAGAGCATTTTGACTCACTCACTCTGTACAGATATGGATTCAAAAAACATAGATATTTCCCTCAGGCAATCCTGCCCTGAAATGTAATTAACACATTCAAATGAAGAACTGCAATAGCTGCCAGCTGTCATTAGTGTGATCACCCTCTATCACTCTCACTAATGAATCCAGTGGCCTCTGCAGATCTATATAAATTTCCTCATTCTGCAATACCAGATTTAATAATCTCTCCCTCCATAAACTACACATTTCCTCTGCTTCTCAGTACAGTCTAGTTCACTGCAGGAAACACAGGCTCCTCCCACTGCCCCACCAGAAAAACCAGTGAGTCTCTCACTTCCCTTTTGTCTTTATGAATTCAATTTAAGCCACATCCATCACCCCTCGCTCCAACAACTGGTTGCCCCTCCTACCAGGGTCAGGGTCCTCCAGTTTCTCTTTGAGGCGGGGGAAAGCAGGGCGCAGGGATTCTGGGTACTTCAGAAACACCTTGTACATGATCAGCACAGCCTTCTTCCGAATGTATGGCTTTGTGTGGGACATCTGAGATAAGGGGAGGAGAGTGTGAAGTGAATAACAGACAGGGAAACAATGCGTGGCCAAGTGTCCTAGGTGGAAAAACATCGGGCCTTACCAGCGTCATGATGTCATTGGCCAGGTCCCGGGCAAGGTCAGGAGTCACAAAACATGATAGGCCAGTCAGTGCCACACCTGTATCATACTGATTAGGACTACTGAGATCCTGAGAGAGAGAGCGAGGGAGAGAGAGAGAGAGAGAGAGAGAGAGAGAGAGAGAGAGAGAGAGATAAGGATTCAATGCCATATCCACATACAGAAAGACTGAAAGGGAGAGGTAGAGGCTGGGAGTAAAGTGTTAGCCACTGACCTTGCGAATCTGATTGGTGGTAAGCATGATGACATCAGTGCCTTCGTGGAAACACTGGGAGGCTGCCAGGTAGCCGATCCTCTGGAAGGGAGAAAGTGTGTTAATCCAGAGAGACAGTGGAGCTACAACTGGGAAATGAAGACAATTGGAGAGTCCTCTCTGAACAATATACATGGCTTGACTATATTCTATTATATCAAATGTAGCAAATACAGGAACCATCTCACCTTATATGTGAACTTGGAGGAGCTCATGACCTCTACAATATTGAATGCGGCCCAGCTGACATCATAGCCAAGCATCTGCAACTGCAAGCACAAAGAGGGAGATGGGAGTGTCAGTGTACATCCTGTAAACAATGTGATATATGCGTAACTACCTTACAGCTGAGTGAAACATAGATGTATTAAAGACTTCATATGATAAATGGAAATTTAGAGTGCGTTCTTATGAGTGATTGCATCTCATCCAAGTAAGCATTATGTTTTGCTTCTTTCAGCAGATTTGAATCCCTAAGTAAACATAGTGCGATACTGTGTGTGTGTGTGTGTGTGTGTGTGTGTGTGTGCGGCCTTGTTGAGGCGCTTCAGTCTTACATAGGTGAGCTTGCAGACAGCATTGGCCTTGACTGCAATGTTATCCTGCTTGAGCTCCTGCTTGATCTCATCAATGCAGGTGGAGATGTATTTTGCCTGGAGCAGGAGAGAGACAGAGAAGAAGATCAGCCGGGGAGCAGAAAAGCTCTACACTCTTATTTCAGGCTAAATAAGGGGGAATGTTGACACCACTATTTGCTTTCTTTCCCCAAAAGCCTGCAGAACAGAAATGGTACAGTTCTGACACGGTTTATCCCTTTCCATCACATCCAGGAAAACACCTATGCAAATGCTGCACAATAAAATATCCAACAAACACAAAAAACACAACCTATAAGCAAACACTATTCTCAAAAATAAAAAAATGTGATATGCCTCGTGCCTTTGATAAGCCTTTAGGGCCTTGACATGTCACATGTGAAATTATTAAAACCAGTTTTGCACTGCAAAAGGGATATCCATTGATCATCGGTTAATGACAGGAAATTGTACGGGAGTTATCTATTCATTCCACTTCCTATTACTACACTCTAGGCTAAACTAAACATGTTCCAAACTAACAATGAACTGAAACCAAAGCAAGAAAGTAATAAAGTAAAACAACCATGCACGCATGCACACACACACGCACAAACACACACACACACAAACACACAGCAGTTGTGAACTGTGTGCTGGCAGTGTGCTGGTCATGTGTCCTTAGTCATGAGACAGCACAGTGACAAGACAAATGGAAGGGAGGGGGGGGGGGGGGGTGATTGAATTAGTGGCAGAGAATCGTGCTGTAAAAGAGTGGGGGAAAGTGGAAGGGAGGAGAGCCAGGCTGGCGCACAAAACGACCAGACTGGAGTGACTTTCTTTCACGGGCTTCTCAATGGGCTGCTCTCAATCTTAGAGAACAGAAATGAATTAAATAGCTGCTCAAGAGCCAGCCACTGACATACAGCCTATACAACAGTGCCTCTCTGGAGTAATTCAGGAAATGGGAGCACCAATGATCCTGTTCCTCTTTTCCCCTAGGCTGTGGAATGGGCTTGAAGGAGCCCTTTCAACTCTGCCTCACCCCTTTACTGAAAGTCCTCAGCCCTCTTCCCACTACTGGAACCAGAACCAGGCAGAATTAGACCCATTAAACAAAAAGCTGGCATGGTTCTGGTTATTGCAGACATTGTGTTCTCTTTCACAGGACCCAGCATTAGGCCAAGCCTATCAGAGCATATGGAGAAGTATTGAATTTCTTTAACAAAATGGTAGGCAACAACAGAAAAAATAGATGTATATTTTAGAGAAGTGTCTTTTCTCTGGTTGCTAACAGTATGAAGCATTTACCTGCAACAAAGCAGTCAACTAAATTAATTGCTTAAAGCTTGCTAGAAATGTAAAATATCCATTTGCTATAGTCAGATAGCTAGTACCATCTTTGTGCTGGGTCTCACACACCTACAGTAAGTCTCACAGTACATGAGCATCCTTTGGCCTAACAAAAAGAGGCAGCAGAAGAGCACCTATATGTCTAATTTCACATCTCTGTTCAATCTCATTTTTAGTGGCAAACAAGAGGATGTAAGCAGATTTCTTAACATTAATAATGTCAATGCCTGTGATGAGGTCATTCTCCAAATCTGCAAGCCCTTTCCTGATCATCAACTGAATATATTACGCCATCTGACTCACTTTGGCATTTAATATATGCCATTTTTTTTCTTGCTCGCTGTACTTAGAAAAGAGTATTTGCGTCAGATTTTCAACAGCCTGGCAACCATATCAGGAGCTTCGTCAGGCTCCTATACAAAACCTGGAGTGGCTCAAAAGGCCAGGCGAAGGGGTGGACTTTCCACCCCTGAACACACACAGACACACAGAACAAACAGCGGAGGCCCTTGAGGAAAAAACGGTGAGGCTTATAAATGCGTGCGCTCCCTGGGACCATTAATTCGCTGACAATTAATATTTCAATGTGCTGCCCTGTTCTGCCAGGAAAACAAACACCCATTCTAGGTGTATGAGGTTGGGTTACAGGCTGGGTGCCATTACTGTACTGAAGAAGGGCTGGGCCATTGAGGAACACTGCGGGACAACAGGAGCAAGTAACCCTGACGGCTTCACTCCGCTCTACTGCAGCTAATATGTGGGATCTGACTCACAAGAGTCTTATTCCCAATCCCTTTTCTTAACATATGAACTGCACAAGGTTTGTGATGCGGCTAGATATTATGGTGTCAGACACATATAATATAATCTGGAAGTATTTGTTGCTGGCAGCAGTGTCCAATCCATCTTTGAAAGTTTTGTGTGTGCAGTAACAGTAGCTGTAACACTGTAACAGTAAAAGCTCCCCAATAAAATACTTGCAGTCTCCAATTTCTGCTTTGATAAAATGATGAGTACGTGAGAACTCCAAGGTATTGTTGCTCAATTCTTCAGCAAGAATGGGATCCTGGCGACCAATTGCCATACTATTACACACAATGACAAACTGTTGTCTGACAAATTTGTGATGCATCTTACAAGAATAACCTTATACTTAGATACATCTACAGACACCGATTCCCACAGGCTGTGTGCCTTGCACCCTTGTTTTTTGGATGATTTATGGCACTGTCCGCAGGCCTGCAGCGGTGCACAGAGCTAAACATATGCAACACCAATGCCGTGTTCAAGTTCGAAGCTCTTTCAGAATCAAGCTACCCGACTAAGCTCAGAAAATGTTGAAAATCCAAACCCCAAGCGCGAAGGAAATACTCTGCTGTTAGAAGCAATTGCCCTCATTGCCCTCATTCAGTGAGGGCAGCTGGAACCCTGCCTGAGGGAATCGACGACCATTGTCTGACATGTAGTCACTGCGTTTAGGGCCCTAAATGCCACGCTCAACTACATCCATGACAGCACTCCATTCAAAGACTTAAGCTGATTTACAGAAATCTCAAGACAGCTATTTTGCACACTGCTCCTGCAGACACACAAGCCTGTGTACAGGACAGAGGAAAATGGGTGGATTATAACAGGACCTGGCAGATTGCGTGACAGTACCTCTGGCTCTATGCTCTCTGCACTGGAGCAGGAGGATATGAGCACACAAATCCACTAAATGCACTTCTGCTCTCCCCCACAACCCACTGTCCTTCACCTGTTCTCAAACACTTCAAAACAGACAGCTATTAGACCCCATTTGGGGTGCACCCCCACCACCAAGATTCATGCACTGTTTGGCAACAGAAACAGCAAATTCCTCAATGTTGAAGCGTAGCGTTCAGATAGTTAACACAAAATTCCAGAGGCGTATTTTCACAGATATGTCACATTTTAGTTCTACAGCAAAGCAATACTTTGACTGTAGTATCTTCCAGCTTTATGTTCAAAACCGTCCTAATGTTGAACCTAGCTAGCCCTTAAATTGGTCTTCTCAGATTCTCATACTGTAAGAAACCTTATCAACATGACTTAAAATGAGGCACAAAATTATTTAATCTTTGGTTTACACTGACTGTTGAAACCCAGACAGTCACAGGGCTCCAGCACACTCCATTTAAGACTAGCATAATAAAAAGGATGAAACTATCAATTTTATATGTATAAAAAGCCAAGAATGATGGTTGGGCAGATCAGCACATCCACACTTAGCTTCCTGAATTATGATTTTACTGCTAGTACCTAGGTGTTTTTCCTGCTTATCACTTCAGATGAATGTGTATACATGCAATTCACTTTCTAGTTGTCAGACGCTTGTTAAAAATATGATGACATGCACTGAAATTCTGGGAATATCTAACAAATAACCTTGACGTCAACTTTTGAAATGTATATTCTACAGCAGAGGTATTGATATGTGCAACCAATAAACGGATATGTAATTAAGCTGTAGAACTTGTAAACTCAGCAGAACTTCCAACACAAAACGTCGCATCACGGTGGCAAGGTCGCCACCATGGCGCAGAAAGTTGTCGTTTTATGCATGAAAAAGTGTGAAAATGGGTGAGACAATGCTTTTTTCTGCCATTGTATCAGTAGCCTGTTATCCTGAAAGCATATCTTTACAGAAAATGCTTCTTTGACGGAACTGCGGTCTATTAAACTCAAATTAGTCACGTATATCAACTAAATGCCTTGATAGATTACAAAATAATCTGATTTAAAATGCCTTAAACTGGACTGTACTGAAATAGATGGTTTCTGCGCACGGACCGCAGCAAAGTTAGGATCAGGAGCTTGCCTCTGATCAGTCCAACACCGTAAAGGTGTCACAGGTGCAAAAATGCAGCCGCTCATCAGAATCTGTCTGCGGCTCGGGTACACATCATGCGAACGCAAAAAAAACCTACAGGAATTGCTATTGGAGCTAAAACGCAATTTCACACAGTGGGGCGGCGGAAGATGGAAGAGCCCCTTCCCTTAATGAAACTGTCGTTGTCATTGCCTGGGCCTACACAACAGTATCCTCGCAATCACGTCTGTGGCCTTTGACAACAGCATCGTTTATCTATCAACTATACTTACAGTGCCTATGCAAATCGCGTATTTTGATTTGGATGACCCTGAAAATGAACATTAATAGCTAACTAATTAATAGCACTGTATACAATTGAACCAGATAACTTACGTTACTGTTGACATTTTTACACCTTGCGAAGACAACGAAATCAGCTAACCTAACCCTGCAAGGTAATTCGCTAGCGCTCACGAATTTGACTGAAACATGTTTGCATATCTTTTCTATGGAGATAGGTATTAACTGGAAAGCACGCTAGCGAGCGAGCTAGGTCGCTAGCTAGCAGCTGCTTGCTTAGCTAACGATGACAAAAACACAAATAACGGACAAGCTAGCTCGCTAGTCCCCTTGCTAGCTACCAATCTAACGGATTTGCTCAGTTAGTTGTTACCTATTCACCAGTTACATCAACCTACTCTGGCTTCATTTATTTATAACTCCCATCAACAGCTGTTCTGTGGAATTACAGTGCAAGAGATTTTGCTAGTTAGCTAGCTGTGACTGTTGGCCAGGCTTGTTGGCTAGTTAGCTAAAACAGCCTAGTTAGCCACCTAGCTACATCCATTCAAACAGCATAACCATGATGACACTTACTTAAGAGTAAAAGACATTTACTTAACAAAAATGTCTGTCTTACCTCATCTTCTTTGTGATTCCTAATGCCACGTACTAGGTCCTGAAGGTTTTTATCGAACATCCGATCGATGCTCCCCTTAACCATCTTCAGAGCCATGGCTGCGGGCGTGTGTCGTGTCACTTCTGTCCTGCGGGATGGAACGGCAAGCGGGGGTATCTACCTACTCGGGGGCAAGCCGGCCCGCTGGACAGTCTCTAACCTACACGGACGGCGTTCTCGCCGGTGGTACCGTCTTCGAGTCCTGGCCTGGGGAAAGGCGAGGCTAGGTGACTTGTCCCGTAGCTGCAGAAATGCTAAGAGTAGATCCGGCTAGGAAATGGCAGACAAAATGGCGTCCAGGTCAGCTGACTGACTGTGTGTCGCTGGTGTACGTAGGAATTAGAGGTGGGAATCCGAAGAGTAAACCAGATCGCACTTTTAGGTCTTGGACTGCGCAGGGTTGCTGTCGTTCTGAACAAAAATGCGGGCTGATGTGTTTGTTGGAGCATACAGATCGGTGTCCCGAATGCTAGCCTTTTAGATGAAAATGAACAATAACCTTTATAAACACGCAGTGGTTGCTGCCTAATCTGGTCCTTGCTGGGTTTCTATAGGACCCCAGACTGCGTAACCGCAATCCTCCTTCACATTCTAACGTTAACTGGATCAAATCTACCGAAATACATCTCCAATGTAAAACAAATAAAAAAAGAAGTCGGCTGAGTGTTACTTCACATCAAAATCATGACATCAAAACCATTCCCCGTTTTTTACGATAATTCCACTCGCTGGTATACCCACGTAAGCATACATGGGTGCATGGATAACACTAAACTACTCTGCTCATATGGTGCTTGATCTTAGTATGATCCGCATTGGACACATTCTTGATAATTGGGCAATTCTGTGTAAAATGGTCCCGGCATTTCCATGTCTCTTTGGAAAATGGCCAGAACAAACCACCACAGTAAATTAAATTAGGACAATACCTCTAACGTCTTCAGAAGCTGGATAGTAATTGTTGACCATTATTTCCAGCTTGCCAGCTGTAAATTATCTTATGTTACCGTGAAGAAGAGCTTGGCATCCAGGCAGAGTGCTGCTAAAATGATCACATTGATATAAATGCTACATGCATTTGTCCCAATGTTAAAAATCACCCTGCAAGTCACAAGCTGTTCAAACTGCTGCAATATGGGGTGAATCTGGCTTAGAGACGCCATAAAAGGGGTTTATGATGAAAAATGGTGGCATGGCTGCATGGTGGAGGTTTTCCAGCTCCATCAATATGCAGGTAAGCAGAAAAAAGGCCAACTCAGTTGACCATATCAAAAAACAATTTGTACATCACAAATTATGTACTCATGCCAAAGTTGTTAACATAAAATGGCATAATTGAATAATTCAAACAAAACAGCTTTTTATATATGCTGGCATGCAGCCTATACCATATGCAAAGAAAACCCAGCACTTAGCTGACACAACCTTCCACACAGTCACTGACTTTCAGATACTGGAAAGGTTTACCTCATTCTTAAACAGTCCCTGTGGTTTAAAATGAATCCTACGGCCTATCCTGTTGCAAGCCACCAACCTTTTGCAGATAAAATGCCCTAGGAGAAATATCAGCAAACGTAAGTGTCTTCAACATACTTCTATTGAACTTCACGGCAGGGAAAGATGCCTGTAAGGTCAAGAGTTATGCCCAAATTAAAGTGCTGCATATCTACAGCATTCTTCAAGACTCCAGTATCAGTCATTTCTGTTGTAGGTGACTGATAAATGAAACTGTTACTGGTGGCCACCCAGTTGATGTCAGTTCTGTCAGAGAAATGGAGGAAACATTAGGAGAATCCTTTTTCTGCTCTTTCAGGACTGCCTTCAGAGGTGAAGCTTTAGTCCACATAAAAAAAGAAGATAATTCTGATTTAAATGCCATGCTAATTATACTAATCAACTGCTATTTATATGCTAAGATGGACAGTTACAAGAAGCATGAACAGACATTTTCTATTCTGGAGACTTTTGTAACAGAGTGATCACCAGACAAGTAGTAAGAAATAGAGTTAAACAGGATTTGTGAAACCATAAAATTTATGAAATATCTTTCCCTTTGGGAGGAGGTATTGATGAGTATGACATTTTTGGAAATTATTAATTTAAATATTCAAACAAATAGTCAGTCCAGTATTGGGGACTACCATACCAACATTTTTATTCGACTCATCAAATGGTTGTTAAAAATCTCACTGCTTCACATAGCAGTAACACTATCTATTATATTTCAAAAAATCTGCACATTTCTTTAGGGGTCCTGCTGAATAGTATCTGAATATCTTATACACAATCTCTGATAAAGATCATATCAACAACATTTTATGCTCATCTGTACACACTAAGTACATTTTCCAAAAGTAAAACAGAAGTAGGTGACAGAAGTAGCTGAAGGAAGACCAGACACAAGAACCTCTACAGTAGTCAGTAAGAAGGCCAAGTAATATGCAGTAATAATTGGAACATAAAAGACTTAAGTGTACTTCTATGGAGCGATAAGTGAAGAAGTCCAATTGATAGGGTTGCTTTCTTAGTCAAACTGAATCCTAAAACAACCACCAGCTTTAAAATGATCAAATAAAAATGAATGAAGACATGGACAAAGCTTACAATCAAGACATGTTCAAAATCCATTCCATACAACCTAAACAAATTTTTACTCCTTCAGAGATCTTTTTAGGCTTCAACATTTTTCTAACACAGTCAACACTGACATCCACCGACTCACACTGAACGAGTGTTGAAACTGCTCCACTGAAACATTAAAGACTTTGACATTCATGACAAAGCTCCCTTCCTCCCTCTTGCCCCTCCTCAAGTTCAAAGTGCTAAATACACATCCCCTCAATGTATATACAATACAAATGAATGCTATTGTTGGAGATCAGAAAGAGGATAAAGAAAAGGGGAGGCTGCAATGGTAACAGGGGCTGTGGTTGTTGTACAAAAGTCTGAACAAAAGGAAAATACAGTTGATATTTAAAAAAAAAAAGAAAAAAGAACAGCATCAGCACGGTGCCACGATGCAGTCAGTCTGAGCATTCTCTCCTTTTTTGTATGCCACGAACAACTGTACTATGCTTCTGGTTTCCTCAACTCTCTGCAGCTGGTGGGTCTGTCTCTGAAGTAACGCTGTGGTCTGTGACATCATCAGCTTGTGTCTGCTGCTTGGCTGGGCTCTCAGGACTGAGTCTTTGACACAGGGAAAGAGAAATCAGAATAATTGCAATCGTTTTTTGCAGTCCATGACAAAAGGTGTGAATACCTACCACCTGATTTTGCAGAATATTATTCATCATTTGTGAACCACGTGGAATGTTGTTTAATTTACGTATTTATCTATTTCTAACGTGATGCTAATTAATGATTAATGTAACACGCAACATCACATTAAGCAACAGCAAACATCAAAACCTGCACCAACTACAATATTGTGCATGAAATATACAAACAGTTTTCACTAAGACAAAAATGATTATTTTTACAGAATGTATTGCACTGTGATATGGCTACTAAATGGGCTATGCTTGATATAGCTACTTAAGTTGCAATGTTTAATTTCACAGCACTCGTACACAATATTATTTCTGCTTTATCTTATTTTACATGGTTTCAGACCTGACAAATACGATCTGTCACACATTATCCCACATGCAAATAAAGCAAGGAACATTGTATTGGAGAAATGTCATCAGGACAGGGTATGAGTTACCATCTGTAAATGGCACGGTATTGAAATAATGTAGTCAACGTTCTGCTGAAATAAACTGTATCGTTACAAAGTAAAGATCCATGATAAAGATAAAGCAAATGGCACATATTACTTTTATAAATTGTTACATTCATGTAAATGGACAGATAATATTGAAAGAGAGTGTAAAACCAATCTACCTTTGTTTTCATTACTCTAACTAGTGATAAAGACAGTGACAGAGTGAAAGGAACAGAGACAAGAGGGTAGTCCGAAGAGGGGCCTTTCACCTGTTGGGGGGAGCAGATGTATGCTCACTGTCCTCCTGGTCAGGTGACTTGGAGATGCACTCAGATTCAGCGTCTTTTTTCTGAAGCTCAGACTCCCCATTCACAGGCTCTGCATCTGAGGAACAATAAACTTTCAACCGTTAAAACCATCTTCCGTTTCCCCGGGTCAATGCATCGGCAACACGCCTACAGACTATAAAACTAAACACAGGAATACAGGAAGTAGGATTTTATTAAATAATTTTGCTGGAGCCTGAAGACCCACCTCTTCAGGCTAAACTTCAGCCACTCTACCCAAGCGTAATCGTTCATCCCTCTTATGCGTAATTACATATGTAGAAGGGTACTTTCTACTCAAGTTTTAAGTAATTAGACATATGGAAGTAAATTTCAGGGCATACGTTCACGTTGTATTTGGAACGGTTAAGTCCTTAGGCTGTGCATGCTGTATTGCCTTTACACATTGATTCAGGCACACACTTACAATCTCAGTACTGCGTTTGGTACTGATGCTTGTTCATATGTGGCCTGTGGTGACCTGTTGGTGCAACTTTTCATGCCTTTTTTTAAATCCACTGTATAAGTTGCTTTGAATAAGAGCATCTGCTAAATAATAACGTAATGTAATGTAGTTTGGTAAAGAAATAAAAGGTACAGAGATACTAAGTAAGGTAAGACAATTGGGAGGTCCAAGTAAAAGGAAAAAAAGGAGACTAAGAAATGTAAATGGGAAGGAAACAACTAACAACAAAAGAAGAGGGAGGGACAGCAAAACAGCTGATAAAATCAGGAACTGCAGAAGAGTTACCTGTGTTTTGTTTCTCCTTTCCACAGTTCTCCTGGCTCTTCTCATCTGATCGGGGTTTAAGTGCGGGCTCTAATTTGCCCAGAAACTGTAGTTTCAGCTTGTTGTAAACCTGGCTGGCCTTCTCCATCACTGCACTGCTAGCCTTGTACCGCCGAATCTGACACAGGCAGCAAACAATGAGTACACACTGGCTCCATCTAAGCACAACTCCCACAACAAATCAGTTTATCTTGCAGCCATTTGATATGAGAATCAGGGCAAGTTTGGCACACTCTCATTTGAATGAGCCTGTGCCAAACATAATACACAACTTATAACCCTCGCAGATTCCCAACGACACACGAACCTTCTTGAGAGTGGTGATTACATCAGTGTTCTTCTGCAGGATGTGGCTGGTGACCTGCACTGAGCCCAACTCTTCCAGGGCCTGAAGACAGCGCTCAATATCCTGGGGGATGGAGAGGGGAAGAGGCCGGTCATGCCGGTGCAGTGATCTCTATATGGGTCATTTCATGTTAAACGGGACCCTCTCAGATTTTCTTGAAATGTTTGTAATGTGGACATTCCTTCATAGGCAAAATCTCTGGATGCCAGTCCCATTTCACACAGAATAACCCACATGGACTGTTGCGAGTAGAGTGTTTATCATAGACACGTTCAAGGCACAAGTACAACGACGTAAACAGTAGAAACAGCACTGTATGTGCTCAGCACATTTATGAGCATGAGTAGCTGACAGATGTGAAATGCATAATCAGAATTATGTGTAACAACTGAGAGTGCTGTATGTGGTGGTGCAGAGATGTCGGATGTCGGGGGGAGGGGGGTGTTATGTGCGATACTAATGCTGACAGTTCACTCACTGGATTGTCCACCTTCAGTGCAAACTTAATGTCAGTGTGGAGCTTCTGCAGCTTCTCCTCTGGGGACAGCTCTGAGGCCAGACAAACAAAAAAAGAGACAAGGTAAGTGACTAGCACCTGCAAACAGGACAATCTCACTTCTGTATCGACACCACTACTGTGAGTGCGGGTAAGACTTTTTGTGCACCATTTCTCCCAATGTTCAACACCTCATTTTAAGCAATGGCTTTTGTTTCATTCATGTTTTCAGCATACGTATCTCTGTAGGAGTGCCCTGACCTTTTTTCTTCTCCATCTTCTTCTCTGGAGATCGCTCTGGCTTCCTCTTAGGCTTCTCTGGCTTCAGCCTGGAAAGGGAGGGATCCACACGGTTACACTGCCAGCAAAACTCATCAAGCTGCATATCCAGTTCAGTTTGCATCCCATTGCTTTGATTGCTAACCCTATTATTACAGGACAGTTTTTCAAACGTTCTGGTCTGTCCTATTTCCCCAGGACAAAACTATTCAATTTTGGTCATACTTCAGAAGAGCTGTCTGTTCCATAAATCAATCTCTGTTGCCCACTGGGTCTCCATCTCCATTACCTTGGACGCGGCTTCTCCTCTTTCCTCCGGACCTTCTTGTCCTTCCATCCTTTCTCCTTTTTGTCTTTCACATCCTTCTCTTTCTTTGGCTTATCTTTCTTCTGGCTGTCCGGACGCTTAGGGGCTTTCTTCACCTAATATTAGAACACACAGTCAGCCAGGGACTCCTTCATGATGACTCAGCGTACTGCAGTGGGACAGACCGGGCAAGAGGGAGCAAATGGGCATGCATGGGCATGGACATGTGACACCTGCGTTTGCAAAGGAAACTGAAGAAGGCACAGCCACGCTGACCCAGAGACATACCTCATCAGGCGGCGGGGAGTCAGAGTCGGAGGGCGCGGGTATGGGTGGCGGAGGCGGCTTCTTGGTCTTCCTGATGGGCTGGTCATCCACACCCTCGTCCGAGCTGCTGCTGCTGCTCCCGCTATCCCCTCCCCCCTTTTCCTTTTCCCTCCTCCTCCTCTCCTCTTCCTCCTTCTCCCTCTCCCGCAGCCTGCGCAGCTCCTCGGCCTCCTCCCTCTTCCTGCGCTCCTCCAGCTCACGCCGGCGCTCCTCGTCCCGCCGCTTCCACTCGCTGATGCGGTCCGGCTCGCTGTCGCTACGGCGGGGGAAGGCGGAGCAGGGTAGAGGAGGAGAGACAAGCAGGGCAAACACAGAAGTCAGGCTCCTCATCTGCACCTGACAGTGGCACGTCTGACATTGGTACTGGCGGATCTAAAAAGAGGACATGCTAGAGTACTGTGAATTCAGTGTATGGGAGGTAAACAAGCTGACCTGTCACTGTCTGAAGAGGAAGGGGGCGGTCTGGCCGGGGCAGGCTTTGGTTTGCGTCCACGAGACTTTGGGGCTGGTTTCTCTGTAAGGTTCACAGGAGACAAATGCATTCAAATCACACCTTTCTGGGACAGTCTGACAGTGCGCTTCTATGTCTCCATTTTAAATTACGAGGGGATTAATTTTTCATCCTTTCCTCACAGCAACAAGCACCCTTATTCCTACTCCAAGAGCCAGACTACATCATATGGGGCGTAACAAAAAAAGATGGACCAGCAGCACAGTCGCTGATCAGCAGCAATCTTCCGTCACCTTTCTTGCGCCCCTGGGGGGCTTTCCTGGGCGGCGGGTCGGACTCGGAGTCGGACTTGGACCCAGACTGGGATTCTGATCCCGAGAGCGCCGGTCGTGGCTTCTGCTCCTCCTCGGAATCACTCTGCCTGGGCTTCTCCTCAGACTGAGATGCAGAGTCTGAGTCGGAGTCCGAATCTGAGGCCGGCTTCTGGAGTGGCAGGAGAGAATGGGAGTGAGGGTGAAAGAGGGCCCCACCAAGAGAGGGAGATTGGGTCACAAGCGGGACAAGCCCAGAACAACACAGTGAGGGAGGGTTGTGACGTGTTGAAAAAAAGAGAAAACGACATAGAAAAAAAAAGAGAAAAGGATGAAAATCTACATCATTCTGATGTAGATTCCATACCATTTGCAGAATGAAGCAGTAATGACAACGTTGGTTTAAGGTAATGAAGAGTTGCTCACCTTCCTCCTGCCTCTACCAGCTCCCTTCCTCCCACCTCGGGCCACAGACTTCTTCTCCGGAGTGAAATCCTGAGACACAAACACATCACTGTCAATTCTGAAACACGAGTCGGAGCTAAGTGACCCGATGACTTTTACTCTATTTTTCTTTTCTTATCATACCAAAGCATGTGTGTCATTTTATCATTTCACAACCATTGGACAGGGTGCGGTATGCATGAAAGGGGATATCGGACAATACCTGGTCGCTGTTCTTGCCAGAGTCGGAATCAAAGCTGGGTGAGGGGTCAGGGTCCGAGGGGGACCCGCTCTCCTCTGCTTCTTCCCGGTCACTGGAGGACCCACGCGCTCGCTTCAGGGGCGGGCGCTGCAGGGAGGACACAGCGGTGAGTGCGAGGAAGCGCTGAGGCTGCCTTGAGAAAGTGCTAGAGCACGGCAGCCACACGACACCGACACTTCAATCTGCAGAGTCTTATTAAAGCACTTCAGTTTGGTAGGCCTGCATACTGAAAAGCAGGGAACCAGTTTCAAAGAAGAGAAAATCGCATATCATTCCACAAGAATGTTACACTGATGTCAGAGCACGCCCTCCAATGCAAGGTGAAGAGGCACTCGATTTCTCTAAAATTCACTTGGAATCCTAATTTCTGACACGCTGGCCTCCAGCCTTTAGAATGAAGCTGGCTGTACCAAATCAATCAGTTCACACAAGGCTAGTGCATTGATGAAACCTACACAAACCTAAATTCCACACATTTAAGCTACAGCCTAACACAGTATACAAATAACAGCTTTTATATGCAATTATGCCTAGCATTTGAAATCTGTATTTATGTACTTATGCAATCAAGAAAGTTTCCAATTTACAGCAAGAAAGAGAGTTGGAGCCATTGGTTCTGGGAATTATAAAGGGTATAAAACCATGAATTCCAAATCTATTTCTGGGAAAATGTTTACTTCAACACAAAAATATAATATTTAAAATATAATATTTCAAAAAAATCTTTTGCCTCTCATGTAAATGTTAATAAATTATTCATGTTAACATCTACATGTAATGCTGAGAGAACTCAGAGCTTCAACTAAATATACTGGGACTTTATGATCACCCTGAATAAAAGGCGGATAGGATACTTAAGTAGGCTACTTAAATACCTTAAATTCTAATATTGCTCATGCACTTTATTTTTAACAAATGATGAACATTTTGATGGACAACAAATGTTTAGATATTTGGTTAATACCACTACTGTGACATCTCTTTAGAAGGGACTTCAGACTAGCTCTGTAAAATTATTCTGGGTCGGATGCATTGCACTTCACCCAACCCAGAGCACACAAAGGAAATGAGACAAAGGTGTATAAACCGGCATTACTGTGACTACAGCAAGGTAACATTCACCAGGCCGCACGCTCTAGTCTGTGGAAACCAGTACAATGATGATGGGGTGACCCTACAATCACCTTTTGTGCAGGGGCTTTCCTCTTTATCCCTCCTCCTCCTCTTCTTTGATCATCACTTCCAGAGTCAGAATCCACATCACTTCCTGTCTCTGCTTTCCTGGGCACCACCGCTTCCTCCTCCTCTCCATCACTTCCTCCTGCGTTCTCACTGGCCCCCGCCTCACTGTCTGAGGAGCTAGGCACCTATATTTTCATAAGCAGGAAAAGAATGAAACATTTTGGTGAGCCTAATTGGATGCGCTGCTGCATAGGTAACATATCAGACAGCAGCGCTGATTTGCTGAATTAAGGGGAGTTGTCAAGGAATGCCACAAAAAGACACCCCTAATCCAGCTATGGATGTCATGTGTGGAGAAATGAAGAGAAACCAGTGCTTTCAATCAGAAGTATATTGCATAGTTGTAAAAAAAAGGTGAGAGTCAAGCAAAAGGGAAGTAAGAGACATCATTTGAATGGCTGAGAGATGAATGCGTTTAATAAGAGGAGTGAACAGGTGTTTCCTCTGAATTTTTTGTTGCAATGTGGAAATAGCAGATATGAAATAATGCTTACATTTAACACAAGTACAGATTCCAACATAAGAGAATAAAATTCTTTTAAATTCTGCATTTACTTTAACAGTACATTATGTTGCTCTTGCACTGGGCAGCATTAATCAGTGCAGGAGAGAAGGGACACTAAATAATGGACTTACTGGAGGGGCGGTGTAGGAGGCATGTGGGTTGTTTTGGATTTCCCACAATCCCTCATTGAAACCCTTCCTTTTGTTGGGTTTCCCATATCGTTCGTAGTATTTTTCATAGGCAAAAAGGTCCTTTGGAGCAAGGAATGCACTGAGGAAGAAAGAGTATCCGGCACATCTATTGAAACATACTGTTCTGATATTCACTGTGTGCTACATCTGTTACATATCAAACTCATATGTGAATGCCGGACTACTGAAGAGGCATACAAGCCCAAATCTCAAAGCACAACAAGAATCACACTTGTTGAGCATCTTGACAATCAATACCCCACAAATGGCATGAATTCTGCTTAGGCACATGAGAAGCATCTCTTCTTCCAGTTTCCTGATTAAATATGATTATTTTAAATGTAAGCATGCTAAAAAGTATCTTCAAAATACCTTTTAAATGTACATGTTGAAATGTTAAATTTCATTCAACGCCTTCTGCATTTTGGTGCCACCTAGTGGTACTTAAAAGAAGGTGGCCCAGCAGCCATCTTACTCCAACCAAATTCCGCTCCTGATAGAGCCTTTCCATTGCCATGGACCACTTCACGCTTTGTGCCAGAACACATTTCCTACAACGTTAAGCAACTGTGCATTTTCAGTGATACTTCCAGTCACATGAGGGTGTACTTACAAACTGAAAATACAGCCAAGATTGACTAAAATGGTCAGATGACAAAAGTCTGCTTAGATTAAAGCTCTGGTTACTACACAGCATTCATGACATTCAGAAATCTTGTTTTCATGTTACACTGACAATAAATCAAAACTCTAATGTTGATACAGTAATAACATTGACGTGTTTGCATCACAGAAATAAACATATGGCTTATGCTAATTGGTTTGAACAGTTTTACCACAAAACAGCTAATTGTGAATCTTTAACTGTACAGGCTGTCACATTAAAACTGAAAATCATACTTATTTTCATAAAATGTCATAAAAACAAGATTAGGCAACTGCAATGGCTTCAATTAAGTTTTGTAATGGGGAGCAGGTCTGCTTCAGTAGGGATCCACACAATCATATCACAGGACAACCATATGTTGGTAAGTGTGTCAAAGTGAGTTACTTCATCAAATTGAGCTGTGGTGAGTGATGTCATACTTCCAGCTCTACTCACGTTTCGTGGGTCCCAAAGAAGAAGATGGGGATTTTATTGGGTGGTGGCTTCACTGCCCCTTCTGCCACATCCTCAATCTATGAGATGACCATGCAACAGAAAAAGGAGATGTGAGACATAACTGACCAACAGGAAACAAAAAGGGACGAAAATATAAATATTGCTATCACTGCAACACCCTTCTAGTCAGTTTGGGCAACACAGAATACATTCAGTATGTATCAGCATGTGCGTAAAGTTATTTAACTCTTTCGCCTACCACCTCTACATTCTCTCACATCCAGTAGTTGCTAGATCTGATTGTTCCACCACCTCTATTGTTCTGAGTTTGTAAATGCGCCTACATTGGTGCACCTTGTAAATAAAACATACCGACACTTTCATCTACCACCACTTATATGAGAAGCTTACTTCCCACAGTGTGAAATCATACTATAGCTAAAAAAGAAATTAATACCAGTGTCCCAGTTTTGCTGCTACACTAATGTTGTGCAAAAATAAACTCAGAGTTACTTCCAGCCACAGACAAGTCTGTTGTGACTGCTTTATGCTTTTCAAATTCTGGATCATCATTTGACCATATACTACATACGAAATTAAAATGTATTAACGATTTAAGACTAATTTAAGAATAAATTACTGAATGAATGGACAGAACCTGAATACAAACTTATATGAAGTAATTAACCTACATCTTGAAAGCATATCAGGATCACGCCATTCTGTGCAACTTAAGGTAGTTAGATAACTGTGCAATTATGTCGAGAAAGTTTATGATGGCTTTAAATTGTTCGAGTTGCTTTAGGGAAGGAGGTGGCTAGCTAAATCCCCAATTACGAGTGCAGAGGTGTCTCACCTATCATGTAACCCTCCATCTTGCTAGCTAACCGAATTGCTAAATAACGAAGATAAAAGTCTGAGCAAAACAAACAAGTTAGATTTCAAGCTACCTAAAACTCGTGTAGTACACCTCCTCAACAGAACACCCAGCAAATCTTCATGTACAGTGCACACCACAGTAACTTTGAGACATTTGTGCGCATGCATACAGCTAGATAACGCAATACAAAAACCTTCACATCTAAAAAAAAACCATGGATGCCAACAGTGAAACGTTTCTCAGAACGAACGAGCCAGCTAGCTAGCTAGCTAGCTAGTTACCACCTAGCTAGTGCTCTATGCCACTGTCACTCTCCAGGATGCATAATGAGTCCCAAGCGTCCCGCTACCGCCCACCCTTGTTTCTGAGGTACTAGCTTACCCGGGCTGGCCAGTGGGGGTACCCCTTCATTTTGGCGAAAACCAGGTCCCCTGGCTGGAAATTGTGCGGCATTTTTTCTGTTTCCCAACGCTCTCTCTCTTCACCTCTTGCTTTCTGTGTCTTGTTGTCCCTTGGTTCCAGGCCAACACGAGACCTGTTTAACGACACACACCTCAGCGGGAGAAGACGGCTCGGTTAGAGGGTAGCTTCCGCCAGTTCTCGGGCTTTCAAAACGGAAGTTCCTCCTATTCTCCACCGTGCATTGGGCTTGCCGCCTGTCGTTCTGCCTTTCCCACCAATGAGAGCTCGCCGTTGAGAGGACGACGCGAATTTTCGATCCCGCAATCATTCTGACAAGATTATTAGTTTGCATGCGAAAACGTTGAAATCGCACTTGTTTTGCATTATGTTTCCTTTCATTTTTAATGAGTTAGAATATTTACCTCTGCGCTTCCTGAGGTCGACATACAAAAATGTGTATATGGTGTACCCTCTACATAAATGTTTTCTCATATGATAATATTCATATTTATTCGAGATTTAAAATATATTCAGAGGAAATGGTATGAAAAACGGTTTCACATGCAGACACCTGACACTGACCCTGCCCAGTAGATACATACTTGTCCAGCCTATCCACTTAAATTTCCATATTTTGTGTGAGTGTGTGCAAAAACTTAAGCAAATACAAGCGATGCAGTTTGCAGTTCAGTTGAATAGGGCATTTGAACAAGAACGTACAGTACAGTCACTTTGGAATACACTGCACATATTTCCAGGTAATACTTATGGGTGCACAGCTAATTATTCAGCTGCTGATACATTGCTTAGAAAGTTGAATGGAGTTCAGGCATATGTTCAGCTGCTGTGGTCCTCCATTACAAGTTGGGGGACAGACATTAAAATGTGACAAACATTGCACGAAAACTGTCTGTAGCCTATCGGTTTAACACAGAGGGACATGAGGACACTCAACTTGGTAGAGGATGAACGCCTATACTGTGGATGTGAGTCTGTGTAAGGAAAACCTGTAGCCCAACTGTTGCATTACCTTCCGGGTCCCCTTTGTCATTCCACTCTGCATTTGTTTATCAGCTCCTGTCTCCCTGTGTACACCAATGGGTCTGAGGGGCCTTGTGTTGCAGGGGATCTGCAGTGTTCATGGCAGATTTTGATGAATTTGGGTGCAAGATGATGACTGATAATATATCATTGCACAGCCAGGATCCTCATGTCACTCAGGTAGCAGTAGTCTACTTGGATGCCACTGCAATTCTGATGAGTCAGTATTTTCATTATAGCTAGACTTAGGGTCTCCTTCTGAATATCATTTAGGCTCTCCACTCTGGGTCGGGACTGATTTTTGTTTCTTCTGGGATCCACCAGCACGTGAGGGGATAGAAGGCAATGAGTCAACAGACAACATGGCTAAAAGAGTAGATGGCTAAAAGAGACCCATACACAGGAACCCCACATAGATGTTGAAGTCCATCTTTACAGTGCAAAAGCTAAAGTGCTAATCAAGAAAGATACTAGACAGATCTAGCAGGAGTCATTGAATAAAGAAGTGAAGGGATTATACTTTTATGGTTTGCAGAGAGGGGTTAAAGTAGTGATAGTCTGGGAGAATCTTAAAAAGGAAGCTTTGGTCTTCTTTAGGGAATACAGGGCTCAGCTGAACATTAAATCTAATTTATAAACACGGTACTCATAAATTGCCAGGAATTTAAGTCTGTTGAATATCTATTGCTACAAGTATGACACTGAGAGGGAAAGCTTGTTCTCTGCAATAAAAAAAAAATCTAGAAATGAGTGATCTGCTCTGAATATGCTGTTATGTACATCACTCGGGTGTCAGGCAATTATTCCTTTAGTTTATTTTCATAATTAGCTCGATGAAATGGCCTTCCATTACGCCATTGCACAATCCACAACAGTAGGTGGCGAAAATATGCTTTGAAGGTTGTTGTAAAACCGGTATTAAACACTGAAGAAGAAAAGATTAGTATGCTTCCAAAAGTCACGGGGGCGCTGTACGTCGAACATTACTGTTAAATCGTACGTGAAATGTGCGATGCTTCCGGTCGGTTTGCTTCCTTATTCCGGTTACCTTCCAAATGTAAACATAACTGACGATCTGTCACATACCAGTCTCTCTTCTTTCTTCGTCTGTTAAATTTTCCACCCCTTTTCTTTCTCTATTTTTCCTGTAACAAATAGACATGAAGAAGTTCTTCGAAGACATCAAAAAAGACGTCAAGTTCAAGGCAGCAGGACCAGGGAAGAAACTAACCGAAGATGGCAGGTGAACAAACTTTAACAGCTGTCACTTAGGGCGGTGCAGGCTATAGCGCGTTAGCAGTTGCAGCGCTGATTGTGATCCTAGGGATCGTGGCTTGCGCTCGATGCTTTGTTGTAGTTCAGAAAGGGGTTTGGTTGGGCGCAGACCGAATCGCACGCACGCTCTCGTCAGCTGTAATATCGCCTTCCTGACGAGCTCTTAGCGGATGACTGTTCACCATACTCTGGGACGCTAATTGCACGTTGTTGCTGAATCGCTGCGGGTGTGATTTCCTGTTTAACCATATTTGTGTTATCTTTGTACCGTTCTGTGTACGACCGAAGTTAAGGGACGGCTCAACCTGTGTAGTAGTGGTATGTTAAATCGTTCAGTTGTTCAAGTAGGCTACCTACTGAATAACCTGCTGGCAGCACCATCTTAGAAGTGAGCAATAAAGTTCGTTAATAGGTGGGTCAGTAAAACTGCTGGCTATTGTACCACTGTGAACCAGGCAGTGCTAGCCTATACAGTAGACATAGAGTTCGTGTGTCCACTTGTTTGTCAGCGAGTCGCGTTTATTGTAGGTTTATGTGTATAGGCTACAACATACCACTTTGTCATTCCCCTATTCCCTGCAGCTCCAAGTCCCCAGTGGTGCAGAGCAATGCCCCTGCCAAGCCCCGTCAAGCACCCACAGAAGGGGCTCAGAGGGCAGGGGCTGCAGCCCTGGCTCGGATTGAGCAGCAGCAACGCCCGCGACTCCAGACCTCGCAGGATGCTATTCGCCTTCAGGGTGAGTTAGCCAGCTACAGCTAGTGGCATAGTGGTTAGGGATCTCAGCTGTTAACTGCAAGGCTGCAGGTTCAGATCCCATGGGGAGCACTGTTGTTGTACCCTTGAGCAAGATGCTTAACCTGAACTGTCTCTGTAAATATGCAGCTATACAAAGTAATTATGTGCAAATTGTTGGCTGTGTACAATGCACTGGAGAAGGTAAGCTAATCATTTAATAATGTACTAACAATCCTACAGCAGTACTTATGCGGTAGCAACACAAACATAAAGACACATATTGCACCAGGTGATAGTAGTGACGTTTGCTGGAATGGTGGTCATAGTTCAGCAGGATTTTTCTGCTATACACATTACATTGCATTACATTATTGTCATGTAGCAGATGCTCTTACCCAGAGTGACTTAAATTTTTATCCATTTAATCAGCTGGATTTTGCTGTTGCGCTTGTGAGCAGTACCTTGCGCAAGGGTACAGCAGAAGTGCCCCCGCTGACAGATGGACTGAAATGGCTTGTTCAAGTCTTAAGTAATGTGGATACATAAATGACAAACTTGATTTGGATTTGGTCTAATGTGTGTTTCACTCTCTCCTTCAGTGAAAAAGGAGCTTGAGGCAGAAGCATCAGCAATGGCTTCTGATCAAAAATTGGCAACATCCATTGAGGTAAGGACTGATGCAGACTAATTCAGTGACACACTGTCCTTGAAGCAGAGAAACTCATGTATGGTGTACTTTCTTTGACAGGGCTCTAAAATTACAAATAAGGATCCTGCTTGTTTCTCAGTGTCGGGAGTGTATTTCACCTGTCCTCTCACTGGAGCCTCCTTAACAAAGAGTGAGAGGGAGATGCATGTTAAAGAGGCCATTCTTATGGTGGGTATCTCTGTCCTTAGCCCAATTCACTTGTAAGGGGTAAAGTCTGAACTTCTGCAAGTCAGAACTACGGAAAACATGTTTAACGGTTTGATGTCAGGCTCACTGACTTGGAGTTAAGAGCAATGAGTTGGTCTCATTTAAGCTTTCATTTATTATTTAATCAACAAAATCTGTGGAAAGGCCCCTTTAAGGAGCATGTGGAAGGCCTTAGTGTGCCCTAACACAGTCAAATGCTGCTTCTTTCTTTTTTAAACAAACTGGCAGATCAGATACTTTTGTGTGCCAAGCCATCCCAGAACCTGTTTGGGATTAGAACATAAGAACATAAGAAGTTTAATGATGAGAACAGGCCATTCTGCCCAGCTAGACTTGTTATTTTGTCTATAGTCTAGATTGTATCCAGGGCTGTGTCATGCTTGCTTTGAACACCCTGGCTCTGCTTCTACTACAAATCCTGGCAAGCTATTCCATGCATTTATAACTCCCCAAGACAAGAAAATGCTTCCTGGTATCAGTAGGAAATTTATCTTTACCTAATTTATAATTATGTCCTCTTATTCTGGTGACAGAGGTTCTTTAGTCTACTTTATTTATCCCTTTCAAAAATTTAAAACCTTTGTCAAATCTCCCCTGTCTCTCCTTCTTTTTAGGCTAAAAAGATTGTGTTGAGTCATATGTATGATCTCTTGACACTGTAATTCATAGCAATGCAGCGTATGCTTCATTTTGAAAGTGTGTGGTTCTTAATGTATTTAACACTATCCCTCCATTACAGCGGTTTGCAGAGGATCAAGTGGAAGCCTCCATTATGATGATTCATACTTTCAACAAAGACAGGGAGAAAGTGAAGGCTGCGGTGGACATCATCAGCAAGTGAGAAAAGTGTAGCGTTAAGGGAGTGGGATTTGGGGTAGTACCACAGCAGTGAGAATAGCATACCACTGGATGTGGAGAGTAGATCAATAGAAATACACCAGTCAATCCTGACTTACATTATTCATATATGGAGCCTGTGGTACTCTCTTCTCAGGTACTTGGACAACATATGTAAGAACCCCACAGAGGAGAAATACAGGAAGATCAAAGTCAGCAACAAGGTCTTTCAGGTGAGTGACAGTCAGTGGCAGAGAGTGGCTGAAAGCTCATGTGCTCATTAGAGGGGCTTTCAGACGACCAGGAAAAATCTTGACCAACAACAATAAGCCTGGTTGGAAGTGTGAAAGGCACCAGCCACATACCTGCATCTGTCTGCCATGGCACCAGGCCACATCATGTGGTGGTCTCGGGGTGAGAAATCGGGATTTGAGCTGAAACATGGTATGACAGGTTCCACATTACAAACTTAATCTAATCTAAGATAAATAGTTTATGCCCAGGTGTTATTTACAACTGTTATTTTTACATTCTCACAAAACGCTGTGAAAAATGTATCCTGATCAGAGTAAAAGACACATAGTGAAAATTGCAAGGCTGGGTCATGTGCTAAATAGCGCTGTTGTCTTACAGCCCAGGGTCCTTAACTTGATTCTGGCTGTGATAGTTGCCTGTTTTTTTTGTGTCCTCCTGGTTTTCATAGTGCTCATGCTACTGTGAAACCAACAGTATAGCTGTATTAAGATGACTGCTTTGCTTAATGTTAGCAATTGAAAAGCATGGAGCAGAAGGGCAATTATCAGATAAAGCCTGTTTAAACCCTAGAATTTTTTTGCATTGAGAAGATGGAAGCTGTTAGAAATGCGGGGGCCTGCAGTATAAACTTTGAAAGCACATAATGATTCTAGCGGCAATTTAGCCCTGATAGTAGCTGTTACAAGTTTGCTTGTTTCGAAATCAGCTGTCTTTTCCAAGATGCTGTGAATTAGAAAGTCTCAGCTGCTAGTCTCCTCACCCACTCTCGTTTCTCTTGGTCTCTCCCAGGAGAAGGTGAACTGTGTGGAGGGCTCTCGGGAGTTCCTACAAGCTGTGGGGTTTGAGAGCAAAACTCTGCCAGTAGAGGGTCAGGGTAAGTCAGTCTCAACACTCTCCGGTTATGTGCCACATTTTTGAGATCAGAACTCCTTTTCGTTTGTCAGTCAGATACTTACCCATATGTGAAATCCCAGTACACGAGTGGTAGCGTCTTGTGGTCGGCTGGTGCGCCTGGTGGAAGTGCACGTTAGAGCGGAGCTGCAGTGAACCTCCTCACCCCCCTGATGTTCACCTCTGCTCCAGAGAACAGTGAGGAATTCCTAGTGCTGGGCGAGCAGGAGCCGGACAAGCTGGAGCAGCTGAAGGAGAGCAGAGACAGGCTGCAGAAGGGGGAACCAATCAGGGCTCAGCTGGACAGACGGCCACAGGCCTTCTGCCCATCCCCCCACGCCACACGATTCGAACTTCCCCCTGACTTCTACAACCTGACTGCAGAGGAGCTAAAGAGGGAACAGCAGCTCAGGTACAGAGACCAGGGGGTGGCCTTGAGTATTACCAGCCGCCAAACCGTGATTTATATGAATTTGGACTGGAGTTGCGTTCCTGAAAGTGGTCCAGTTACACTGTGCAGTGGTGAGTGTGTGGCAGTGTATTTGTGAGTAAGAAGTGTGGTGACCAGTATGACTGCATTGGCAGGACTGAGTTGGTGGAGAAAAACGCAATGCTGCGAACCAAGGCCATGCGGGAACGCGAGGAGCAGAGGGAGAGGAGGAAGTACAACTACAGCCTGCTGAGAGTGCGACTACCTGACGGAACCCTTCTGCAGGGTCAGTATCCACGCTGACACACACACACACACACACACACACACACTGTCTCTAGTGTATCACGCACTATTCCTCCTGTCACACGCAAATATTATTGCTCTACTGTAACACGCAGTATCCTGCCTGTCATGACAGGATTGAGGAACAAGAGCTAAAGTTAAAAATAATAGAGGAGGTGTTGAAAGTATTCATTAATACCACAAAACTGCCAATCTTGGTCCCTCTAGGTACCTTCCTGGCCAGAGAGAGGGTAGCGGCGCTGTACCAGTTTGTGCGAGAGTCCCTGGTGGATGGCTGGCAGCCCTTTGAGCTGGTGGCTCCAGGGGGACAAAAACTGAAGGAGGATGAGGAGGTAGCCCTGAATGAATGTAGCCTGGTGAGTCCTGCAAAAGTGTGACAGTTTGGGCTTACGCTCTGCGCACTCGCCTCTTTGTCAGGCTCTTACCACCATTGAACAGTAGCTTGTGCAGTGCTGAAGGAGTCACCGTGCCTGTGGCTTTCTATCTCAGGTCCCCTCAGCTCTCCTGTCCTTCTCTTGGGATGCGGCGGTGCAGGCGGACATTGCGGCTGCTGGAGGACAGAGCCCCACGCTGCTCAAGCCAGAGCTGCAGGAGAGCATCAAGACCCTCAGCTGAGGAGACTGCCCTCTCTGTGCTTACTGCCCTCTCTGCGCTCCTTCTGCCTCCCACCCCCTCCCCTGAGCTCCTCCCACCCCCTCCCCTGAGCTCCTCCCGCCCCCTCACCTGAGCTCCTCCCACCCCCTGAGCTCCTCCCACCCCTCCCCTGAGCTCCTCCCACCCCTCCCCTGAGCTCCTCCCACCCCTCACCTGAGCTCCTCCTACACCTCCCCTAAGCTCCTCCCATCTTCACATGCTTCCCCCTCCCCTTTTTCCCCTTTTGGGACCTCCACCATTTCAAAGGCGATTCACCAACAAAAGGACTAAAAACAGGGATTTCAAATGCAGGGGAGACCAGAGGGGTAATGCCATGCATTGATAATTGCACCTTGAATGTAAGACGATTTGCTGGGACGGTTCTAGTGCTCTGATACTGTGGTTACGAGAGGCTGCATCCGGCTGAGGGAGGGGGAGTTCTGGCGCATCTGCCGGTGATGTGGCTGGACGTCACTGTGAATGCAGGATCACCACAGAATCTACGCTTCCTGCTGCACAACACAGAGAATCCCGCCTCACACGGTAACCTAGCACCAACTGCGCTGCTTTGACTCAAAACACAGTAGCACCAAGCTCTGCTCCGTCTCTCTCAGAACAGATATTGATAGTATATTTGGAGAGCAAGGCGCTGAGTCAGCAGTCTGCACTGCGTGCATGTGTTTTCCTGTTCCAAGCTTTGCGTAGCAGGAGCTTCCTTTCCCAGTGAAACTGCTTGCAGGCTGAGCCTAATTTCTAGCTTACTACCTGTGAGCATGACTCGCTCTTAGAGGAAACTTCATGGTTAAGCTACTTGTCTTTTATGTATGCTAAATATTTATATTAATTTATTACCCAGGTAGCACTTTGGGTTACTTACACAGCTCCTGCGGCAGAAAACACCCAGCTAACCAAGTGTCATACAAAGCTAAATTTAACAAGAATAATTTTCACTTTCCCGGTTAGTGTGACTTCCATTGCTTGCTTCAAGAACCAAGTAAATTAAACAAATTTTATAAACCATGTTAATTTTACCATTTTTACTAAACATAACCCAGTTCTTCTAAACCAGCAACAGTATTTTGATCAAAAAACGAGTTAAAGCAGTTGAGCAACACCTGAGTTCTTTTGTGTTCTATCTATCGTTTGGATAGATGTGTAGATTTGAAAAGACATAAATGTGGGGGGATACAGCCAAAGCATCTTTGTGTTGAAGCAGAGTAATTGTGTGTAGTAGATAGATGATTCAGAGGTGGTGGAGCAGTGAGCTGAGGCCTGACCCCTGACCTGCGTTCTGCCTTAGCCGGAACAATAACCTACCTCCTCACACACCAGTGCAGTTCCACACCATCTCACTCAGGCTGAATGCCCTGCATACCGCAGGGTCAGGCAGAGAGCTGTTTCCATCCATTCAGGCCCATGCTTTATACACAGCAAGTGTCCATTTTCATCAAAGCACACACCCAGTGCTGACCTACAGCAATGGCTGTAATGAAAGGAGGCACATTCCAAGCTCCAAGTTACTTGTTTTAAGTAATGTACTTGCACTAATGTTGCAGCACACATGTGACCTTCATTTTTGTTCTTGCTTGACACAGCTGGCAGCATTTATGTAGTACAGTAAATTGTTTATTGCAGAAGTGGATGCTGCTTGTGTAAGAATCCAGCCATTGACTGAAGGTTGACATTTGACCATTATCAATGCACTACACATTGCTATGACAAAAAAGGGGGCATCCCTCAAACTACACTGTCCACCAGTTGGTTTGTATATAAGTTTCGATTTCATCAAGTTGATTTGATTTCTGTAATTTAGAGGATTTCCGCTTTGTCTATGTGTGTAATACTCAGTTCTGTTGTTTGAGTTTCATGATTGTTGTCCGTTGCTTTTAACCAGTCAAAGTACTTAAGTAAATAAAAAATGCATAATAACATTGTGTTGACATATCTAACGGGCCATAAACTTCATGTGTGTCTGCATCAGCTCTTCGATGTGCTGTAGAAAAGAAATGTTTCAGTATACTGAGCTGCTTATGGAACCCAGCGTCTTACAAAATAAATGTCAGCCACTCTCCAAATCTGAACCAGGGCAGATTTGGAGAGTAGCTGGAGAGTACTGCTGCTCACTATTTTTGAGTAATGCTCTGTTTAAGGGCAGTTTTGCAAGACATCTTTATTCACATCTTTCTGTGAAAGCACTGAGAAACAGGAGACCATCATTGATGTCTGCTCATGGAGATAGAAGAAAAAGAGCATTTGTCTTTTGCTGGAGGATCATTAACGATTCCACCTCTGACCCATTATTAAAGGGGATGAAATGGTTTGTATCTGTAAATTCAGTGCTGTTTCGCCGCCTTGGAGAAAATTTTAAACATTTGACTAACCCATCAACATACATGAATTTCCTAAATAACAAATGGAAGTGGTGAACAAGGAGCATGTACAACAAGGTATAATATATTTTCTCCTTGTTGTTTTCAAGAGAATTAACCTGCTGGAGTATTGTGGGGAAACAAAATAATCTATTTACAGTTAAAATAAATCTTAATCTTTTTAAAAAGATTAAAAATCACATTAAAATGGATATGCTGCAAATGAGACAACCACTTGTCCTGACAAGATGGAACCAAGGTGGCACACTCAGCCTATGCTGCTGAACAACAGAGCCTGTATCTCCCCCAAGCTCCCGAATGGCTGAGTTTGAAATGGATTATAAGCCATAAAGTCAAGACATTTGCATGAGTCCTTGGTGGTGGAATATAATTGGTTCCGTTCCAGATCAGTAGGTTTTATTGGCCAGGGTTCACTTGCACCGCTCAATAGCACCCTCTAGTGATGTGTCAGTTGCTAGATTGAGATTATTAGGCGATGCACATTGGGGTGTAAAAGGCAAACATTTCATTTTACAAAATCAGTTTAATCCTGCTTTTGCTGGATTTGGGACAGCTAGTTAAACTACTTAGCTAGCTAGTGAATTAGATATTTGTCCTGATTTTGTGTATTACCACTACAGAATATTCCAGAATGGATTTCAGATTGCAATACTCTGTCAGATCAATCAAAGTGGCTGAAGTAATGAAGAGAAACATGGAATCAAGGACTTACTAATGTCAAGTAACACTTTTGACAAGACAGGTTTTATTTCTGCACATTGTATCATAGCTCAATATATACATAAAGTCATTACAAATGATGCAACAATAACAATTATGAGTACAAAAAACGTAAATCTTTTAAGATCAGTTTTTTTGCCCATAAATACAAGAGCAAAGACCTATGGTTATTTTCCACACAAAAAAAAACCAGAAAAAAAGTTCAATTTTTTTTCTGCATGCAAATACTTAACTAGCAGAATCACATACATGGAGCCAAAGGCACGGTGGTATCCTTTTGGTAAGACACTGAGTGGTCAAGGCAAAAGCTAACACTTTTGCAAATTGAGAGAAATAAATGTAGGCCTACATATCCAAACTTTTCAATGGATAAGTTTGGATATGTATGGCAGACATTGGTTCCATGATTGCAGACAGAAATAATATCCTGTTTCTGATTGGTTGGGCCACTGCACAGCCATGTGACTGTGTCTGTATCTGATTGGTTGAAACTGATTAACATTGCAAAGAACTGGTTGGATGCCATTTTGTGTCAATAGTTACTCCTTTCAATCCCCCATTGTGCTTATAAAAATAACAGGTAGTTATGGTCTAATGAAAATACTGTTCTCAAGGCCCTGCAGTTATTCATGAGCAGCTGCAGACCAATGATAAGTAATCTACATAGATGACCTACAACATGGCTGGCTAGTATACTATGTAGTGAAGTTATATTGTATACTTGTTGGCTAGTAATTTTTAGCAGACCCTGGTGAACAAGACTGAAATGATAATACAATATTATTCATTAATATGGGCCAGACTGCTGTTGTGGACAACAGTTGTACCTGGCTGGGCAATAATAATGACACTGATTGGTCAATTGCAGACATTTAAGTGAGAGAAGTCAGTAGTTTTTAGTTGTTTAGCTAGATAGCTAGATACTGTTCACTATGTGACCAGCAGATAGTGATATAATTAAACATGTCACTGTGTTTTGCAAAAGTAGTGGTAAAAGTAAATGTGCTAGTCAGTTAGCTATGCCTCACTAAGGATAATAGTTTCACATAGTTTTAGTTTACTAGCTTCATCATAAGCTAGGTGGGTAGAAGCACAAACCCAATGTCTCATTCGGGATGGCACATCTGATGGGAAAACTAGGTGAATATGGTACCTAGCCAAGCCTTGCAAAGAAAAGTAGTTTTTGTTTATTTAGATTTGCTAGCTGTCACTAGGTACATGTGTTTGCTTGGTAGACTAATACGGTGGATTCTGTCATCTGTTATATATATTTATTTAGGTAAGATAAAGAACTTCATAAAATGTATGTGATACTGCAATAAATTTGGAACAGCACTTACAGTATGACTTCTGTTTCAAGAGTAATTTGTTCATTGAATGCAATGTCTAGACAATGCAAGCATTTTGATCGATGTTGTTGTTTTTTTTTTTGTTTTTTTTTTTACCAATGAAGGCTACTGTGGAATGTTTATTATTACTGAGGATGGAGACATCAGTATTTGGCCTGGAATAATGCCTGATGGGAGGTTAAGGTCAGCAGGTCGTACCTCCAGGGAAGAGTGGTGTCTTTGGTACACAGTAAACACAAGGAGAAGAAACATCATTATTGATAGCACAGTCACTGACACCTGCCAAGGCATTACATTTCCCTGCAGAAGGGTGGCCTTGCTGCTGAGCTGCAGGTGGTACGCTGCCACAGTTCTGAGGTACTGTTGGCCTTTCACCTGCTCTACGGCCTGGCAGATGTACTGGCCTTCATCGGCAGCAGAGGCATCCAGGATCATCATGCCTTCGCTATACAAGAAGTACTTGGTGTCTGAGATGTTGAGTGGCTGGTCATTGAAGTACCAGTGCATTTGAGCCAGGTTGATGTCGGGCTGGCACCGAAGGTTGATATTGTTCCCTGGGATCAGTGTGTAGTTTTCAGGTTTCACAATCGCTGGAATACATGCACCAGGAACAGAGGAGGCGCAAGGAAAGACAATTAATATTTCTGTTTGTGTAATCTTCCATTTTTCATGGTAAGTATTTTTAACCCTTAATTAGCATCAATAATAACTTTGCTCAAGTACTTTAAAAAGCTATGGCTTCAAAACTGTGTGGAAAAAAATATTGAATTCTTCATCTTTTTTCATAGGAGTGCCCAGTAAAGGTGTCTGAAACATGACACATGTACCTGGGTTTGGACACAGGAAAGCATTCCCTTCTTTCACACTCTGAATCAGGTCCCTGAAAGACAAAACAGTGATGTAACTCATAGATCATAGATAACTTTTCATATCTTTCCAATAAATATACCCTGTTTTGTCAAGGTATGGCTGTTAGCCTCAACATCATGTATGTTGTGTATCAAATGAATGATAAATCTTTTTTGCTAATGATGGCAAATAACATGTCATGAAGGTGTCAGCCTGCAGAGCGTACGTGTTTGAGGTTGAGCGTGGGCTGGACAGAGCAGTGCAGGCAGCAGCAGTGGAGTCCCAGGCACAGTAGGGGTCTCTGGCGAGGACACAGTCCAGACAGGAGGTGTAGCGACCACACTCACTCAGCGCCAACTGCACAGCGCCAGTCTCAGATCCTGCATACAGCTGGCTCTGAAACAACAGGGACATGCAGGACATTCACAGGCTGATCTCACATATCACATGACCTGCAGTTACTCAGTGAGGTGACTCAGTCTCTAATCACATCACCCAGACAACACAATCACACACCTTCAGGTCAACATGATGCGCCAGAAAAATGCATGCTGACAATGTTAAAATTTTTGTGATGAGTACCATACTCATGCATTGTCAGAATGGGATATAGGAAAACAAATCAAATCTAATGTACAATAAAATAGACCTGAGGCAAGCTTGCCATTATAGAAATAATAACTCAGAGATTTACATCCCAACAGTTTGAGGATTTGAAACTGCTCACAGAGATCTCACAGTTACCGTGTTGGAGGAGAGACGCAGGATTTTCACAGGCTCTGGGGACTGGAACAGCTGCACCTCTTCAATGATCACCATCTCGCCATCATAGCTCACAGCTTTCTGCACAAAGCCGTTCTCTATGAGTAAAGCACCACACACGCTGTCACTGCCCTGTTCCACAGCACAGGACTCACTGATGGATGGGATTATAGCTCCAGGGCTCCATGTGAGCAGTCTGGGACAGTGTACCTGTGCCGATGAACATGACATCATAGCTCTGCCCATCCAGTGCTGTCACATGGTCCACTACAATGCGAGTGAACATGGACCCCTTCTTCACCAGCAATGGTTTCCTATTCAGAGGCTGCACAACCTCGTCCATGAGCGGGTGGTCCCAGACAAACTGCAGGGTCTTGTCTGGCAGGTTCAGAGAGTTGTCTATGCCCAAATCCTTTGCCACGTTATTGATGCACTGCACCACAGGGAAATCACATTCATGCATTCGTACACCTCTTTTGAACAGTGCCCATTATCAAGCAGTACATGGGAAAAATAAGCTTTCCACATTAGCTCTCTACACATTTCTACTAGAATGATATTTTTACAACAACTCATAACATAACTTGACACATATGTAGAATCCTGTGTCAAATTAGTGCTGTCAGCCGAACAGTGTCACAGTAATGATGATGACTCACAGCTCCAGGTCGGGGGTTAGGTAATTTTCCTTGGAAAGTCTGCCACTTCACGGGATAGGTGTCTTTGACTGGTGTCTTGTAAGTCCCTTTGGTGAATACGTCTCCAATGGCTGATACACTGTATGCACATACTGCTGACATACCTGTAGAGCCCCTGCCACACAATCCAGAAAGACACCTCCCTGTTACTTCTCTAGCACTGTATACCTACACATGTGAATGTCTCAGACAGTTCACTTTGTTCCAAACATAGTTCTATGGCCTAGGTTCGAGCCCATCTGCCAACAATGACCGGGAGCCCACAGCAGTGGAACAAACTGGCCCTGTTGTGCCGTGGTGTGTAAATCGGCTATGTCCTGTCATCACCCCGCCCTCAGCACCCTGCAAGCTGTTCGGGTGCCTGTGAGTCCATTTGAGTCTGCTTCCTAGTGTGAGTGCAGAGCTTGTCACTGTGAGAGGAGCCTAATGTACAACTGGTGATTACGAGGATGGGTGGAAATGGAGGGGTAGAGTGGTACAACCACTGTACACCTATATACCACAGTAACATATCATATGACACACTATAAACACTTATATCCAACTCCCCATTCTTGCATTTTTCTTCTACCTTAGCACTTTTTCTTTTAACTAGCACTTCTAACCCAGGACTCTCATCCCCATCTGTGTACTGGTTTTATAACAACTATTCTCTCAGTAAAGGTCATTTTAAAAGTGTACTTATTTCAGCTTCCCCATTTACATATGCCATTAAACTGATCTAATAAACAGAATGTTAACCTGTCTCATTAACATTTTGTCTCATTGTGAACACTTTTTAAATATTTCAGTAACCAGGCATTTTAGCATTCTTTCAGCATTTAGCATTTAGACTCCAGTGTGTCTCCACCTGTCAGTCTATCACATAATCACTCAGTCCAATTTTACCTAATATAAAAATCCCTGTTTTCCAAGGATTTACCAGCAAGAGCATTATGGGAAGTTACCTCTTTAGTGGTCTAAAAACTGATCTAAGTTATTAGCAAGCCCCATCTTTATCCTCCAGACCAACAGTAACAGAGACAAAATGAGGTAAAGCTCATTTCAACTAAGTAATTGCAATTTCAGATGAAATGAAATCAAGCACACAAAATAGGACCCCCCCCCCACCCCTGAGCTTTTTGTTGTTTCTCTTGTTTTGTTCCTTAGCTTTTTAAACACAGCAACAACAAAACAAGCAGTAGCATTGTGACAGACACTTATCCACATAACAGCCTTACAACGGCAAACAGAGATTTTGTTGGGATAACTCACGACTGTGGAGTGAACACAGCATAAAAGATACTTTTTCTCCAGTCAGTGTGCTGCAGAAAGAAGACATCTTGCACGACGTAGGGCAGGCCAGAACCCGGGACAGGACAGTCTAGGCGGGCTTTCAAGAATGATGTCCACCTCTTGTAAAGCAACCGATGACCACCCAAGTCTCCCTGCACATTGCACACATTGTGAATCCGGATTACCTTCATTTCTGCAGCCAAAACATTATTGCACATGGTCTCATATTAGATGGATGAGCCAAAAGAGGGATGAGTGTAAACTACAGCATGTACCTTGCAGACACGGGCAACACGTGACACCATCAGTTTACTGGGGAAGTCGTACTCCACAGCGTTCTCACTGAAGAACATGTAGACCTTATCATCGTCCCCATCAGAGCTGTTCTCACTCTCCCGGACCACATCCATGTGGACAAAGATGGGTTCTAAATTCAAACACAATCATGTGACATTGCTCAGCGGGCAAAGGAAAACGCATATTTCTATAAAAGTCATACTATTAAGTAAAGACAATTAAGTGATTAGGTATTATAAGAAGTTGTTACAATACCTTATGACGTGGTTATTTTTCTAAATTGATTTATTCTCGATAAACGTATCATCCATTTCTTAATCTACCTCTTAAATTTATAACTGTTTTACAGAATATTCCAAGGCTATATCATTTTACAAATCCAGTATTGCCGTGTAAACACTGTATCCTCAAACTTTCAGAATATGTCAAATCATTCTACACTTATACAGAACACACAACTCTATACATATTTAAATTGAGACAAATTGAACAAATTGAGTGGAAAGAGAGAACTCTCACCATTAAGCGCACTTATTGATTCAGTAGTGCGCACTGAGGGTTTCCTTTGGAATGTGTTGAGGGAGAAGCGCATAAAAGCAAGATCGTAGCCCATGAAGTTGGTGGAGGTGCCCGAATACAAGTACCCATCTAATAGACAGGGATTGTGGCAGAACACAGAATTAGCACTGGGACACTGGCAATATTTTATTAATCTTGGGGCTGTATACTGTATGTGATGAATTAAACACTATGTCTTTAACTGTGCCTAATCTAGAAAATGCACTTCACCCAACATCATGACATTTCCATATATTTCTGTCCAAATAAAAATAGCAACTAAAAGATTTTATCTTCTAACCAACTAGAATTCTGCCCTTTGTTGTAATCTATCCTCACCCATCCCACCTTCCTGGTGGGAGAACACACAGGTGGAAAGGGCATTCGTACCAAGCATCACAGAGGAGGCTCTCATGAATGGATCAAAGGGACATTTTGCTTTGCCATCTTCAAATTTTTCCCCCAGTTTCAGTTGTCCTTCAGAATATGTCTGTTAAACGTCACATCAAAAGAAACATGCATACAATTCTTCAATACAAAGACACAGTCATGCAATATAGTCATCTACTATGAGAGACATTAGCCATAATTGGTTAAAAACACACAGGAGATAATTAACAGGAATCAGGAATGGAAACAGAACTACTGTCATTTTACATCAGCAATGAGGTGGTGATGCACGCATACCATGTAACCACAGGTGGGACTGTATGCATTGGTTCCACAAACATACATTCTGCCATCATCCATTTTATGCAGGACTCGAATGTAGTTCCGGCAGTCAGTCTGGAACATGACAGGGTGTAAACACGGCAAGCCTCAATTAACAGCATCACAGCGGTGATTACACTCTAAACCCTGCAGAAATCTAAGCACAACGCAGTTGCTTTTTTGCTTTACTGTTTGTAAACAAACATAAACAGAATTTCAGTTATGTGTTGTTGTGATGTTTATAACATGTAGATCCCATATCATGGGCTGAGTTACAGCAAAAATCACCATATGCACAGAACCTTTCCATAGCAGTGTAATGACTTACTTCAAAATTCTTTCCCTTATATGAGCATAGTATCCTGTTACTCTCTATGACATTCCAGTGAACCTGCAGAAGATACTCTGATGAGTACAGAGGAAACACGTGACTGTTTCCAGAGAAACTATATGACTGTTGGGATGAATTACAAATAGATGACATGCAAAGACACCAGGGCTGCATAGTGCTTACCTCAGATTTCTTGGTGGAAATATCATTCAAGTCAAGGGCGTAAACAGCATCTCGTGCCCCCAAGATCAGCAAACCCAAGTCCTCCCGTAGCAAAAAAGTTGTGTAGTTAAAGGTCCCCTCCTCTTTGAACAGTTTGATAGTGCCATCTAACATCAAATAAAGTCAACATCACATATCCCTGAAAGTACATGTGTTATGTATGTGATTATGTGTTGTATAACAGGTGGCTAAAACTGTAGGAGAATTTCACCATTCACTTTAGTGTGATATAAGTCGGTTGCTCTTAAGGATAATTGTTAGACAGACACTAGTTTTTTTTTGGTTGTCTATATGTTTTTATTTCAGCACTGCTTTATTGCTAGGTGTTTACTGTAATTCTGGCAGTTTTATATTAAATTCATATTAAATATTGTTTTTGTTGCCACTGTGAAACACATTCAATGTATCATGCCATATCAGTCATGTGTGACTTCAGATGAGTGTCTTCTAGCTAAACATGAAGACAGACAGGGAGACAGACAGGTAGATGGACACATAGATACATCATTGAAAAGTCTTGGGAAAGGGGAGAGAGGACGAGTCTTACCCTGGTATGGGACAGTTATCCGTGGAACAGCATTACTGAGCACCAGAGCAGGAAAGAGCAGGCAGAAGAAGGACAATATTCCAACTGAATGCATGCTTCATTGTCTAAGTCTGTATCAGTCTTCACTCCTGATTACATACAAACATACAGGAAATACAGAGCTGTAGAGCAGATGCCAGCAGAAAGCTCAGCCTGTCCCTGAATCAGTTTCAATACAGGCATCAGTCTAATTCAAGCACTTTCTGATGCTGCCTCTGATAGAGATAATCTGTATTCAGATTCTTTCACAGCTAAGCACCAAGAATGTGGCTTTTAGGTGATTAGGATACTGTGCGATGCTCGTTTTTCAAAATCAGGGCAATGGAGCCAGCTACATCCCTATGCATGCCACCATTCACTAACAGGCATTGCAGCTGGAATCAGTAAGGAGCTGATTACATGAACTTTTAATTCATGACATCATTTTCTAATAAGATTAGGTGGTCCACCAGTACCTGATGTGCAAGAAAAATGTCATGCTCATAACGTATGTCCACCACTCCAGTTGTTACTCTAATAGTGTCCACTTAATACTGCTTACTCAGCGGACAACCTTATCCAGATAGATCTACTGGGACAAATCATTATGTACATGCCTTATTTCAAGGCAAAACAGTGACTCATAATAGATTTAAACCTGCTATCCTCAGACAGGAAAACTACTTACCTAACTACAGCACCTAGGAATACACCAAGACAGGATGAGGCAAAAAAAAACAAAACAAAACAGTGAGACAGGAATTTCTTTCAACGTTAAAAATCGTTGTTCTTGTTCTGTTCACCATTGACACATTCAATGTTTATCAGAATGAGCTGCATTACAATCTTTTTATACAAAACCAAGAATAATAAATATAACAGTTTAGATCACTGTCTTGAAATGTAATTTTCATGAAAAACATGTATTAATGCATTAATGTATTAATACCCCCCCCTGTATCAACATACCGTATAATCTTTATCCAAGACTGCGGTATGTGTCTACATACATTTGCTAAGGAGTAAATTCACTTTTCACTGTGAAATTGTTAATGCAATAGTGTAGCACAGCTCGTACAAAAAGGTTTCCAAACTTTGCCAGGCTGTTATAAAACAGATTTCGTAATTTTTTTCGTAACTTTAATAGAAAACTGCACGAAGGCCGAAAAAGAACTCAATGTTAATATGCGTCAACATAAACGGTTTTTTTTTTTTTTTTTTTTTTTTTAGCAATACCCCAATTAGCCTATCTGTAAACTTTAATAAACTCTCGTAATTATCTTTGTGTTAGGAATTAAACTGCCAGCGTCCTACTTCAGATCAATCATATTATTCAGAAAACAAAAATGTATTTCAGTTAACCTAAAATAAACGCACACCTTATCTGTCTCTTCAAATCTCGAACGATCAACAGGACGTCTAGTATTGAAAATGTGACCGAAGATACCGACTCTCCAAGCTCTGGAGACGCTACGTCACAGGGGCTGCTATTACTGTAGTAGCTCCCACTAGTTACTGTTGCTATGCTGTTCATCCTTCCCTTAATGTTCACAAGTGAAAAATACACAAGAACGCGGCATGTGCTAGTTGAGACAGTTTAGATGAGAACTATGAAGATCTCTGGCGTCGGCTGATAAATTACTAAAATCAGAATAAATTTTGTTGATTTATTGATTGTAGGAAATCGCGAAGTAGTGTTTCAAATCAAAAGCCCTTGATAGAGGTTCGTCAATAACATAGCCCGCTTGAGCGAAAGCTATTATAGTCGTTATCTGAGTAACGTGTACATTCGCATTTTTCTGGCCCCGTACTTAAGATAAAAGAATTAAACATGTTTATACGTGGTTTGCATACATTAGGCTATAAAATATGTAGAGAGCTATGGAAAGTTCTTGGAAATTCTCGAGTAGCGGGTTTACAGCAAAAGCAGTTGCTCATGTGCTGGTACGAGAATTTCTTCTGGACATTTATATTTTCGGAACTTCGCCGCCCATAAACTTAAAGAAGAGATTGCTTTTGAAAAAGCGATAATTACCCCCTGTAAAACGCGAGGATCTCAATACGTTTTGGAGGTGTACATCAATGTCAAAACTCCAGGCTCAGGCAGGAAAAACAAATCAATTAGATGAAGCTACTAATAGCTCACCAGTCACAGGCTAACAGTGAAAAGCTGCATGCTGCCTACTTAGCCATTGTCTGAGGGCATTTGATTTAGTCTTCTGCAATGTGACACTGCTCTGCTGGACCCTCATGTTAATCCACCAGGTTCAGCAGCTGTAAAGTCATTGCCAATAACGAACTGAACAAAACTACCCATTTTCAGAACCAGCAGGTTGAGCAATTTTGCAAAATGTCTGCTTAAACAACAGACTAGTCAACTGTAAATTTGTAATGACCAGTCATTACAAAATCCAGGGTGATATATTTATAAACCTCCAAGCCATTTACCATAATACAATGATTTAATGTTACATCAGTGTTTACAATACTTACCTCCTTTCACAGAATGTAGAATTTGATTCCAGTATTTGGGCAATTAAAAGGATTGGGTCTTATCTGCTAGAGGGGTGAACAACTGACTCCCTCACACCTGTCTCCTGATACTTTCTTGGAGCTATAAACATAGTCTCTGGCTCAAGTGGAGGACCTGCATAGGATACCACTTGGGAAAACTCAAAACTCTAGTGGAAACGTGTTTCCTTGCTATAGGGATCAATGGGTTCAAGAGGTTTCCATAAGAATGCCACATTCTCCTTGAGCTGAGCCACCACTTCCTTAATTTTGAATTACTTTGTGCCAATCACCCAACTTCCCAGTGCTGATCACATATAAATGGTCTTGTTGAACCAGTTGTTTGTCAGAAAGCTGGTTACATTACAGTAGGAAATTTTATCCAGATCTTTTACTAACTAAAACCTGACAAAAAAAGTACTTATTTAACACCAACTTTATTATTGTTCATTAAATGTGTGTTAAAGTTCTGGAACATATTTCAGTAAAGGCCAAGTTATTCATGTCTCTGGTAACAAAATTTTCTATGATGATGCAATCTTATTTAACTCCGCTACTTTGTTACCTGTTGTACATGTGGTATTTCAAACTCTTCAGCTACAACACTGTCATGTTTTTGCATTCAGGATTATGTCATGTCAAACTGCCTCTGGGTACCTGTGCATATTTTTTGTGTAAGGTTTGCACATACATTTTTGTACATAAAACATGAAGGTAACACAAAATAGTGAATAAATTCTCATCACACAGCACATGAAATGGTTGTCCTTTTAATAAGCTGCCCTTTTCCTGAGAACACTCCATCAGGAACAGATCAAATCTCAGATTCATCATTAATGTACTTGAAGACATCCATTGGGGAAACGACTCTGGGAGAAAGGCAGTGGTTCCTATTGCCAGCAGAGTCTCCGCTGGAATGATTATTACTGGTGTTGCAGTTTGACGGCGTTACCAGTAGTTTGTCCTCTGAGGACACCTTAGCTTGAAAGGGCACCTGGTGAGAGTTTGCAGACGGGCTCTGTGCTTGTCCGAGCCCTGACCTTCTTGCCGACCTGGCACCAAAGCACCGAAGCAGAGAGAAGTGTCCTTGGTGCACATTCCACAGAAGCAGAGAAACCAGCAGCAATGACACCAAAGCCACAGACACCTGCAAGGCCACAAGCTTGCCATGTTCACTGGATGACTGTGGAAGGAGAGGAGACTCCTCGCCCCGTGTTGGTCCTCGGTCTGGTGTCACCTCTGGGGTAACAACTGGACCCTTTGTGGGCAACACTGTTGGGGGAGGCTCTGTGGCTTCAATTCTGGACTGCAGGTGGTACACTGCCACAGTTCTGGGGTACTGTTGGCCTTTCACCTGTTCCACAGCCTGGCAGCTGTACTGGCCTTCATCAGCAGCAGAGACATCCAGGATCATTATCCCCTCGCTATACAAGAAGTACTTGGTGTCTGAGGTGTTTACTGGCTTGTTATTGAAGTACCAGTGCATCTGAGCCAGGTTGGAGTCAGGCTGGCACCGAAGATTGATATTGCTTCCTGGGATCAGTGTGTAGTTCTCAGGTTTCACAATAACTGAAATAGATGCACCAGGAAAAACAATTAATATGCTACCAACATGTCTGTATAATCTTGCATGTTAAGCATTTTAACCCTTAATCAGCATCAATAATAACTGCTCAAGCACTTTAAAAAACTATGATTGAAAAATGTATGGAAAAAAATATTGAATCCTTCATCCTTTTTGGTAGGAGCACCAATTAAAAATGTCTGAAATATGACACATGTACCTGGTTTTGGACACAGGAAAGCATTTCCATCTTTCACACTTTGAATCAGGTCCCTGAAAGACAAAACAGTGATGTAACTCATAGATCATAGATAACTTTTCATATCTTTCCAATAAACAAACCCTGCTTTTCAGGGTATGGCTTGTCAGCCTATTGTCTCAACATCATGTATGTTGTGTATCAAATGAATGATACATTTTTTTTTGCTAATGATGGCAAATAACATGTCATGAAGGTGTCAGCCTGCAGAGCGTACGTGTTTGAGGTTGAGCGTGGGCTGGACAGAGCAGTGCAGGCAGCAGCAGTGGAGTCCCAGGCACAGTAGGGGTCTCTGGCGAGGACACAGTCCAGACAGGAGGTGTAGCGACCACACTCACTCAGCGCCAACTGCACAGCGCCAGTCTCAGATCCTGCATACAGCTGGCTCTGAAACAGCAGGGACATGCAGGACATTCACAGGCTGATCTCACATATCACATGACCTGCAGTTACTCAGTGAGGTGACTCAGTCTCTAATCACATCACCCAGACAACACAATCACACACCTTCAGGTCAACATGATGTGCCAGAAGAAGCATGCTGACAATGCTGAAATTGTTGTGATGAGTACCATACTCATGCATTGTCAAATGGGATATAGGAAAACAAATCAAATATAATGCACTATAAAACAGACCTGAGGCAAGCTTGCCATTATAGCAATAATAATAACAGAGAAAATGTTCTCTTTAGTCAATTCTACAGAACTGTGTTAGAGATAATAATAGATTTGTATCTGAGCAGTATGAGGATTTGAAACTGCTCATAGAGAGCTCATAGTTACCGTGTTGGAGGAGAGACGCAGGATTTTCACAGGCTCTGGGGACTGGAACAGCTGCACCTCTTCAATGATCACCATTTCGCCATCATAGTTCACAGCTTTCTGCACAAAGCCGTTCTCTATGAGTAAAGCACCACACACACTGTCACTGCCCTGTTCCACAGTACAGGATTCACTGATGAATGGGTTCCATGTGAGCAGTCTGGGACAGTGTACCTGTGCCGATGAACATGACATCATAGCTCTGCCCGTCCAGTGCTGTCACACGGTCCACTACAATACGAGTGAACATGGACCCCTTCTTCAACAGCTGTGGTCCCCCATTCAGAGGCTGCACGACCTCATCCATGAGTGGTCGGTCCCGGACGAACTGCAGTGTCTTGTCCGGCAGTCCCAGGGAGCTCTCTATGCCCAGTTTCCTCACTGCATCATTAATACACTGCACCACAAGCCAAACACATCCACACATTCAGAGCTTGTCTGAACAATTTCCATCATAATTCACCTGGACAAGTCTTCATGTCGCTCCACATTTTCTGTTGGAATGATATTTTTGCAATTCAAAGAACAAAAGTAGACAGGATAAGAGCCCTATGTGAAATTTGTTCACTGTCAACCAAGTGGAATTACAGTAATGATGAGGACTCACAGCTCCAGGTCGGGGAACGGGCAACTCTCCACTGTACATCACCCACTTCATGTGGGAGGTCTCCACTGTGACTGGTGTCTTGTACCTCCCTTTGGAGAACACATTTCCAATGGATGGTACACTGTATGCACACACCGCTGACACATCTGAAGAGCCCCTGCCATACAGTCCAGAAAGACACCTTTTGCTTATTTGTCTAAGCCTTTAGATCTGCTTACTACAGTACCACGCTACCATATTGACATTCGTAAACGTTCAGATCCTCCTCTCATTGGGTGGTACTCCTGTCCCCCAGTCTCTTGCATCCTTCTTGTGACCCATGTGATTTCTTCCTCTAATAATCCATGACATCACCAGTCTGTAGTTTATTGATATGCAGCATGTTTCTAACCTGGACTGTTATACTTCTTACATATCACATTCTGTTTTTTTTCTGCAGTTTGCAGACGATGTTGAGCATTATTAGGATTACAGTGTATTATAAATAATTACACCACTAGTACTATTACTATTGCTACCATCATCATGTTCAAGAATGTCAAAATTCAATGTATTGTGACAACCATATTTCTTCACACATCTGAAGAATTTAGCAACACAATGTATTTAATTGTTTTGTGAAGGACATGTGTACCGCATTTTATGCTAACAGGCCCAACGATTATCATATTCAGACGAAATTTATTATTATTATTATTATTATTATTGGTTAATGCCCCAAATTGGTCATGTCCTGGCAGTTATTTCATTCGAACATCCAAACAACAGAATTAATGGAAGCTGCATATTAATGTTATGAGCAGTCTTGGAAGAGATGCTGTTTCAGTGATTTACAAAAAATGGTAGAAAATCAAATACATTATCATTATTAGTATTATTATTTAACATTATTAAAATCAATACTTACAATATGCAACAAAATTGTGACAGAAATATCAATGAAGCACAGAGCTGTCCCATTCACAGACACTAAGACTAAGAGATTCTGTTGTGATGACTCACGATTGTGGAGTGAACACAGCATAGAAGATACTTTTTCTCCAGTCGCTGTGCTGCAACAGGAAGACATCTTGCACGATATAGGGAAGGCTGCGCTCTGGGACAGAGCAGTCTAGGCGGGCTTTCAAGAATGATGTCCACCTCTTCTGTAGTGTCCGATGACCACCCAAATCTCCCTGCACATTGGTCACATTGTGAGTCTGGATTGTCTTCACTTCTGCAGCCATAACATTATTGCACATGGTCTCATATTAGATGGATGAGCCAAAAGAGGGATGAGTGTAAACTACAGCGTGTACCTTGCAGACGCGGGCAACACGTGACACCATCAGTTTACTGGGGAAGTCGTACTCCACAGCGTTCTCGCTGAAGAACATGTAGACCTTATCATCGTCCCCATCAGAGCTATCCTCGCTCTCCCGGACCACATCCATGTGGACAAAGATGGGCTCTGAAATCACACCATAACAAAGCAGAACCCCGATTGTAATTTAAGTAAGTCCTGTACGGCTATGTGAGGTGCAGTTCTAGCGCCAGTTTTTACCAAAATCATTTATCCTTCAATCAATATCAACCATTTATGAATCTAACCCTTAGATTTGTGCAGATATGTTAATCTCAATATTCTGACATGTAATTATATTACTTAAATAGTAACCAAACTATTTCTGAACATCTTACTTTATGTTATTGCAAGTCATCCTATACTCTAAATATTCCACATAAAATAGTGGCATGTGAACCACTAATGTGTGTATGTGCACACACACACAGACAAACATACTGTATATGCAGATATCGACAAACAGATTGCTGACCGTTGAGCCAGGAGCTCTTGAATTCAGTGCGTATTGCAGTGAGAGAACTGCGTAGCACTACTGGCTCAGATCCCAGGAAGTTGATGGCAGTGGCAGAGTACAAGTCTCCATCTGACACACAGGGATTAGAGGAGAGTACAGCAAAAGAAGTGAGTTACATGAGCTACAAGGTAACCTAGTCTATGTTATAGAGTCTGACCACCACAGAATCTTACTAATGCAAAGTGTTGAAAAATAACACACTCCTGCTTCTGATACATTTGCGACGGAAAGAAGCGTGATGCAGGTTCTACAGCCTTCTATTTACAAGTGTATATCTGACACAGCCTTTCAGAGTCATCTGCCACAGTGGCAAAGAAAACACATACCAATCATGATTGAGGAGTGCCTCTGGAAAGGGTCAAAGGGACATTTTCCTTTTCCTTCCCCCTGTGTTTCTTCCAGCTTCAGCTGTCCTTCAGCATATGTCTGTCAAATATTCAACCATTCACAAATGACACTCATATAAGAGCTGCCACTGAGACATCTAATAATAGCCCAGGAATAAGCCACATTGATTTCATCAGATTTGTTTTAACAATTTTTCAATTTTCAATCAGATTTTCAATCGAACTCTATATCCTGGAAATAAGAACTGACAAAATTCCCACAGGTTGAATGAAAATAATATGTAATTTGTTATTGCTTTCCAAAAATAATTTTATTAGTTTCATAAAGAATGTCCACTTTTTAAACCGTGTTCAAAATAAACCTAAATAACTTCCTAGATCATTAATCTGCAAATAATAACCAGGAATTAACTAGCCATAAAAGAAACTGTAGATTTGTGTTCAAATCTTATAGTAATTTGACACAAAGGGAAAATAAAAAAGGACTTTTCATGATGCATTTCACTGAGAGGTCTCATGGGTCTCAGTGTGGCTGTGAGTTATAAAACAGTAAATCCTCCTTCGGGAAATATGTTCCGTTGCTTTGGACATGCTACACTTACCATGTAATCACAGATTGGGCTGAACGCATTTGTTCCACAAACATACATTCTGTTGTCATCCATTTTATGCAGGACCCGAATGTAGTTACGGCATTCAGTCTGGAACAAGACAATTTGTTAACATGCCAAGCCTCAATCAACAGCATCACAGAGGTGATTATAGCCTTCACCCTACAGACAACTGATTGCATTGTGTGAGATCACATAATACACATGTACAAGTTCTTTCATGTCTTAAATTGCTTTATTGGCATATTTACTTTGATACTGCCTGTGACATATTTGTCCTTTATTTTTCTTTTATTTTTTTTAATAGCATGCACAACTTTGGAGAACTGTGTGCTCAGGTTTAATCTTAAGACAGATGTATTTATGTACGTACTTACATCAGCATTTTTTCCTTTGTAAGTGCATTCTCTCTGTTTCTCCTCTGTGACATTCCAGTAAACCTGCAATTGAAAGATGAACCCTAAGGAAACTGACTTCTGTACAACTATCACAGAAGGAAACTATGGTCTTATGATGAACAATGAAACAGACACTACAAACCGTGCATAGTGTTTACCTGGGTCTTCTTGCTGGATATGTCATTAATGTCCAGGGCAAAGATAGCCTCCCGTGCCCCCAGGAACAGCAAACCCAGGTCCTCCCGCAGAAGCATAGTGGAATAATTCCACACACCATCCTCTCTAAACAGCTTGATATTGCCACCTACTGGTGATAACATCAAAAACAAAACCAAAAAAGTCATGCTCACAGACCCCTAAAATTTAATATAAGTTTGATACACATACTGTATTCTTTTAGAGCAAACAGTCAAATAGCTTGCACACCACACACAAAGAGTTAATACTTCAAAACGAGTTAAAAGAGTTAATATTTCAAATCATAACTTGCATATGGGGAAGGTAATGGAATATTTCAGGATTGATACAAAATAAAGAGAGACCATGGAAAGAGAAAAGGTAGTGGGAGGAGCCTTACCATGGTAGGGAACCGTTTTCCTTGGGATGCAACCAAGAAATTCACTGAGAGTTGATGCAAGGAAGAAACCACAGAGGAAACAGAGTGCTGCTAGTGGACGCATAGTTCAGTGCTCAGGTCTGTGTAAATGCTTCCGAGCTCCAATCACACAGAAACATAGGGGAAACGCAGAACTGCAGAACATGCCCCGGCTCAGAAAGCTCAGACTCCGTCTCTGAATCAGAAGCAATGTAGAATTTGGTCTCCAATGCAAGTACTTGCTGCTATTGCCCCTTTGAACGCTGAGGAGAAAATCCATACCGACATCGTTTTACAGCTGTGTGGCAAGAGGTTGGTCTTCAGATACAGAGAATCTGGGTGATGGTCCTAAAAGCAATGTCCAAGAGAGTAAGAACATTAAATATTATTATGACTCATCAAGCATAGGTCCAACTGTACAAAACTAGTTCACAAACACCCTGAAAAGATGTAAAATGACATATGAAATTGATTCCTGTCACAATCCACATGGCAACTAGTGGTAAAACAAGTCAATACTCTAATTATGGAATGCCTGTCCTTTCAATTCATGAACTTTGCTTACTGATGCATGAATAAAATTCTCATTTGAAATGTACATATCTTGTTCACAAAAAGCTTTGTCTGTGCTATAGCCTTCTGATAATATGGTAATTAATTCTCCTTTTTTCAGTACATTCCGGCAGTACAAAGTCTACAAATGATGCATACAGGAAAATATACTCAATACATACACCACAGTACACAGGATAATCTGTTTCATAACCAGTCAGACTTTCATCAATTTTTTTTCCCCAAAAGGGTGTTTCCACTTACACACATTGCAGTGCGATTTTCATTAGAGAGAGATGGATGAATAAAAACTGTCAAAACAGATTATCATCTGTGTTTAAATTTAGCTTCACCCTCCCCCATTCTTTTCCATTACTGTTCATCTTCTGATAAGCATCTCAGCATGTGTGCTGTTGATGAGCAGGATTCAAACAGTGGAGCTGCAGTATTCCCACTGGAATTCATGAGCCATATACTGCATAGTGCATGCTGACCATTCACTCTGTCCTTGTGGTGTGTGCCATTTGAAACAAATGCATTATGAATGAAGCTCACTTGTACAGCCTATTCAGTTAGCTCCCCATCAGCTGCATCAAAGTTCCCTGTTTAACTCCTGAGCATAAATACTGGGGAATTCATTCTGAAGTGAACCTTCATCTGACCACTGCACACTGTACCTGCTACAAAATGTGCATAATCCACTCAAAGAGTCTTACAGGGACTCACGTGTCTGCTCTATGTTGTTATTCTAAACACAACAAAACAAGCTGGGGCATGTGAGAAACTGCTGCCCTCTAGGCAGATCAAGGGTATTCGCATATTTTACCATTTAGACAAGCCAAGGATAACAACTGCAGCTGTTAAGGTAGCATGCTGTTCTGTAGAATATATGTATCCAAACGGCACAAGGAAATAAACCTGGTGTTCAGTAAGATATGCCCACGCTCACTTCCACAAAAAATGTGCTCTTCTATGTACATGATTTCTGACATATTGGAAATACAGAAAAATTATGCTCAACATTACAATATCCAACGTAGTTTTTGGAATACAGAGCCTAAATGTCAGATTTGTTCATATGAATGATTGAGGAATGTTTGTTAACAATATGAAGTTCATCTGAGATGATTGTGTATACCCCCCCCCCCCCCCCCCCCACAATCACCAACAATAATAAAAGTGTGTTCTGCAGCCCTACATTGACATGCAGTAAAACATAACCAGTCCAGATGTAGCTCTTCATTTCACCTGCAGATCGTGCAGTTCACAACATGGTTTTGCGTAGCAGACAGACTGCTGCATGCCATCTGGTTAGAGCGTTGCATTTTTAATGCAACAAAATTTGTTAGATAGCTGGATAGAGAAAAACAGCCCTACGTAGGGCTGCCTCTTAACATAATAATAGCCAACTACACGCATGTCATTGTCACTACTTAACTGGAAGAGAAGCATAATGACAGAGAGCACACACCTGTGAATGAGCTGTTAGCTGCAGAGGTCACAATGTGTCATCAGTCTCCAGCCTACAGTGTTGTCAGACACTATCTGCAATCCACATCTGATGAGTACCATATATGCTGCTGTTGCACTGAACACCTTGAAGGTTTTTTTGTCTGGCAAAACTCTAGATCACAAAGAAAAAAAATTCTGCTACTCTGTATTTTCACCTGCAAATTACAGAGGAAAACCAGGGTTCCATTCCTGTAAAAAGCATTGTTTTTGTTTGCAGTTCCCCATACACGTAACAAACAACTGAACCAATGAGTATTCGGTATGGTAGGCTTCTGTGTGAGTATGTATGAACATTTAGGCTACTGTTATATTGGCATTATAGTCAACAGGGCTTTTCACACTAGGTTTGGCTCAAATGGCTCAAATCAGTCTTATTTGTTTGAAAGAAGCATAACTGCTTGTTGATTGTTCATACTTGTACATAAATGTACTAAATATGTTAGGACATGACACATGGGTTTGCCTTCCAGGGTTCACTTTCATACTGTAACAGCAGCTGATTCTTTCTGATCAAAGACAGAGCTAGAGAATTCATCATATTTCATAGAACAGGGAATGGAGTGGCTAAAAGTGCTGTGGACATTTTGTCATTTGTCATTTGTCAAGTCTAACAGCTCTAACACTGAAAAGTAATACAACAGAGTGGATTACATCCCCTGAATTATATAGAAAACTTAATCAATGTTTTTGACCAATTTGCACATTGGGCAACACATTAATTAGTCAGAAATATGCAGATGATAATACATTTTTACTGTTTATCCTCTTCGGACAGGGCAAGATTCCATCACTTTTTTTCAAAACCCCAGAGATTTTCCAACACTGCAAGAAGGGTGTTTCAAAATCAGTTTTAACCTGGTGTTTCAAATTCCCTTCATCTATGGTCATTTAGCTGGTTTCCGAACACCTTGTTATAACAGTGTTTTCAAGTTGTACAATGCCTCATTCTTGCAAATTTTTATGACATTCAATGGTAGTCAATCCCTGGAACATTTCACAATAATGTCATCTAAATTCCTGCCATGTGACCTCCAGGAGGTCCTGGAGATTCACACTTAACCTGGGATTCATTTTCAAATACATACATACTTTTCCAAGAAACTTTCAAGATGTAATAATTCACATATATGTGACAGGCGGGATTGAGCCGGCGAGTTACCTGTAACTATCACTCAATCCATAAATGAATTCTGATATTTTTTTAGCACTACTTATTAATCACCTTAAATATGATATAGTATGTTGTTTATAATGTTGCTCTTATAAATAATTGTTTGGCACCATATGACCACTACAATATTACACACTGAAAGAGCTTCTGCAGTTCACTGTAAAGCTATAAGGTCAATCTAGTATCAGGTAATTACATTACTGTTTATAATAACTGCTGCTTTTATTTTGTTTTTTTGTTTTCCACTTGTCTGTCATTACTGCATTTCAGCCTGCTCTATAGATTTATTATTTCTGTTGTCGTCTCTGCTGTGATATTTAAAGCATCATGCCATAAGTCTTGAACGTCCCTCTGCTTAAGAGCATAAATTGGCTAAATAACTAAAAAAAATCAATTTTACAATGACCAGCTCACAGAGAACACGAAAACAGAAGGAGCCATTCAGTACCATACACACTTATCAAGAATAGAGTTCAAAGTACACTGTCTGTATTCACAGGGAGGCTGCTACAAGCAAGGGAGAGAGGTCACATGTTTGCTAGCCTACATAACAGAGACACCAAATTTTCACACTGGTTGCTGTGTCCTTTTCAGGACATCTTATTGTCTAGACAATACAGAGGAAAAGCAGTCTTTTTTATGCTTTGTAAATAGACATACTGATCATCTCTGTTCTCACCTAAGCATAACTAATTGGTATGGAGGACAACACATATGAGAATTACATATAAGCACCTGTATTCATCAGTACACATGTATGTAAGTGTACACCTACTTATAAACATATACAACAATAGCAAATAAAGTAATAAATATTAAGTACTGTATTTCAGTTTTATTTAGCTTATGTATCCATTATCAGATCCCACTATCCCCATTTCTAGTTACGCCTTAAACTGATTTTCTTGTTTTCTGGTGTGACATATTCAGAACAGGCCCAAACTTACTAAACTTGTTTGGCAAGTGTTATGATTTCTCAATGTGACTGACAGCACTCATTAGTATATTAGCAACTTACAACAAAAAAATCAATACACAATAATAAATAAAATAAGTAAGTGAAGAAATGTATTTTTAATCTATCTATTAAACTTGATATATTTATAAGTGTATCAACTTTCATTCATTTAAAATTTTGGCTGGCGCTGTACACTACAGCCTGATTTACAGCTGTTAGGGAACAGCAATGACAAGGATTCTTATTGTGTGCCAGAGTACAAGTCTAAAGACTGAGATCGGCCTATATCCAAAAAAAGCTAATGCCACAGAATCTATCCATGATAAAAAGCTTGGACTGCACAGCAGCTGAGCTGTTGCAAAAGCTTCTGAAGACAAAACATTCAGAAGGACTATTCAATTGTTTACAGGCACAAAGTGATTTTAAACTGTCTGAACAATGAGTGAAAAATGGAACCATGCCCAAGAGTAAAACATTAACCATGGAACCACACTTTATGACTGTGACCCAGCCTTCTGTCAGGGTGGGTCTGTACAGGAAGCTGGCTTTGGGAGGGTTCTCACCTCTGACACTCCAAATGCTACCGCCACGGTGTGGGAAACAGTTTTGTGTTGCCCACCCAGTTCAAGCTGAGGGTATGTTGTTGTTAGCAAAGACAAACATTTTTTTTTACAAAATGGAAAAAAATGGAAAAACTAGTGCACTTGATTATTTATTTTTCCTTGAGGGAGTTCATTAGATTAATGAAAAAGGTTTGTTTCTGGAAAGGTGTTTAAGAAAAGACCACACGGTTTTCTACTTGAAATGAAAACACACATTATCAGCAACAGGTAAACGTAACAAAAGAAAAAAAAAAAGGCCATCTCAACAGGATTGGGAGGTCATAATATCACTGAGCTTTGTGAAGGGGTTCAATTCTCTCTCACAGCTCAATCCTCTTCAGAGCCTTGCTGCACACAGAACCTGCATAAACTGGCTTCACACAAACAGGCAAGTCTCAGCAGGATTGAGGAGACGAACGAAAACAGCTTAAATCTCAACTGTCATCCTCCCTGGGGAGGCTCCTCCTGCGTGGCGTGACAACTACAGTGTATTTCTTAGCAGCGCCACTTCAATTATTTAAAAACACCACTGACTGTAGCTAATAAAACCAGCCGTGCCACACAGTCCAAACAGGTCATGCCATATCAGGGTTAACACTTATCTTTTCTTTCCATGTGTATTTCAAGCCTACTTTCAAACCAAACAATGTTCCACTGACAAAACAGTTAACAGGGCACAGCTAATGAGCGCACAGGCATGAGACAGAAAAACAGCTTGAGAGCACTCCATACTGTGACAATATTGAGCATGCATCATCTGTAGCAACAGAAAGACACTTATGGCTAGCTTCAGCAAATTCTACGAGACTAAAATGTTAAATGTCCTGTTTACAGCTAGTCTTAACTACGTAAACCATGTAGAACAGTAAACAGAATACGTATCCTACAGTTTTGACTGCTGCATGCAAACGACTAAAAAGGGGCAAGGCTGTGCAAAACATTCAAAAGACGCAACATGATTCCACTGAAAAATATACAATTTTCTATAACGCAGTGGAACAAGCCATTCAGAAGACTGGAAGAAATGACACATTTTGAGTTCTTCAATTTCTCTAAGAGGAATACAACCTACAACATCAGAAATCTGGCTCAACTTGACTGTCATACAGCAAACATGACTCACCATCAGACCTAATTTGTCAGTTGTATTCTAGTCTAGAAACTCCAGGTTTCACAACAAATGGCGAATGCAGTTCTTTTGAACCTCCAGTGAATCAGAGATTAATGTAGCTCATGTCAGAGAGTCAATCCAAAATGTGCGCGAAGAGCAACGTTCATATTCGTGGAGTGAGCATGCCTAAATAGCTGAGCCGAAGTGCTGATGTCACCGAACTTATAAGACACCTGAGTGAGAGAAATCTGCACTTAATGTGCCCCCACAGCTGATACACAAGTTCTCCATATTCATGTTTTGATGAAGGATTATGAATATGCCTCGACCGCACGTCTTATAAAACAGTCATGCCTTCACGGCGAAGGTGTACGTAAAGGAGCCACCAAGGCACAGATTTTAATACCAGGTGATCGCGAGATCAAGACGAAGGTGTGAAAAGATTGTTTCTTAATATCACTGGCATTTTATTTTTTAAAATAGGGAGCTAACAGATGGGCCAACAATCCCATCTTGGTCGATAACGGGGCATCAAACCTGTCACTACTTTTGATTGTCCAATACCAAAAAAAAAAATAAACTACAGTCTGGTGGATATAACAAAATGATATGCTCTCACTATGTGGAAATTTCCTAATTTACTTCCAAACAATGTCTAGCAGTTATCTGAAATTTATTCACCGCAGATTTCCTATATGCTGAATGAGCCACATGGATACACAAAGCTACAGATACTGAATGTCACAAATCCCAGAACCTATAGTTAACATTAAATTAAGCAACTAGGCAACTTACACAGACAGCGTTAATCAGTACCAATAACAGTTACAGTTAGCTAGCTATGAGTCTGGATATCGAGTTCGTCAGTTTACCAGCTACTTTGCCACGATATAACTTTGTGTTACAGCGTAACAACTGAAAACCATGCTGTTGCAGGCTGAACAGCTAGCTAACGCTGGCTAGCAAACAGATTGATAAATGATTTGTGTTCTTTCACTTCGCAGTTTCAAAAGTGAATGTTAACTGCCACCAAAGCTGAGCTTACCTCACTGCCTCTGTCAGCTACGCTTGTTTACTCCAAAGCTTGTCAGAGAAACAAATCAACCAATGTCGAGCCTTTTCACTGTGCGGTTTTTAACCAGACGCCTAGCAATAATACACACCACCTTAAGTACTCAGCTGCCTTTAGTTGCAAAACGCTGGCACTACCTGTGTTAGTTACGTGACAGAGGACGGTGCGTGTATCACGTGATAAATTAGCGTGGCACTTTCCTTCAGAATCAAGTAACGTTAGGATGGATTCAAAATCAAAAAATGGAAGGAAAATAACGACGTCTAAAATCATTGACGTACACAAATTCCTGGATCACCAGTACAGAAATAAGACAGAACTGCCCAGCTCACAAGTTAGCCGGTTTAAACGTTGTCGTTTGGAAGAAGAAAAAGAAAAAACGTTCTTGGCGTGGCCGAATTCGTTCCATTGTTTTGGCATCTCCGTCCTTTTGCAGGTTCACGGGTCATGTGGACGGTAGGTCACTCTACAACTGAAAGTAAAAGTACACGCGAAAACAGTCTTTGGAAGAGAAACAGGTGCATTACACTAAGGGAAACCCTTATCAAATCTAAAACTGAAATAGTATTGAATCATTTATTGCAACACACGAACGGCTGTAGCAATAAAGGATTCAATACTATTTGACCACGACACGTGGTAACAAACAAAATTCCCACGTTGACAGGTTGTGGAAATTTTTGTAAAGAATAAATAAATAAAACCATACGTTTCCAACTCAAGTTTCTTATTTAGTACAAGCTACGTTTATTTTTATAAGCTACTATAGTCTAATACAAGCAGAAAACAGCCAGGTTGTGGATTTTACATTCAGTTTTGACTGGTAGGTTACTGCAAATTCAGACGTTAATTTCAGATGCGATTGTTATCAGGATGATTACAGGTTTTTCTTTTTATCCTTGTGATGTAGCCTCCTCAGAACCTTTATTGGAGTGAAATAAATATTTCATTAAGCGAGACATAATCATGACTTTGAAGAACTTTACGTTGATCAAATATTAACATACTACATGTACATGCAACAGTGTAAATGACAATATGAATAACAAACTGATATTATACATGCTGCATTGCAGTTTTTTTTTCAGTGTCCACTGCAATTTTTCATTCCTCCTCTTGCTTTTGCCAGTTTATCCTGATATATCATCAACTTCTTTTTAAATCAATGTATTAACTAGTTATCTCTTTCCATATAGGTATAGATTCATGCACGTCTACATACAACAGTTTGTTTGGTGAACAACAAGTCTTTAAACTCACTGTATCAAAGTCCCTTGATCAATCTACCTCATAGTTTTGTGCAGGCTGCAATTTGCTACCTAGTGGAATAAACAGGTACAGCTACTAAAAGCTGGGATATTCCCAAGGTGTCCCAACAGAAAATGACTGAGGGCTGGACTGTAATGTCAACTCTGTTTTGTGCTATTCAATCAAACCATGCATTGGACTTCTTCTGGAAATGAAACTAGCATCCAGTGGAAGTGGTTACATTGACTTAAGTGGGGAATAAATATCAAAGAGAAACTATTATTCAGATCAGTACAAAATAAAGAGTTATTAAGTGGATAGAAAGTGTCACTGCAGTTGGAAAGAGTTCATGGAATGATGAGTATGACTGTTAAGTTTTGATATAGTTATGATGCACAGCTTGGTAGATGGTTCTGTAGAGTTGGGTAAGTTCCATAAAGACATCCAGTCTACAACATCAGCTTCTGTTTCGTGCCAGCTTCTCGGGATGTTGTGGAGGTTCCCAGGTCTATGGAGGAAGTCAGTTTACAAGTGTCCACCTCAGTTCCTGGACGTGGGGAGGACTGGGAGGGGATGGTGCTCTTGAAAACTGGACTCATGTTCTCATAGATGGGATTTTCTTGGGAGAAAGAAGATAAAACAAAATGAGACAGACTCATATACCCTAAAATTTCTTTAGTGACAGGGTTATCATCTCACTGTCTGACTTTCTTTTGATTCACACCTGAACAGAGGGTGGGCTGGGCAGCAGTCAGAGTATGCACAGTCAAGTACATGTACATCTCCCCTCAACCACATGCACTCAGAGTCACATGAGACAGGCTGACTGCTGCTATCTCTTTTGTCTGTCTCAAAGTGGTCTATATAGCACACACACTCTCGGCGAGCATGCAGCAGAAGGAGTGCAAAGGCAACATCTGATAATGATGAAAGGACTACCCTTGGTTTCAGTGTAGGGTCTGTAGTGCTTGTTTTCTCTATCTGTGTCATTACACTTCTCATTGTGCTTCCCCCTTCAGTCATAGATTCTAACTCTTTTGTGTAGGTGTACCTTGGTAGCAAAGCCTCTGAGAATGAAGCTCCTTCATAACAGTGAGGTTTTTCTGAGAATTAAAAAACCTATACTTGTTTAAGAAAAATGTCAAGAAATCTCCGGAAGCAATTCAGAAAAGTGCAAAGGTACTCTAAAGATAGAACAAATGTTGGTTTCTTACCAAAGGCCAACCATGTTTGCAAGTCATTCTTTTGAATAAATGGTTCCTGTCTCACTTCTCCCTTTAACATTTTTCATGAATGGCAGGGATTAATTAAAGTGACTATGCCATCCCAATGGCCACCAAGCATCCTTCCAGGCAGTATTAAGTATGAAATAAATTTCTCACTAAAATAGAGGTGGGGGAGTGAACTAACAGAAATGAAAGATCAGTTTAGCACAGATAACACTGAAAACTATTTTAATTCAAGAAGAAACAGTGAAGACTTTTGTGCAACATGCTATTGATATTAAAAGTTAGAGCCTGCGTGTGTTGTATACATCTTCAAATGCAATGTGAATGTTAATGGTTCTTAGTTACTATATGCTGTACATGTTAAATATGTATGTGTCTAGCAGTTAATGATATTTTGCTAATAATGCCCATTTTCTGAAGGCCTGGAACATAGTCCTGTATATGCCATCTCTGGTAATGCATGTATGGAATACATCTACTGTGTCAATTGAGGCATACCTGTACTTGTTACTACGTGTATTTTTGAAGTCAGACATTATGGATTTGTCAGAATTTCTTGCTTTTACCTGCACTCCTGCATGACGTTCTCTTGTATAAGATTAATCCAATGACTGGTAATGCCAGCAGCACGGCACCCCCACCTCCCACGGCCACCCACAGCCATGGCCACCTACCTACATTCGCATCTACTGTACAAAGAGAAGGAGTTAATGATGAACTGAGGAGAGGAAAGGACAAGAAGGCAGTTATTAAGTTATCAGTATTTTGTATATGACCATATGGGATATTCTACTGCATGCACAGCTTCTGTCAAAAATTTGGAACTGATTTTCAGAGAATTTTTTTTTCTTGGAGTTACAATAACAAACAAAGTACATTTTCAGTAGGAGACATGTATTTAAAGCTGTAATAAATCTCTTTGTGTCACATTTAACCTGTATTTTCAGTATTTATTTTAGTAGACGGCAGGGTCTTTATTGAATTTTGCCTGAACAAAAGAATTATTTTTTTTTATTGTACTGGAAAATTTTAAAGGCTGTGTGAAATAATTAGAATGCTAGAAAATAATATATAACATCTTAAAATATCTGAAAGTAAAATAATATATCCAAAAGAAGGCAGACTTTCTCTTTTACCCCAGTCTGTCTCCTATCTTACATATTTTCAGCATACAGTGGAAACAGGATGTGCTCAAAAAACGTTTCATCTTTCATGCTTCTATGGTATGTCTGGTTTACACACACACATATGCTCGCCCACACATACACACACACACACACACACAAAATCTTTACCTGGATTTTTAAGAAAACGGGGTATTTTTGATGAAGAGTCTGTCAAAAAAGAGGTCAGTTGGAAATTCAGCCAGATTCATTTATGCTCTTTAAACTACACTTATTGTATTCACTGTACTTGTCAGCAGTGTATTCTGCCAAGGTCAATGAATACAGACCCAAGTTGAAAAGACTAAAGCTGATTTACTTAAGCTTCATCACATATGAAGCAGATCAAATGTTGTAATGACAAAGCAAGAACCAGAGAAAAATATGTTTATGTAATTTTGTCATAATAACCTCTTACAATGTTAATTCAACCTGATAGACATTTCTTTAGCTAATCTACTTAGAAAAATGGGGGTACTTGCATCAGCATGAGCATAAAATCCTGTTTGTAAATGCTTCTGATATTTTGGTTAATACATCTTGATCTCAAAGACCCATGAGTCTTCACGGTGGATTATGACTGTTATTGACAATAATACTTCAAATTGTTCAAGAACCCTGATTGCTGATAAATACACATACTGTACAGCAAACCGTTAAGAGTGATAGAATGCATGTTTTCTTCATATTTTCACTATGTTCATGCTGTTCTGATATAGCCCATACACAATTTAGCGATTAATATCACAGGTCATTTATAGTCTGGTCTGTTCAGGAAAGGTATCTGAATACATGCCAATAAGCATGCAAACTACAGAGTAAATAAATGCATGTGAGAAAGTACATTTCTCCCTTCTCATTTTGTGGTTGATAAAAATCCACTTACAGTAAACTGACATTCTTCACACTGTTTTTACAAAGTCATTTATAAGCATGAACAACACTTTACCAGCTGTCCTTGGTTATTTATCTCCAGTGCAGTACTCATACACAGTGTGGCTCAGGAGCTCCCTTGCTACTTACTTACGATGACTTGAGATTTATTGCTGTTGTAGTCCCAAAGATTTGGAATCTCCACCACGACCTGGCAGACATACCACCCATTGTTTTCAGGTGTAACTTTACTCAGAGTCAGTGTGGACCAAGTTTTACCAGTCACCTGAGAGACTTCCTCCCGAGTCACCTCTTGCACTGTCTTATTGGTCAAGGCAAAACTAGACAAGAGCTTCTCTTGTCTGTCAGTGGCGTTGCTAAACAGCCAATTCACCCTGACCTGACCTGCATTCTCCTCTACATCAAAACTGCAGTTAAGGGTCAGAGGGGATCCAACAGTGACTTCCTGGGTCCTCGGGAATAGAAGTACACTTGCTGTGTCCACAGCCACGTTCACAACCTCTGACGCTGTGAGAGGGAACAGGGAAGCAGAGGGGTAGATACATAAGGGAAGAGAGGAAATGAAAGGATAGTTGTGATGGGAAAGTGAAGAAGTGTTTGGGAAATCAAGAAAAGATGAGTGAAAATGAGGCAGGGGGGTGTAGATGGGGCAGATAGTTGAACATCAAGAAAAGAAGAAAAGAGATCCAATTATAGTGCAACTGCTGTGACATTTACTTTACCAGTACAGCTGACTCAAGCTGTCTCCTCATGAGGTCAGTATCATGTAACTGTAATGTATATTTTCAGGTAGAAAAACAGTGCCTGAGCCCCAGACCACATGTAGAACATTGTGCCCTCTCATGCGTAGTATGGAACAATAATATGTCACATTGCATGTTGTTGTAATAAGTAAAACTGCAAACTGGGTCTTATTGTTGGTGCTTTACAGTTATGGGATATACCTTGCCAGCCTGTATCTAGGTGGATTGCATACTTGCCATCCTACTAAAGACCTCTGTAAGCATCATTATACATAGCTCTATACACAATGTTAAAACTTTTGCATATAGGCACTATTATAATGGCATTCATTCACTGAGATGACAACAACATTAACAACAATAACAAATCAACTTTTTCTTTCTAAAAACAAAATGTAAAAAATACAATTTAGTTTAGTCTCTACCTTGCACATTTGAACAAAGAATGAAAATCAGAACGGATCAAGAACAAACTTGCATCCACATGCAAATGTTATATATATATATAAATTATAATTAAATGCATGAGATATGAAAAGTTAAAGAATGTAAAGATATGAAAACACTGACTGTCAGTCTAGAAGGTAACACAATAAATGAATACATTTGTGGGATTTTTCATTTAAAATGCAAGCAATTGAAGAAGCATCTGCTGAGGTGGTGTAACATTGATGCTTTGTGTGAGTGTTGATGTGTCAGCTGGGTCTTACCTGTTAGCAGCAGTAGATAAGCCATTTTGAGGCAGAGGTCCATTGCAGTTTCTTGACTGTGACTGTCTTTGGTGGTCTTCTCGCTCTCTTTGTGATTCTTACTTTCCTGTACTGGCAGCAGGCAATAGTGCATGAAGGGGGCGGAAGGAGGGGCTTTACACAAAGCAAAAAAAGCGAAAAAATAAAGACATTAAAAAAGAGAGGGAGACATACTTATAAAGTACCCATCTGCAGACCATATAGTGATGATGCAGTTGACCACTGTTAACAGCTAGTCTTCCATCCTTCGACTATATTTCAAGTGCTTTTGCAAAGCAGAGAGACACAAGAGGAGTTCTATGACTTGGTCTGTTGTATAATGTTCAAAGCCAGTGGTTCAGAGAAGTGTGAGGAAGTTATCTGTGCCTGTGGTTTTCAGTGTGAATGTATTTGTGTAGATGTGTCAGTCACCACAAACTGTGACCTTAGTTCATTCCTCTGTTGCTTTACTTTTTAAACATGCTTCTTTTGCGTTAAAACACTGCATAATTTTCCTTTTTTCCCAAAAAGACATTACCAACAGACAACATACTAAACTACAGTACAGCAGAATGTGATGGGAAAAAGGAGAAGTGGGAAAAATGACAGAAATGAAAAGGGCCAAAAGCAGAATCAGTACCTAGAGTCATTTTTTTTGCTAACCTCAGTGACAGCCAGAGCCATTTTCTGATAACCACTGACAGCTAGTGCCCCTAAAAACTGACGAGGCTGTGCATACATGTATGAGGGACAGAGAGAGACAGCAGTCTGAACGACATCATCTCAATTACTCACACATCCAACCAACTTCTACTGTTTGGTTACAGTACCCCTTTCAAAAAAAAACATCTGCAAAAGAAAAGAACTATGTCCATTTACCATTTGAAAGATTGTTATGTTTTGGATGGGGCAGCATTTTCATACAGTGTTTGAACTATGTATTTGTGTGAGTTCTGAGGGCAGGATGTGCAATTATGTAAGTCCCATGTAATTTTTAAGAAAACATTAGTACCCTTGTGTCATGATAACGATTAAGGTTAATCTGACAAAATAGCTCTTGACACTGGAAAATTAGCTGGTAAAATAGGAGAAATGGTACTGATCAGTTGCTGTGTGTATATTGCATAATACACAATGCATGAACTAACTAAATGAATAGTTCCTTTAAGGAGATGGCAGAAAACCCAACTCAGTGAAGAAGAGACAAGGTAGCATAGCCAACACCATAATGTAAGGAAACTAGCTGGCTGACTTGGGGACTGAAATGTGTAGTTTTCACAGCTGATTAATGTACAAATAGCATATGTGGCTAGCCTACATTTGGTCAGCAAAATGTTACTACCAATAGCCAGCTATATACCTAGCCTTCTGTGAAAATTCATAGCTAGGTACAAACTTAGGTAGATTAAAAACATGTACCATTATAATAAAATAATTATTCCAAATGTCAGGTAAATTAAAAATACAATCATTAAATGGTTGCCTTGAGTTAAAGGTATAGTAGTAACAGTTAAAAGTATAATATTGCCCTCTCATGCACACTTTGCCATTTGCCTGAGCTCTGACTTGTTTCTCTCTACAGTCAGTAAAACAGCTATGCTTCTCATAATGTAATTTTCTTCCAAAAGAAGGCACGTAAAGGCTTCATGTACTGTCTTCAAAACTATTGCTGTGGTCTATGAGAGATACTTGTGTATGAGAGATGTTGCAATGCAGTTCTACATCAGAGCAGCCTCCTCAACTATTTTGCTTGCTGTGGCATTTTGATGGCACCCACATGCGCAGTGACGTGCAGTGTTTTAATACACCCATGTTTGCATAGCATTTGTGTTGTATTTCATTTTATAGTTTTTATGTATAAATCGATTTATCTGCCCGCCCTCCTTTTGCTACTCCACAACTTTCATATGCAAAATATAAAGGATGCTCATTTGTACAATTCAGGTCATGTTTTTCATTAACACCACCAAGGTTTGGCTGGATAACAATGATACAGGACATGAAAATCTATGTTTATACCTAGGAATCTTAGAAACCACAATACTTCTCGATTATTTTTGTATATTAATATATTTTGTGAGAACGCGAAAATAGGGCATAGAATGGGGTCAACCGCACAACATAAAGAAAGAGCCCTGCTGGTTTCAGTACGATCTTCCACCTCTGTACCAGTGCACTTGGGCATTGCATTAGGTGGCATTAGGTGCATTATTTTTTCACATGACTTGACTCGAGTCGCAAATTTTAGGACTTGAGACTTGCTTGGTTAATATTCATAAAAGACTTGACTTGACTTTGACTTGATATTCATGACTTGAGACTTGACTTGGACTTGAGTTAAATGACTCGAAATGACTTGCCTTTTTGTTTAATAAATATTTTTGTTTCTCAAATATTGAGGAGATAACTGTATGATTTTTGAAACATGTAGGCTACTTACTTTCCTATGAAACGTATGTGCTTACTGTTGCATGCGCGCAAATCTGGCAACCTAACGTTATCAAGTGACGCGGCAGACCAGCAGAGACAGCATGGAAGGCACTACTCCAAAAATAATCAAGTTCGGATACAAAGATTATGTACGTGACAACACTAACAAAAAACGAACAGCAGTGTTCAAGATCTGCAGTGCGAAAATAATTTATTTTATAAACCACTTTTATAAACCACTGTATGTGGCCTTGATGCACAATACACTTTGAGTAGAAATGCAATTTTTTTGCTGAAAATAAAACTCCTGCAGTTCATAACTACTGTCTTTTAACTTATTTAAATATGTAAACACAGGTAAATCATCAAACATTTGTATGACTTGACTCGACTTGCTTTACATAAAGCAGTGACTCGACTTGACTTGCTTGATTCTCATAAAAATTGACTTGGACTTGCTTGAGACTTGAAGGTTAAGACTTGAGACTTGCTTGTGACTTACTCCCACCTCTGGCGGTATGTATACATAACGACTAACACCCAAGTTTGCATCGTTGTGTTGCACATTGCTGTGTATGTAGTTAACTTCATTTCCCAGCATATAACATCGTTGCGCCTGCGCACTTTGTGCCAGTGGCCTGAGGCACTGGAGGAGGGATGCTACGCATTCCGGCAGCATCAGTACCAGCTTGGTTGACTGTGGGGTGGAAAATTAAAGCGAAGGGATATACGACAACCGAAATTTAAATATTTAGACACCGTTACCAAGGACTGGCGACATGGGAGATCAGAAGGTAAAATGTTATGCTCTGCAAATGAAGGGTAGGCTATTTTCGACGTTGCGGAATGAACAAAAACCGAGAGAGAAACAGTCAAGACAGAGGAAGACGTTTTGTTGCTTGGATATAATGCATTACATCACAAGCTTGCAGCCTGCTGTTCCGTGAATTAATCTGATTGTGTACAGCCGTACCACGCCTTAGGAGAATAACCCTATGAAAAACAAACGTTGAATTTCGCTCTGAATTTTCCAATAATAGAACTGCTCCTGTCAACAATGTCACTTGCGAGTATTGATGTTGTTGCAATTGTTATAGTTTCGACTGGCCATCACAGCGATGTATTCTGTTCATCAGCAATCCGCGCCCGGCTCTGACAGCCCCACAACGCGACATTTATCCGGTTTCAAAATGCTAGTGCAGTGTGATATGGCTTTTGCGGGGACTACTGCAGTCATACGTAACACTATCCACGCCGAATCCACGACAATCATTCTATTAAGATATAATACAAATACATTGCTAGCATAATGGCGACAAGAAGCTATCGTTTTATGAACCCCTAATATACACACTTTTGCAGAACGAATGGGGTCTGATGGATGTCTGGGTATGAGAATGGAAGTGTCAGTGTATCGTCTTAGTAACTGGATGTAGAAGTCTTATTCGACTGCTTGCTATGCATCTTGTTAAGTTTACTAGTTGGAAATCAAGCGGAAATTACTTAAGCAGCTTGTATAGAGCCTGTTTTGTCTGACCTGTGAAGAATTCTTGTTCTTTTTTGCAAAAGCCTACATTATTGGCAGCCTGTGTGGTATGTGTTGGACCCCTCCCTTGCCAGCAAGCCAAGGAAGACAGTTTATTGAATTATGAATACATGAAAAGTCTGGCCTCATCTCAGGATCACAGTCATGTGAAACATTGTGTAATATAAACTCCCTGCTTCATGTTTTCCACAATTGTAGTGCCACTAAATATAGGGAAGTAAATGTTCATTTACATTTATATAAAATAATAATAATAATAATAATAATAATAATAATAAAGAATAGGCATAAGCAACATCTCAATGAAATGATGAAATGAATATTTTTGAACTTTAATATGGAAAGAAAATTAATGAGGGGAGGAAAAGTTGAAAGGCAATACCATCACCTTCTTTTAGTAACAATGCATTTGTATGCACTGATGATGTTATCTAATCCAAAGAAACATTTGTAGATTTAGATTTATTTTGATCATATTCACCCCAATAAGAATTTAAAACACACTCTTAGGTTCACAAAATATTATGAAGTAAATATATTAAGTAAACTTATGAGATTGCTTACCTGAAAAGTGGTTTTTGCCATTTAGATGAAGTTCTAAATTCCAAATCTGTTTGAACAGTAGCATATACAGTATAGTCAGTATACACATTATACATTACAGTGGCATTTGGAAAGCTGTGTTTGATGTATGTCCCAATCCCACGAGTCTTTTGACGTTAACCCAGCTCCCTGCACTCTCCCTGTGAATGGTGTCCCTGTCTCAGGAATCTCTGAGGAAGATCACGACCACACTTGCTCTGAAAAATGAAGAGATCCAGAATTTCATCTGCTGCCTGAAGCAGAGCCTGCAAAATCTGGAGGTACAGGGGGGATTCTGATAGGCCTGTCTGTCTCTGTTTACCTGCTGATATATTACATTTACATTTATTCATTTAGCAGACGCTTTATCCAAAGTGGCGTACAAAAGTGCATATAGTGGACAAACAACAGGCACAAGGGCAAGATGTGTACAGGTCATACAATGCAGTGCTGAAGCTGAGCACAAGGTCAGTGTAGTGAGACAGAACTAATCTGATCTAAGGTTGCATATATATCAAATACAGTCACTGGGACAGTAAAGTGCTGCTATACTGCCTAGGCAAAAACGTGCTACAAATACAACGTAAGGGATAGTGCTACAAGGATGAGCCAAGAATCTTACATTTACAAGGTCAAATGGCAAGGGTGTCAGTCCAGGTAGAGTCTGAAGAGGTGTGTCTTCAGCCCACGTCTGAAAGGTTGGAGTGAAGGAGTTGTTCTCAGGGGGGTGGGGAGTTCATTCCATCACTTGGGGGCGATGATGGAAAAGAGACGAGAGGAGCGTGGGCCTTTCGTTCTGTTGGTGGGAGGAGCTAGGCGTCTGGATGTAGCAGAGCGAAGTTGTCGAGTGGGTGCATAGGGTAGGATGAGGTCCTGGAGGTAGGTCGGGCGGGCTTTTTTGGAGCAGAAAAGGTGAGGATCAAGGTTTTGAAGCAGATCCTGGCTGCGACCGGGAGCCAGTGGAGGGACCTCAGTAAAATATTAGTGCTTGACACATTGTTAACTCTTCCATAAATGGATACATTGACATGCTGAGTCTCCTACTGAGTTACTGGCATCATGGCAGTTAAATGTTAGTCCAGCAATGGTAATGGTAGACCATTAATAAATTTGCAGGTTTATTATCAATGTGAACAGTGATTAGTTACGAACACTCTTGGCCAGTCACAGCCCCAGTGCTATAAATGATACATTGAGATGTTTAAACACTGACTGACTGTAGTTGCTTTTCTGTGGACATCAGGCCAACTCTAACCGGGTTCAGGAGGACCTGGAGGCGGAGTTCAGCTCCCTGTACTCAGTGCTGGATGAGATTAAGGAGGGAATGGTGACCCGCATCAAGCAAGAGAGAGCCAGCCGCACGTACGAGCTTCAGGTCTGTCCTGCTGTCCTTCTGGTCACGGTGTCTCCATTTGCCTACCCCTGTGATTGTCTGCTGGCAGATGCTGCGTCAGGATCACTCAACAAAGCATTCTGTGGCAATGAATGATAAAGGCGGATAATACTGTAGATGAAGCCAAAGGGTGCTCAGATTTATATGGTGTGTAGTGCCAGAAGTGGGGTGCATCATTTATGGGGAATATTGTATATGTGTATAGTCCTGTTCCGATCTTTGCCTCTGTGTGCCCGTATGTGTATCAGACAAATATAACAAATAAATCCATACCCATCCATAGTGGCTTAGGACTACATATTCTATTCCCTGTTCAGCTGATTGACATTTGTGGAACCTGTTTCCTCTCAGAATCAGCTGAGTGCTTGTGCCAAAGCCCTGGAGGGCTCAGAGGAGCTGCTGGAGTTGGCCAATCAGACTCTCTGCTCCTCCGAGACAGACGGCTTCAACCAGGTAGGACCCTCCCAAAACACTGAGTTTGTGAGTTGACATAGTTATTCAGTTTTAGAAACAGTGGCCATTATACTTAACTAAAGGAAGATATTTTAATCATGTCTGTTATACTACACTAGACATGCACGGCATACCTTTTCTTATGTCAGTGTGTTTCATGGATGACTGATTATTATACATTTTGCCAATAAACAGCCAGAACTCTTGAGCATATCAATGCAAAATGTTCTAGCATAAATGTTCTTGTAGTATTATAGCCTATATGTTTAAATTAATACCAAATATTATGAACTTGCTATTGGTAGCTCAATATTCATTTAGTTTTAACACCTATATCTGAACATCTTCTGAATATCCTGTTAAGCTGCTGGTTCTACCACAAAGTGTTCTTTTGTGATTTGGTCATTTTGGCAAGGCTGTCCATTTTTGTATTTAAATATACCTGATGTTTTGCCATGTTGATTGCCTCTGTATGTCTGATAGCATGGTGCATTGGAAGTTTAAGTCCTCAATCCTTGAGTGCTTATGGATAATAAAGCATCTCAAGGGATCTGTCCCAGATCTGGCACAGTGTGTGTAAAGTGTTACTTCTGCTTAGATGTAATGTTTGTGTTGGGAAAATGAGCTGCAACTCATTTCTCTCTTGACCCCTGTCTCTCTCTCACGTCCTCTTCCATTCCCCCTTTTCTCACCTTTCTCTGCTTCCAGGCGGCCAAAGACATAAAGGATAGGTACAGTGCTACTGTCCTTTTCCCATCACTTCCTTAGGCCTCCATACTTCACCTTGTAAACCTGCACGCATTCACAAAAGCGCACACTTGCACACACAGAGGGACACAGACAGTAAGGAAATAATGCTAGACATCATTTCCATCTCCACCAAGTCTGGTGTCTCATTCTTTCATGGCAGCTGTTCTCTCACCCCTGACAGACAGATTTGAAGAAAGTGAGATGTGAAGGAGTTTTGTGATTATTATCTGTTCTCTGCCAACGCGTCGGACCAGATTTAAGTTACGATGTTATGTATGCGTGTCTTGTCAGTGATCAAGTTTCTGCATGTGAAATGGCTGCATCCGTGTTTCCATAGACTTGTGCTTTAGTGTATGTTATGGCATTACTTTCTTATTCCTGCGACGAAACAGTGTGCTGCCTTTGTGTTTAATAATACATAGTGTGTTGTCTGTATGTATACGTGTGTGTCTATGTGTGTTTGTGTGTGTGTGTGTGTGTGTGTGTAGTGTCACAATGGCTCCAGCGTTCCGTTTGTCCCTCAAAGCCAAGGCCAGTGATAACATGAGTCATCTGATGGTGGACTTCACGCAGGAGAGGGAAATGCTGCAGGCAATCAAGTTCCTTCCAGGTCAGACTCATACAAAAATAATAATAACTGTGTTTCCTGCTATTTCTGTTGTTGAATTACCCTATGGTACAAGTGAACAATCGGCACACTTTTTATTACTTGAGCATGCATTCTTCTACACCATGAGTACATGCTACCATGTGCCATATATAGTATCACTGTTGTTTATAACCAGTGTATAAAGCTGATGAATCCTGATAAATCCTACACGGAATGGTGTAAACCCCCCCCCCCCCCCCGCCTTCCTCTTCTCCTCAGTACCTGCCACTCCTGAGATCCAGGTGGAAGACTGTCAGGTGTGTGACAACACTGTAACAGTGGTGTGGTCCCTCCCTGAGCCCGACTCAAAAATTGACCACTATGTCTTGGAACATCGCCGCACCAACCACGAGGGGCCACCACGTGCCCGTGAAGAGTACCCCTGGATGGTAGTAGAGGGCATCCGAGAGACCGAGCACACTCTCACAGGTAAATCACTACCACAGCTCTGTACATTCACAAGTAAATCACTAACACAGATTCTGCACTCTTACAGGTAAATCATTAATGAGCTCTGGTGTTTTGGATTGCAGGGCTTCGCTTTGACACGCGCTTTATGACATTTCGTGTGAAGGCATGCAACAAGGCTGTGGCAGGAGAGTTTTCAGAGCCTGTAACCCTGGAAACACACGGTGAGAATTTGCGCTAATTAACTGTGGTCAGCTTGCCATATGTAGGTGTATTGCAGTGGACATATGTCTATGAAGCCACAGGCAGGTCAGAGAAGGAAGAGCGAAATTATGGAGGCACTTGTGAAAGCCTGACTGCAGAAGGATTCATGTCACAAAGATGTGATGCAAAGGGCTGATCATTGTCAGGACATGTGTGTGAGAGAGAGAGATATCAGGTCACATCAACACTTCTGTTCTCCACCCCCCCTCCAGCCTTCGTGTTCAAACTAGATGCGGGCTCTGCCCATCAGAACCTGCGTGTGGAAGACCTCAGTGTGGAGTGGGACAGCAGTGGCGGGAAGGTCCAGGAGATCCGCAAGGACAAGAACAGAACCAACTCACCCATGCACTCCCCTGCAAGGTCTGGTTGTCCCTCTGTCTGACAGCTGCTCACCATTATTGTCACTCTCTCTGTGACTGTCCGTGACACCCTTAATCTGGGTGCACCTCTTCTGTGACTTTCCATCTCCACTGTCCCCAGGAGTGCGATGATGTCCCCAAAGAGAGCACCCTCAGCTCGGGTGGGGCGTGACCGATTCACGGCCGAGTCCTACACGGTGCTGGGTGAGTGGGTATTGGCAGGTGCAGGGACCTCCATGCTCTTTGGCCTCATTACACGTGTGTTAATGTAAATACATGTAGCACCACCTTGCAAGGCAGTAATATGTGACCCCCTCCCCATTTTGTCTGTCTTCCCTCCACCCCCAAAAACTCAGGAGACACGATGATTGATTCAGGACAGCAGTACTGGGAGGTGAAATTCGACAAAGAGAGCAAGGCCTTCGCTGCGGGCGTTGCCCTCCGCACGCTAGGCCGATTTGACCAGCTGGGCAAGAGCAGCGCCTCTTGGTGCCTCCATCTCAATAACTGGCTGCAGCAGAGCTTCACTGCCAAGCACAACAACAAGGCCCGCACGCTGGACTGCCCCATCCCCGACCGCATCGGAGTCTACTGCAACTACGAGGAGGGTGAGTCACCCGGGCCACCACCTGCCTAACAGCGTATCCTAATTCAGTGATTGCACTGAAGATCGTTATGTCAGGACAGTACATACACATCCCATGCGCTCCAGAACATTTAAATTCGAAATACTGTGGGTAAACTTGAGTTCGCATCTTGGCCAGGAAATATGATGACAGTGTATCAGAATGCTTTTCACAATACTGCTGATTCTAGCAGATTCTCTTCTCTCCACTGCGCTGGTCCCTCTGCCTGCTGTGTTGGCTCTCTCACCGCATTCAGGGAGAGGGAGAGCTCTTACTGCAGGTTTGACCTTGTCTATCTGTTTACCTCCAATTATCTTACAGGAATACTGTCCTTTTACAATGGCAAGACCAAGCAGCTGATCCACACCTTTCGAACCAAGTTCCCACAGCCTGTCATACCTGCCTTCATGGTGAGAGGGGGAAACATTGCTCTTGATGTGCATGAAGGGATAGTCACTTTGTATAGTATAAAAAGCACTGCATTGTACTCACACTGATCGGTTTCCTGAAGTAGTTCTGGTTTAATCTAATCTGTTATAGAATAACAGAATAATCTACTGTTTTCCTCTGTAGTTGCTAAATGCCCAGTAAAGCAGTCATTCTTAACAAAGCAGTATTAATCCTGCGTCAGCACACACAGTCACACTCGTAAATACTTTTACCTAAAATCACTGCAACTGCAAACAACTACGTTTTTGGATATCCAGTCACTCACACACTTATTATTGTTCTCTGTACTGCATGGATGCGCTCATCACACCCTCCACTGACTGATGTCTCCTGTGGATCAGCGATTTTCACAGATTTCTTTACTCTGTCCCCCCCCTGCAGGTGTGGAATGGTAGTTTCTCTGTGCTGACAGGGCTACAGGTACCCAGTGTGGTGCAGTGTGGTCAGAGGAGGAGCAGCGCCACCAGCAGCTCCAATGCGAGCCTTACATAGACCTGGGCCGTGGCAAGAACTGCAGCAGAACCTCACCCTGCCCGGGCCTGGCGCTGTCAGGAGCACTCTTTGACCGAGCACAGCCCAGTCCAGGTCCAGCAACTCCAAAACATCACCCAGAGCAGAACCTTCGCAAGCTGCAGCTGCCATTGTTACCATGTCTGGCAGCCTTAGGGAGACTCGTAGTCTGCTCCATTTCATTTTGCTGACTTACTGTGCCTTTCAACACTCGGAGTCAAAAAAGTTGTGCACTCATAAAAAAGAGGCCGAACACAAATAACTTACTTTAATAAAAAAATGCAAGAGCAACATGGTCCACATTAACATGTCAATATTTTAACATTTCAATGCTACTGTAATACAGCTTTGTTGTTGTTATTCAAACTTGGTATTTTTGGAATCAGAAACCTCTATATTAGCATGCTGATCACACACGGACACACATACTGTCCCACACATGCGCGCGCACACGCACACGCACACACACACACACACACACACACAGCAGCACAATGACATACAAGTTGTCACTAAATTTTCATCAGTGTATTGCTTCATACTGAATGTATTTCATTCAACATTGCCAGCATTAGTGTGGGTCAGTGAAACATACTCAAGAGCAGCACATTTGAGGTCCAGGAGGATTCTGTATTGGCACTGAGGGGCATGAGAATGTGAGCAGGAACTATGCATGTCCTCTACTGTCCACCTTGCCTGTCAGTGTTAACCTGCCTTTAATGGGATGTCAGCCTCAGTCCTCCTCACAATCTGAGTCTGACTTATAGTTTTAGTGTGTGATTGTTCACGGGCAGGTTCCACCAGTTGTTCCCACTTGTTCCCCGTTAGTTGACATGAGTTTTTAAATTCAGGTACAGGGTGCTATTTGTCAAACCAAGGAATTACATGGGAGGAAAAGGTTAATGTTGGTATGCATATTATGAATATAATCCACAATGCTTTAATTCAGAGTTGAGATTGTTTTAACCTAATTTACTGAGGGGAAAAAAAGTCCTTGTAAATGCTTTAATTTTCCACTCTGTGCCAATAAAGTCACAGTGAGAGAGTCCTCTGTGTTGTCCTGTCTATTCTTTCCAGGTCTTAAGATGATCCTAATAAGGCCTAATAGGTGTTGATCCTAATATATGTGAACTAGAGGGGAGGAAACCAGGTTTTGGATACCTACAATTTTTATTAGCATTATGTTTTTCAGCAGCGCAGTGAGGATGTATCTACAACTGTTGCACGTATCCTGTAGTCCCCTCCCAGACAGTCACTAAAACTCACACACGTTCAGGGGCATTATCAGGATATGTAATGATTTGTTGATCTCAGTGCAGGACCTCTGTGCAGGATATGCAATGATTTGCTGTGTGAAGTACATTAATAATGAGAAACAACATTAAATAAACTAAGCTCCTAGACAGATGAAGAAGAGGATAAGCACAAGTGTGAGTAAGAAAGGAAAAGCATATTATATTTATACATTACTATACATCTAATCATATTAAAAGAATGATGCACATTAATCAGTGTGAAATACACAGGGGACAGAGAACGTGGCTGTGGTAATGTGACATTTACATGCTGATTTACAATCAATTAATTCCCTGCCCTTGTGGATTTAAATTCTTGAGTTCTTGTCAGGATCGATTACTAATTAATCTTCTTTCTCTGCGTGCCAATGCTGACCCAGCAGCCCGTACAACGGGCGCAGACACACCGGGGCATCTGCAGGCAGACATGCCAGTTCGGAGCTACAGTAAAAACAGAGAGCACGGTGCTAAATCTGTGTCCATGGTCCAGTCAGAGACAGTGAAGGGTGGGGGACTGTGGGGCATCTCCAGACGTTCAGTGTCTCCAACGGTGTGATCAGGAAAATACCTCCAACGGAGGCCCACAGTTGATTACTTTCCTTCTTCCAGAAGCCTCTGCAGATTGGCTGAACAGCCAGGAGAGGTCACTCCTGATTTACTCGTCTCTTCTCCAGCTTTTGTTTGAGCTCTTCTGATATGTCTGTACAATGAGAAAAAAGACTCATGTTACTGGTGAACTTCCCGTTTTGGAATTAAAGCACTTACATATCACCATTATCACCCTTTGTGAACTTCCTCTGTATACTCCACTTTCTCCTGTAGACTCAGCTGATCAATGCTTGGCCAGACTTAACAAAGGATTGTGTGCCAATAAAATTCAAGGACATGAAATATTTTTCATATTACACTGCACATGGACATTCATTGCAAGGTATGATATGTGGGTGTATATGCGTGTGTGTGTGTATTCCTGTATTCAGAGTCTAAGTGTGGACAGAGGCCATGCCATATCAGATTGTTATCCGTGGTGGTCTCCTAAACCTCCAACTCCTCAAACATAAGTTGCGCATTTCACTACTTTTGTTTTACCATTTTTCATTGTAGTTCATTGCATCCCTTGTGAATGTTTTTTTTGTTAATAAAAAGAGATTTACATTTACAGAGATTTACATTTACATTTGTTGTTGTACACATTTTTACATTTTGCATTTTCACCGTTTGGTTTATAGTGCAGGAAGCAGAATGGTGGACAGGCATATCCTCCTGAAATTGAGTAACTCATAAGCACCCCAAGGAGACCCAGAGTGCTAAGAGTGGTGCCACAAGGGGACCGTGGCCAATATTCCCACCCCTATTCCCGGTGGAATGAAGCCAATTTATTTCAGCTAATGTCATTTCCAAGTCATTGTTGGAGGACGACATGGCTGGGATCAAACCTGGCCCCTAGGGATCAGCCTGCACTTTGAACACCTTAAATATCTGATCCACTTGGGAGGCAATTGTGACTTATTTTTTATAAGTAAATAACATAAATATTTCATTCTTAAAATTTTACTCACAAATGTAGTAGTTAAAGATTGTGTTTAAATGGTCATCATTATTGAAATTAATGTATTAATTGCAAGTTAACTTGGGAAACTGCATGTTCAAATTGACTTTATGATGATGCCGCAGCCGATGGCAATTAATAACAATAGTAATAATAATAATAATAATCTGACTTACTCAGAGCCAGAGGGTCACCTGATGCCAAACTGAGCCGTTTTATTCTGTCGAGGGCCTCTGTGCTTTTTGAAGCGCGGGGTGCAGGAACTGGGGGCAGTCTGGGAGCCCTCCTCTCATCTACGGAGTGAGAGGAGACATATAATCAAGGCTCAGGATGGGAAATGCTGATTGTGTCCATTCCCTTAGGTTGTGAATCTCTTGGTCACACTATTATATAGACTTATCATGTAAACAATGAATGAATTTTAAAAAAAAAGCAAAATGGGTTAATTTACTGTGAGAATGGCAAAACCAAAATCAGAGGATTTCACTGTTTTGTGAGATTTCACATTTGCCAGTGAATGGAGATGGAGGTGGCAGGCAGGTCAGATAAATAAACATGACTTTATTTTATTATTATAAAACAGAAAAACCTACTAAAAATGGCAAGACCGGATGACAGTGAATTAGGCCGAGTTGCAAAGGCAGACAGACAGACGCACAGACACACAAGGTGCTCACCAGGGGGGCTGCAGTGCTGCTCCTTGGATGCCGGGGTGGAAGGAAGGAAGATCTGGTGGGGTAACAGGGCTTTCTTCACTGAAGCACAGATCCCACAAGGAAAAAGACCAAAAGGACAATGAAACAGAGTGAATGTGATTATGAATGCAGTTGTGCTTCCTCATGGTGCTTCCAGTTAAAAACCTTTCCATGTTCGGCAAACTGCCAACTAACACTGAAGTTTTGGCAGTTTTGAATACGTTGTTGAAAGTAGTTTCTTTAAACTTTAAATGGTGTAATGTAATATTAGATGAAATGTCTGGTCTCTCTCTGGAAACATAGGGGAGGGGCATCACCTGTCTTTGGCAGGGGTGTGGGGAGACGCTCCATGGAATTCTCTTCCTCAGCATCCTCTGAAAGGGCAAAATAGACACATATAGACACATTGATATCATCTCATAGGCACTGAAATGGCAACAGATACACACTGAAATCACCCCAGAGACCTGTGAAGAAACAGCAGATATACATAGCACTAATAGCAGCACACAGGCCTAAGGAGTTCCAGAAGGAATGACAAAAACACATACCGAAGACACTAAACACGACGATGCATCACAGATAAAAACACAGGGGAAGCAGTGTGGATTAGTGGAAAGGAGCAGGGCACATAACTGACAGATTGTCAGTTCAATTCCCCACTGAGGCACCACTGTTGTACCCTTTGGACGAGGTATTTAACCCAGAATTGCCTCAGTAAATATCCAGCTGTACCAATGGATAATGTAAAAATTGTAACCTATGTAAGCCCCTCTAGATAAGAGTTTCTGATAAGCAAACAGATAGAAGTTGACAGTGATGTGGCCACAGGAAGGTCAATCAGTTTCTTGGCTGCATTGTCATGTAGACTTATTGAGGCAAAACAAAAAAAATGATTATGATGAAGTTAATTAACTGTGAGAATGGCAAAACTAAAATCAGAGGATTTTTACGTTTTTGTGGAAATTCAGCATTTATCAACCGGTTAAGTGCTTTCTATATGCCTTGTAAATGCAGTATGATTTTATTTTTGTGATGAGTGGAGGTGGGGGCAGGAGGGCAGGATAACAGCAAGGAAAAGGAACACAACTGAATTTAGACAACTGTCATTTTGTTACCATTTCTGCTCTTCAGTTATTTTTTTGTCATTATGAATTGAAGAATGGCCAGATGAGAAAGATGAACAGGATTTAATCATCTATTGCACGAAACAAATAAAAAGCACAGAAACCTACTAAAAATGGCAAGACCGGATGACAGTGAATTAGGCCGAGTTGCAAAGGCAGACAGACAGACGCACAGACACACAGGGTGCTCACCAGGGGGGCTGCAGTGCTGCTCCTTGGATGCCGGGGTGGAAGGAAGGGAGATCTGGTGGGGTAACAGGGCTTTCTTCACTGAAGCACAGATCCCACAAGGAAAAAGACCAAAAGGACAATGAAACAGAGTGAATGTGACTATGAATGCAGCTGTGTTTCCTCATGGTGCTTCCAGTTAAAAGGCAATGAGGTGAAAATTGACAGTGAAGTGAAAACTGTGAATAGACTGTTTGTCTCAATGAAAGGTTAAATGTAATATTAGAGGAATTCTCTGGTCTCTCTCTGGAAATATGGGGGAGGGGCGTCACCTGTCTTTGGTGGGGGTGTGGGGAGACGCTCCGTGAAATCTTCTTCCTCAGCATCCTCTGAAAGAGCAAAATAGACATATACAGACATATTGATATCATGTCGTAGGCCCAAAAATAGCAACAGATACACATTAACATCACCCCATATAGACCCTTTAAACAGTGAAAGATACAGAGGGCACTGACACCAGCACACAGACCTAAGGACTGACAGGTGACAGAAACACATAAATAAGACACAAAGCACAATGACACATCACAGACAAAAAGAAGACAGTGAAATGGCCACAGGAAGAGGTACAGCAAGTAGTACAGCATCACTGAGGAGAGAGTGGAAGCCTACAGAAAGGACACTCACGGGGATCGTTGAGGTAGAAGTTCTCTTCAGGGTCGGACTCTTGCTCTGGGCTGGGAACACGCTCAATGAAGCCTGCACACGACACACAATGAATAGCAAGTCCTTCATCGGCTCCAGCGGGCTGACTACTTCCCAATGCCTGATCAACCTTCCGCTGGCATTAATTGTATTTTCATGTTTGGGATTACACTTAGGGCAGATGGTTTTGCTTTCTTGTGTAGTTTCTTAAGATTAACTATTAAAATAAACAGGTTGCAAAAAGTAAAAAGGTGCAGTGTTGTTTGAAGCTACTGCATCACCTTGAACCACTGATAACCTCTAATTGAAATGAGAGAGAGGTGTCGCACCAGAAAGTCCCAAACCAGCACGGACTGAGATGCCAGAAATTTCAGATAGACACAAACTGTTTACTTAACTTGGAGGAGAGGACAGAGGGTGAAGGGAATGAGCATGTGCCAGAGAAGGTGTGTGTTCAGTCCCCAAGAGCAGTGTGCTGTGGTGATGCCTGCTGAAGAGAGTGTAAACATACCTGGTTTGGGGGGCAGGACAGGAACACTGGGAACGGGGCTCGTAGAGGCACGCTGTAGACTCTTCTCTCCATTTTCATCATTTGACTTAACAAATGCTGGGGAGAGGGTGCAAAAGAGGTCATCAACAAGGCTCCTTTTCTCCATGCTGCAACTGCCGTGTGGATTTGAAAAGCTCCAATCGCACAAGGACAAAGCCATTGTGTTCAAGTGTGAATGCAGTATGTTGATGAGCATGTGTGTATATGTACGTTTGTGAAAGTGCACCCCGTGCGGGTGTGGGAGAGTGTGTGTGTTTGTGTCCGTGTTCGTGTGTACATGCTTGCTTTCTTTTAGATCAGTTCCTTACTGATGCTCTCTTCATATGGCTCTTCCAAAATGAAAGGCTTAAGAGTTCCAGAGGTCTTCTCTACCATACAGTTGACCACGTCATGCAGTGTGGCACAAGGAATCTAGAAGGATGGAGGGACAGGAGGGCAGGGACAGAGCAGGGTGTGGGGGGGGGGGGGGGGGGGGGGGGGCAGGAAAAAACAGAGTGAACAAAAATCTATTCTTATCATCACTTCAACCTTATGGCAAATTCTGAGAATGTCTGATGTTGTAATGGTCTTTAGAAAACCATTCACCACAGAGCACACAAATACTGTGCCAGTGATCAATATCAGAGCAGAGTACATGAGGTAAATGGAAACACAGATGCACTCTACCTTGACTGACACATTGTTTAGCCACAGAAGAGGACAAAAACAGAGACAAGGCTAAACCTAGCCAGAAACTGGTCACAGACTGTGAATACATCAATCGTGTGGTGAGATGGGTGTGAGAGAGATCTTTGGAATGCAACCATTGACACCTCTGCAATCACAGACTAGAGACAGGAGGCACTAAGTCCTCAAACAATGAAATATTTACAGCAAAAACCTGTGAAGGCATGGTTGTAACACTATCCCTACATTATACTTCCTTTCAAACTCTGTGCTTTCATAAATCATTGTGCAGCTACAAGTGAAGTATAGGAGTCTTAACAGTCTTACAAATGCCTTTTTTCAACCAGAGCCTTGCTCAAGGAAAAGACTGACAGCTAAATATTAGTGACACATTAAAAGAATTACTGTACAGAGGGTATAAGCTGAAACTTAATGTCTTTCCATCCCTCGAATGATAAAAGCACTCAAAACAAGCAATGCTGGGTGGCTATTCCTCATTTCTTCAGAATATTGGTTTTTACCAAAATGTTGCTTAGTAATATCCAATGGTTAGCTACATATTAAGAAATATTGTCCTTGGGCAATAAATGTGTGTGCACGTATACTTGCAACACAGAACAGGCACTGCCAAAAATGGCAACTTACTGGGTTCTCCACATCAATTGCAAATCCTCCATCTTCTTTTCGAGTCACACGATAGTGTCTGAACACTGATCTGTGGGGAGGAAGTGATTAGTAACTCTCAGAGACAGGGGTAAGGGCTGAGGCATAGAACTGAGGTGGTACGATGGAAGGATGACAAGCGTTCATTTAGTTCGGTGTAGGAAATGATGGATGGGTGGGTGATTAAAGGAGGGACCATAGATGGTGGCTACCAGTGAGTCATGGCCTCCTGTTACTTAGACAAAGGCTGCAGCTGAGGAATTCTCCTTCTGAGCGACAGGGAAGAATGGCTGACAATAGCCATGTGCAGCAAGTGTTGGCTGGGCTTGGAAGTAAAAAAAAAAAATCTTTCTTTCAACCTTACACAATCTTAATCTTTATGTAAAATAAATCTAATCCCAACAGTGAGTATAAAATCATTTGTATTGCTTGCTAATGCTGGACTGTAGGTGTGTGTTAGACAAAGGAACTTCTATTCATATGTTCCCTCATACTGAGAACTGCCACTTCTCCATCTACACCATATCAGCCAAATGTGATGTCTCCATTAGCACTCGACTACAACTACTACAACTTGACAACAAAACAAGATAAAACAAAGCTCCAAATTTTAAGGTCACCACAAAACATTTTATACAACATCTTCAAAGAAGGTCTTTGCAATGAGTTAAAAGATACAAGCAGAAAGTGCATCAGATGAATATAAAAGCAAACAAAAAATGGTGCAACAGCTTTGAGTTACAAGAAGGTATTTAGTCTGCATCGTAAACCAGTTTAATCCCAGTGGTACTGGTACCACAGGCAGTGGCAGTGCGGTCATCTTTGCCATAGGGTCAGCAGGAGACACAGGAGTGGTGGCATTACCCATTGAAGTCCTGGCGGGTGGTGATAGCTAGTGAGGTGCCGTGCCGGCCTGGTCGCAGCAGCAGGTTCCCACAGTCTGGGCGTCTCTCCAGGAGCAGCTCTGCCTGTGTTCGGGACACCGACTGGAAACACCTGAACAAAGGAAACACGACTGTCATACACCTGTACTGCTGCAGGGCACAGAGCTCGCCTGCTGCCTTCCTGCCACAGAGCCATAGCGGTGGGATACTATGAGAAAGGGCACAAACTCAGATCAATGCACCTCAAAGTTTTCAGCCATTTTAGCACCTAAATAAAAGGTATTAAATCTGGGCCAATGAAATGCTTTCATAACTTACAGTAAGCTGTGGCTAAGACTGCCTAATCTTGCATTTTTAGGTATGGCTATGGCTATGTCAAAAACAGGCACTATAGATATTTTTTTTGTTCAGTTCATATGTGCAGTTAAACACTCAGTATTTCACAGTTTTTCCTTTCTTCCTGGGTGGATGGCATACTCACGCCGGCATGTCTCCCAGCAGGGGGAGGTACAGAGACGAGGTCGATGCTGATGGGAGCGGAGATGGCGTACGTCTCTCCCTCTCTCTTTCCACCACTCCTCTCAGCATGTGCACCTGACCTGGCAGCAGGTTCAGGGAACTGGGAACAGAGAGCTAAAAGCAAAATTGATGATTACTGAAAAAGATACCACACAGATTGAGTCTTAATTACAGTCTTTATAACTGCCAGCACTGCCATTATGTTTCAGGCGGTCACAACACTGGCTTATCAGCAAACAAAAAAGGTCACCGAAACAATCTAATCTTTTCAGGTGAAAGGGGCACAGGACTGCAAAAGTCCCTGGCGGAGCAGAAATGAGGCTTTGGTGGTGCTACAGCTCTGATAACTGAGGAATTTTTCACCGTGGTACCTGTAGCGCAACATAATTGTGATTGGACTTGGTGGAAATATTTTTTCCTGCCCCCCCCCCCTCGCCCCAGACAAAAGCACACTCTTTTTTCCTTCCTCTTTTGAGCGCCGCTTCTTTGTTTGGGCTTGCTAAACATTATTTATGCTGCTAACTTATCATCCATTCGCTGACGAACACTTGCTTCTTGCTAGAAGGTTGAACCGTTGAGAAAAAAATGACGTCACGACGTCCACGCAAGTTATCACAAATGACAGGGAGCAAGGTCACTGGACAAACAAATTAGCATTTCCAAGCAAGCCTTTTTCCTTCGTAACTTTTGAGAAGAAAGCAACCAAATTAAATTTGTGGGTAGAAATAATATCTATATTTAATAAAACATGCAGTTTTGGAACTTCAATACGGACAAATAAAAATACATAAAAATAGGCTATGACTCAAAACTGTAAGTGTTATACACAAGGTAGGAAGGTGGTATATATAGCTATCGCAATTACAAGTAATTTTAGTGACATTGTTGAATGGTTACTTTGAAGACTGCGTGAAACGGTCAATGTGCGAGAGGGCCCGCCTACAATAGCAAAGCAGCAAAAAATCACCTTCCTACATGGGCCCCCGACTGCATCTGGGCCCCAGTGCACTGCACCGGTTGCACCATTGATATTTACACCAGTGCGTGGTACGACCAGGAGCCAGGAGTTCCATAGAAATCATACAGGTATCTTTTCTCAGATAAAATGCATTGTTTACAGCCATTGGTGCACATAAAACCTGTACTCTCTGGTACTAAGTACACTTTATGATTGAGACACTCTGAAGTGTTCGCATAACCTTTTTTTACAGATATATAGCTTTTTAGAGATCACACAGAGCAAGCGAGAGAGACAGGAATGAGAGGGAGGAAGACATGCAGACATAAAGCCACTGATGCCTGAACGCTTTCTCTACAGCGGAACTTTGGTCTGATTTATTATTCACTCTTTGGAGTTTAGGTTTGTTGTTTTGTGCAGGGAACCCATGAGGTCACAGCACCCAAGATTTTGTTACTTTGATTTGGGCTTAAAAAAGCACCTCATTCCTTCCTAAATGCTGGTCCCTTCTGGTCCCCCATCTGATCCCTCCTAACTCAGCAACAGGAAGCATCTGACAATGCCCCATTTCATATTATTGGTTATTTAGCTAATGTAACTGGTGTTTCTTTGCACAAGTATTTTTTTTTTTTTAGCAGAGGCGGGGGTCAGGAAGTCTGGGTCAAATGCTGGCAAACTGACAAGAATTAAAATGCAGTTGCATCACTGAAGTTTAAGTTACATTAAAACCGATCTGCATGCCGGCACCATAACGTGTTTACTGACCTCCACAACAGAGTAGATGTATCCCTTCCAGAGCTCACGAGCCTCCAGACTGGGAGCCTAGAGACAGAGGCAGAGCTTGAGACATGCAGGAAAAGTGCTGCACTTTCTATGGATCCGGTACGCACAGGGTACTGCAAAAACACAGGCGTTTGTAGGCAGAGGGTGCAGTTGTCTTCACTGAGGTGCTGTAGTAGGTTAGGGCTACATGAGTGTTTTAGGGCCCAGCGCGGGCCAGGCTCACCGTGAGTTTAGTCTCCCCATTCTGCATGCGAAGGATAAGCCGCGCCGCCTCCAGGTTTCTGTCTCGGTTACAGTCGTCCGTCAGAGAGACGAAGCCACTGAGCTCTAGCTTTTCCTCATACTGCAGACACAAACACATACGTACAGATAGGGAGAGATCATCAGGTCAGCATTCCTTCTCTACTCCTATCCCATCATGCTGCACTGCTCACTCTCCGCACAGTAACGGCACTCACATCATTGTCCTTGGCGGTGTTGAAGAAAAACAGTGTGTTCCCACACAGACATGTCCAGAGCCGGCGGGACGTCTGCAAAGAGAGGGAGAATTTTAAGCGTGCTCACAAATGACTGTACAGAAGAGCACACTGGGATGAAGATAACAATACTCAGAATCATCTACTTTGTACGGGAATAAACAATCAACAGGAAATGAGGAGAGGCTGATGAATAATCATGGGGTAATGAAGAACTTCTCTCGAAAGCAGGAAATGAAAATATTGAGCATCTTTTCCAGACAGACAGATAGAACTGGTTGAAGGACTAGGTTGTGACACCTTTTTTCACCGGGAAAGGTCAATGATAGTGTTCATGTTATGAGTCACACACTATTGTAGTGGTAAATGACTATAAGCCAGCTCACAGAATGCTCTCTCAGGAACCCCTCAGCACTACTGAGCAATGACATGCCCAATCAGACAAATTTCCATATGCCCATTTTGATTGGCTGATACTCAGATGTTGTCTCAGTATTTCCAGAAGACCACACACATTTTGTTTGACTAAGACACTGTGGGAAAAATTAAGCCAATACTCAGTAAAACTCTTGCTCATCTGAAAAGATAAAAATGATCAGGTAAAATGCAATGCCATTTGAACTGTCACAGGGATTTAATCAGAATACCATCAATTCTGAAGAATGCTGTGTTTCACAATTTTTGCTGAATAACAATGTAGGGAAGAACCCTGCAGCCATGTTACGGGAAACAGGCAGAGCTGAGCATGAGTCAGAATGTTTGTGAAAGAAGAGCAAGGTCCAGATTTGGGGTTCAAATTCCACTGTGTCGACACACTCTGAGCCAGACCCAGCACTGCCCCCTTTCAGCAGAACCCGTTAATGAAGCACGCACAAAGGCACAAGTGCAACAGCTGTAAAAAACACTGGAAATTTCTGTTCGTCAAAAGGATTGTCATAAACTGGAAATCATTCAACCAGCAGAGCAGTGGCCGAACCAGTTCTTGAGGTATGACGTAAGGCCGCATTAAGAAAGACAAACAAAAACACCCGGGCAATTCCATTTCCTCAATAAGGACTGGTTGTATAACTTCTCCTCCCTCAGAAAATGGCCTTGTGCTGTCAAACAATTCTGCGTTAAGTGGGGTAGTTAACCCTGAAGCCAGAAATGGTACAGCACTGGCAGGAAAGCCCGGTTTGTGATTTCATGGCACATGGTGGAAACAGTGGAAGCTGGGGGCAACCTGAGGCTCACTGCTGTGATTCAGTGTCGTTTCTGAATATACATCATGTCCTTGGACACGCATTTCAAAACAAGGCCTACCTGACCTATCAGATCCAATCATTATAACATACTCTCCAACATGTGACCAAATCCTGACACCTATGTAAAATATGACATCAGGTTATTATGTTCCTCATTGGCGCCCAAAGTGGTGGGACAAAGCACCTGTAACTGTAAGATGGGGAGCAATGCTGCAGTTCTGTCAACCTGATTAAAAACACCCCTGCAGACTGTTCAGACTTCACTATGGAATCCCGGTATAGGACCAGTCCTACCCATCCCAGTCCCATCCAGAATTGAATTCTGAAGAGATATAAAACCACTCTTTCAGTTTGTTGTTTGTCATGATGGTATATGGCAACGTAATGCAAAGTAAGATTGCATTGATGGATCACTGTCTGGTACAAACGGAAGCATGATTTCAGCACCATGATTTCAGATGTGGTCTTCATAATTCACTGATAGGCGCAACATGTTTACTTTTACATTCTTACTTCTAGCATTATGTTGTTCAAATCAATGCCTTTTTTACTCCAATTCTGGTTACTTTGTACCAGTTATTATATTTGTTGTTGCCACTCTGATACAGTATGTATTTAATATATTGTGCCATTTTATCTTGTATGTTGTTCTGGATAAGAGCAACTGCTACCTAAATAAACTCAATCTATAATAATAACAACAATAATAATAAGTGTTATTGTTATTATTATTACTGTTGTTGTGTTGCTATTATTATGCTTATGATTATTGGTAGTATTATTATTATCCAGAGCAAGTTGCATAGATTTTACATATTATCCATTTTTATTTGCTTGTTTCAAATTAACACCGTGCTTGATGGCACTACCCTGTAAAGGAACGAGAAAAATATGCAACCCACCTGTTACAAGTCCAGATCCTTAACTGCTATTCACACTGCAGTAAAGCTTTTTATCACTAGAGCAGTCAGGAGCCAAAAAGGGATGTCACCGTTCTTATCAAAAAAGAAAATGAAGGGTGAAAAAAGGGGGAAAGGGAGCGGGAAAAATCTGAGTTGCAGTGTACTTTGTGGAATGCGGACGTGGCAGTCAGTGTTAACGCGATGGATGCAGTTTATAGGGGAACTCTGCGTTTGTTCCATTGATCTCATAAGCGGCGGGCCAAACTCATTCCAAGCATTGCTGAGATGTCAAGCACTCATCTGGAACACTCCTGCCACACTGTCTGCAAATGATCACATCCATCTCACTTCACGCTGGCCCAGGACAGAGCTGTGTTTCCGGGCTACATGGACAATATGTATATCAGAGAGCACGTACGTTACTCCTGGAAAAATAAACAGTCTACTTATTGGCTTTATAATCGGTGCAAACACTGATAACTCCAAACTTCTGACAAGCAGTCTGGTCACCAGGCTCTCTCTCAGTGAGAAAGGCTGTTCACAGCCTTTATAAAATGGCAGATCTCTCCACACACACACACACACACACACACACACACACACACACACAGCGGTGTTGATCAAATGTGCCAGTTACCGGCTGTTCAATGTGTGTCCCAAGGCCATCCTCTTTACCCCCAATAAGCATTTTAGTTTGCATCTGTTTTCTCCGTCTTTGCTCTTTTCATTCCACCCCACTGTGCATGGGCCCCCATCCTCACAGACAGCTGTTCCTTTGTTTCCAGGGTCAGTGAGATAAACACGCCCCATCCTATCTGTGCAATTGCACAACGAAGCATCTACAGTTCATCAGCTAAACCTCACCGTTTTACAACCCCCAAGAACCCTGTCATAAAACTACAATTCCCTGTGACATTCACGGAATGCATTTAGCTTAAACTGTTTAAAGAAGCTGTCCACTGATACAAAAATGGGAAGTTTCTTCCAATCAAGGTCACAATAAAAACAGAACACAGGTTTTTTTAAAAAAACATATTAGAGGAAACAGCTCAAAGAATTTAGCAAAACTGTATTTTATCATTTTAATGTATACCTGGTTAGATACGGACCAACAAACTCAGTTAAAGCTTGGTTTTATTTGTCCCTGTAATAAATTAAAAAAAATACTCAGATAGTTTTTTTTGAAGTTAGACAGCTACCTTTCTGAGAGTCAAAATTTGACAAAAGGAATAAATAGTTCTGTAAGCTCATGGCCAGTGATATATTATTTCAGTAATACTCATTATTATTCTCTTTTGGTTCCACTCCCTGTTTATTGCCTTTGTGTGTGTGAATGTGTGTGTGTGTGAGTGTGTGTGTGTTGTTCTCTTCTTGAATCATAAATTAATTCACATACATGAATACATAACAGTTGTATTGAACTTCCTAACCACATACATCATTTTTTTCACTTTGGGATAATACAGATGCAGAAATGAGAAGTGGTTAATGACTCATGCTTTTTTTTCATCTGAAAAACTAAAATGCTTCTACATGTACATATATATATATATATATATATATATATATATATATATATATATATATATATATATATATAAATAGAAGTTGAAATAAACCAAATATTTCTAAAGACCAAAGAACTCGGAAGGTGCAACACCATCTTTGCAGCAAACTTTCCTTAATGTTTCTACATTCCCACACCAACAAGCAACACATCCTATAACCCTGACCAAACTATTAAATGACATGAACTGAATATACAATATATAAAATATGGCACATGCAAAAAATATTTGGATATATATTTTTTCCATGTATATATATATATATGAATGCACTTGCCTGTTTGTACATTCAGTTCATTCTCAGAACATAGTATGGATATGACAATGCTTCTTGTTACAAATAAAATATACTCAAATATAAAACCAGGCAATGTTTGACACTTTGATGCAAATATATTTATTTATTATTATAACTTGCTTTTCATGCTCTAGAGTGCCTTGACTGTATGGCTGCCTCGAAGCCACTGTAAATCTGTAGAGATTTTACAGATTGTACACCATAAATTCAACAGTTTTTCCGTATAATTTACCATGTGTTTTATCCGTTAACCATTTTACCTATTTAAAGACTTTTGCAGATTACAGTTGTTTTGGTAACTTAATTAAAAACAGACTGCATGGCCATAGGTGCCCATCAATGTTGTCAAAATGTAAATAAATAACTTCACAGTAATTAAGGATTTACGTTAATGATAACGGTGTTCAAAATGAACTTACTCTGGTAACGAAAATTATATTGATAATGTTTTTATATTACACTGAATCTGTTTAGCCATTTCAAACACTTTTACGTGTACGTTTATTTTTTTAATTTTACAGTGTAAGAGTAAATCAATTTAAATATTGGTTAAACAAACTAAAATAGATGTAATGTCAACTCCTATTTATTTAAGGCAAATTTTAAAAGCGATCATTTCAGATAAACCGTAACCATCGATCCTAAGTGTGGTAGTTTCAGCGTTTATTGCATTTTTCTATCTCCAGTCATGACCGACCTAGTATTTCCATCAAACTATCGATACAATCTATCACTTTCAAGATAATGCTTAACTGAAATGGTCTGGGGAATGGACACGTAAAAAATATACAACATTTCTCTATGTTTTCAGAAGGGTACATTTCTACTAGAAGAACCGGTTCGCAAGTAGCACCATACAATGCCAATGGTCACTTGAACGGGGGGCGGGGGGAGATGGGGTTATAAATGATTGGAGAGAATTGATTTCAGTGTAGTAGCCAACTTTTCGAATAGACTCCACTGTCTGAAATAATAATGATAATAAAAACATTTCTGCTATCGCGCACATTAAAATGTCTTTTAGGGAAGCAGTCATGATTCATTTAGCAAGCTATAGACGGAATAGGCTACTGTAATACACATCAATCGACAAAAAAATTCTATGGAATAACAATATGGAAAAAAAAACATACCTTTTCTTTATGCGATCTCTTCTCTAGATAACCCTCGTAGTAGCATGGCGGCAGCTGAGATCTCGGTCGCCCAGGTCGCTGTTTGGACATTGGAGCAGCCATATGGGTCGCAGGTTTGAGGAAGTGTAATACTGGCGAACTCCGCGGGAAGTTATTCGCTCGCCCGTCTTCTGGGCTCTGGGCTCACCGTCGAAACCAGAAGTAAAACTCTATCACAGCAGTCTTTCCGCTTTCCTCCACCATTTACGAATATGGTAACAGTTAATGCTGTAAGAGTTACTATGGTTGAATCTTGAATCGTATATAAATAATAATAAAAAAAAACTATGATAGAGTTGTAGTAACTATGATAATCGAATCGAAGAGTCGACTCTTTCAAGCAGTAATTGTCAAAAGTGTGATGCTAAATTTAACCCACTCGTGCTGGTCTATACTATAGCTTTATTCACTATGCGAGATCTTTGTTACAAACAAATCCACTGCACATTGAATTTTTGTTGCTGCTATAAGTTGTTAGCCTCAGCAGGTGCTTTCAAGGAGCCACGCCCACACTCATCGCTGATAGGCCATCTGACCGAGAGAGGTTGGAAAATGCCAGGTTAAACCTTGCCTGGCTGTCAAGGAATTTAACTTCGGGTCAACCTGCGCTTTCACGCCCACGCACTGAGAAAAGGTGGTAACCCTTGATTGTTTTTGATAAGTGATTGCACGGGACGTGTTTAATACGTTTGTTACTGTGATGTTTTCAGCAGGGATATAGCTACTAAGTGGAGAGTACTTTTCCTTGAGAGGTGACAATCAACAATGGGGAAATGTAAGAGACATGTTTCTACCATATCCAGATTTCCTCACCAGTAAGCGATAGGAGTAAAATACACACCCAGTCATAACATACATATAATTTTAACGTCCATTGCTTTGATAACAACTGTATTGATCACGTCTATATTCATATTGATGGAAATCTGTGACGTGCCTACTACAATGAATTTAACAGGGCACATACTGACTTTTCAGGGAGGAAATGGAAACCCACTTGGAACAATTTGTATGTCCATAGGAGATATTATTTATTTTGTCATTTTCTGAGCGACGCTTTGGAAGTTAAGAGTGAGCGACGTGGCTGTATCCAGATCCTATGATTCCATAAGACTGGATCGCATGGAGGTGCGCTGAAGAAAGCACAGGCACATGAGAGGAAAAAAATCATTTATTTTCCTGCTGATGATAATACAATGGTAAAAGAAACACGTGGTTTTAGATAGACAGGTCACGTGTTGGAGCTAGAGGAGGAGAAAAAAAAGTACTGTGAGATGTGCGATAAGGAGGGGACCGAAAGATAGAGATCTGTCGCCCTCCTCTGTCTGTAACAGCTCCAGACTGGTGTCCAGGCTTACCAGCGCTCGTCAGATTCGAGTCCAAAGAGAGGGGGTGGATACAGAGGAGGCAGTGGGAGTGTTAGGGAAAGACAGGGATAGGACGAAAGAGAGACAGATCGGGTAGAGCGGAACGCTTACTACTCACATGTGCGCGTAGTTAGTTGCGGGTTATTTCGTAATGTGATTTTTAGATACCCTAAGCTAAATATAAATCGTATTTTGATTTACCTTGCTACATTTACGACCTCTCAAGCTAGCAAGGCTAGCTAAATTAGCTAGCTAATTCGTGAAGCACCGACTGCCGCTGCTACCCGCCGGAAACTGAACAGATAAACTGAAGATCAGGAACAATCTCGTCAAATTAATTATTGAGATATTTATTAATATATTGTTGTCAAGTTTGCTACTTTGAGTTGAACAGTATTATCTGTTAGCTTTATACAAATTAATCAAACAAAAACATCGCCGAAGTGCAGAGGTAGAGTGACAAGGACGAGAGTGAGGGAGAAAGGGGAGGAGAATTGACATTAAAGCAACACAACAAGGAAACTACACTGAAGACACAGACGCCTTCATTTTATGTTTTTGAATAATAGCCTGCTAGCAAGCTAGCTGGAAAGCTAACTGTATGCATTAAAATAACTCTGTAACACAGTCCCCAGCAAGAAATCCTGTTGAACCGGAGCTACAGCACCAGGATTGTCGGAAATGGGTGAGAATAAAAAATAGTGATTTTTAATTTTATTAACACCGTGTGAAATTAATCATGAACAGGCCTCGCGGTGCAGGAAGCAGTGGTTACTGCTAGATTGCTCGCTATTAAGAAACACGCGCTTTATAGATGATGATGATTGTTATTACTATTAACAATAAAAATAATAACAAAACAACGTTAGAACATGACTACATTATAAAAGTACATACAATATTAATGAAGTATTTACTTCACTGTGTTTTCTTTAATTGAATTGTTTCAGAGAATATATGAAACGCAACAGTAGCCTATAGCCGTCATAGTTCCCCGCACCAGTTACTGTATTTGAAATCAAAATGACCTCCTTGTTTTTACTGTCTGCTACGTTTTGGACATATATGTAATCGTCGGTGCACATTAGTGCGTCTTATATTCGCCATATGACACATTACTTATGGACAGTTTATCATATTTACCACAGTTTTACTAATTAACCACAGTCGTCCGGCTAAATAAAGTACTTCAAATCTGATAAAATGGATGAATACATGTAGACATGTTTGCGTTTACGAGTTCACTAATGTACTCTTCCTAAGATTGTATTTTGTTGCCTTGTATTCTAGCCTGCCATAGTGTTACGACAGTGAAGTGTCCCAAAGTGGCAAATGTGATTCATTAGCCAAAGACATCTTTTTTGGGCGGGTTTTGACTCGGGAAGACAGAATTAAATTACTTTTTCTGTTAAACTGTTATAATAATTGTGCACATGATGAATACTTATCAAGGAAACATTTTAGCAATGTAATACTGTTGAATCATGTGTGCCGATTTTATACACCCTATCGCCTAATTACTAATTATGGCCATTTTAGAATTATAAAAATGGTTAAATAAACAGTTTCATTTTATTTGTGGAAAATTGTCATAGCACAAGTGTTTATGGACTAACTCCTCCTCACTCGTGTGTGTGTGTGTGTGTGTGTGTGTGTGTGTGTGTGTGTGTGTGTGTGTTTTGCCCAGGCTCAGAGCCACCATCACCCCCACAGGTGGTGGAGGAGGGAGGAGAGGAGGAGGAGGAGGAGCTGAGTGGGGGAGAGGAGGTGGACTCCAGGACAGTGCCTGGCCGAGGATCCCTGCTGACGAGGCGGGGCATCACCCTGCGTGTGCTGCTGAAAGATGGCCTGGTGGAGCCTGGGGACGGCGTGCTGTCCATACACTACCTGGTAACGCTGTCGTGACCTATCGTCACCCCGTTTCACCGTCTCCATCCATCACCATCCTCTCTCACATTCTCACATCTTGACAGGAATGGAAATGGCACTTAGTGCGCACTTTCCAAGCAGTATTGTGTGTGTACATCACACCATTGTGCTGTAATATATGAGTTATGAGTGGGCATTGGGGATATCTAATGCGACTTTAATGTGGTGCTTCCTGCTTCTCTGCTCAGGGTAAGAAGTTTGTGGGCGACCTGCTGTGTGATGGGAAGATCCGCTGGGTGGAGACGGGCCAGATCTTCAACTCTCCCAGTGCCTGGGCTACACACTGCAAGCGGCTGGTCAACCCTGCCAAGAAGTCGGGCTGCGGCTGGGCTTCCGTGCGTTACCGTGGCCAGAAGCTGGTGCAGTACAAAACCAGCTGGCTGCACAAGTACCAGCCCAGTGCTGAGATGGTGAGATGGAGTGCACTGCAAAAGGGGGCAGGGGAGAGGGAGGCCAGTATTAGAGAATGAATAAAGAAAGGGAAAAAGAGAGGAATGATAAGGAAGAGAAAGAGATGAAACGGGAGGAAGGAGAAGACCGGCAAGAGAGGAGTGGGGATGGAGCAGATACGGATGCAGAATACAAGAGACAGAACATAAAAGAGTTAAGTAAAATTAGGAGGGTAGAGATGAAGTGGTTGAGTGCGATACTGTTGGTAATCAGTTCCTTTTGTGGAAAATGGTTTCTCACAGAGCCTGGCGAGTGAGGGAGAGGACGAGGAGATGGGAGAAGATGATGACGAAGAGGGGAAGACAGCTGTGCAGACAGACGAGAGAAACAGGAAGAGCAAACCTGAGCCACATGGTGAGAATTGAGCCCTTCCTCTTAACTGCAGCCAGTGTAGACTAAACCTAAATATCAACCTGAATAATATAAATATGTACAACAATATAAATTCCACATAATTTAATCCATAAAATGAGGTATATAATAAATCTTATTTTCTCCCTTCAGTGAAAATGATATGCTTTTATGTGTTCAAGATGCATTTCGTCATCATGCATTTTTCCCCTGAAAACATAGAAGTGTTCATGGCTGCTGACCATATCTAAAACGAGATGGGAGAATGGAGGGGAGAGAGTCAGGCACACAAAAGGATGAGAGATGAAGAAAGGACAGAGGCGCGGAGGAGACTGAGAAATAAAGATAATACAGTCAGATAATACAGGAGATGGTTATGCATGAGCCTAAAGAATGACTGGGAGACCATCTGTCCAGACGAGACTCCCAGTTTGCCCGCCTGTCACTGTTTTCTGGACTTGCAAATTGGATCAACATTGCAGTATCCTCATTTCTGTCAGAAGTGTTACAGCCATTTTGTGTGTGGTCTAAAATACTGGAGGACAGTTGCTCCCACAGGCCTTGTTATCCACCTGTATCCACCGACCACATTTCGATTTTATTTACCAGTAGGGTGCTGTTCATATAACATGGGAAAATTGCATTAAATTCTGATTATGTAATGCACTTTTCATATTATGTAACACAGAAGGCAGAAAGGTTTTAGGAGGTGCTCAAAAAACATATGGATAATGATTATGACCTATGTCTTCTCATAAAACCATTGAGGCTTCAGGTTGATGGTGTTTGCAGCAGTGATAACTCTAGTCTTTGGAAACTAATGGATCTAATGCCAACACGTTTTAAAATTGTTTCAGGGAAAGATAGAGAGTGAGTATCGTGACGTGGCAGATCAGGGGTGTGGGGGGTCAAAAGTTAGGAGTTTCATGGACTGTGATGTGTCTGAACTGTACTCTGTTTCAGAGATCAGCCTGGTCAGCCAGAGGAGAGGAGAGAGAGATAGGGTGCCTGTCAGATACTGCACTCTTGGCAGCAGGGATTCTGCAAGGTCAGTGTTGTCTGCAAAAATGTGTCTGGGGAGTGAGAACAGCAATAAATTATGAAATAAGAATGCTCTGGATTGTATTGCCTTTTTTGGCCTTTTGAATACCTCTGCTACGTCAGAGTAGCTCTATGGCTTGCCTTATGCTGAGATAAACTGTGCCATTCTTAATTGTCATTAACAGCACCCCAGTTTATGTAGTTCAGTGCTAACGGTGCCCCTGCCTCTTAGGGACCCCCACACCCTCGTGGAGCTCTCTGCCTTCTCAGCCATCAACAGGTTCCAGCCTTTCAACGTGGCCGTGTCCAGCAACGTCCTGCTACTGATGGTGAGGCGATCAGAGAGGGAGGGTGAAGCAGAGAAATACAGGAAGTCTTGACACAGTCACTGAAGGAGAGAAATGGTTGGATGAGAGAGGAAAGGTGTGGGCATGGGTATTACAGATTTGGAGCTATGACTCTTTCCCTCTCTCTGTCTGTCCCTCTCAGGATTTCCACTGCCACCTGACCAGCAGTGAGGTGGTGGGCTACCTGGGAGGCCGCTGGGACACAAATACCCAGCGTGAGTGTTGAATGCACACAGGTCAAGAGGAAGATCCCTAGATACCCCCTAGTATTCATTAGCATGGATCACTGCAGGCAACAACTGTTGTTTTCGTTCAACAGCAGGGACACAGCGCATTAACAGATGCATCGTTAATTGTTTATGACCCTGTGTTGCTACAAAATATTAACATATGCCATATTTTCTGTCTTCCACTCAGTGCTGACAGTCCTGAGGGCTTTCCCATGTCGCACACGATTGGCTGACAGAGATTCCGCGCCAGCCGTTGAGGAAGAGGTACACTTAATGCAAGGCTAACAAGGACAACCGTTTAAGAATAGCCCCAGAGTAACCTGACCGTTGCACTGTTGCTAGAAACATTGCAAGTATGAAATCCTGTGTAAATTCAGGAGGTGTGAATGTGGAGTACTGTACCTAGCCTCTCTGACAACTTTGCAGATCTGTCAGAACCTGTTTATGCGGGGCCTCTCACTGGTGGGGTGGTACCACAGCCACCCCCGCGGGCCCGCCTTGCCCTCCCTGCAGGACATCGACTCCCAGATGGACCACCAGCTGCGACTGCAGGGGAGCAACAATGGCTTCCAGCCCTGCCTGGGCATCATCTGCGGTGAGCCGAGGCTCTGTGCCAGCATGCGTCATGTGACGTGGGAGAGAGCGCCCATGTCACGGCTTCCCCATCTTGTTTAGCATGAATGCCCACAGAAGAAAGAAGTGAGAGGACATCTGCTAGCAAAGCAATTGTGCTGTCTGTGTGTTAGTGTAGCTGTAGTTCACTTCAGGCCGTATGTAGTTACACAAGTTCAACAACTTAATACACTAACTGAAACCATCACATTGTGGCAAGTAGACTGCATGACAGCACTTGATATTTTTGAGCAACTTATCCTCATTGTTGCTCAAGGAGCCTTAGGGTTCCCTGGACCTTTGCCATGTGATACCAATGATGTACTTATCCTTTTTTTAAATAATTTGCATTCAGTTCAATATTCTCACAAGAGTAGTGACCCAGATTTGTGTGGGTATGTTCCCTTGAGGTCACAGCATATGTGTGAATACAGTCCCTGTATTCCAATTGAATCTTCACCTGATTCTTATCATGTCTCCCCTTTGCTTTCTAGGTCCCTATTATCATGGGAACCAAGGTGTGGCTTCTACTATAACACCGTTCTGGGTAGTACCACCTCCGGAGGTGAGCAGAGTGGGCGTGGACACTTCAGTATTGCATTGGCCCTGTAAAACTACACCATCTCACCGTTTCTTTCCTCTGTCAGCAACGGCCCAATGACTATGGCATACCTGTAGCAGTGGAAGTGACCTATGTGCAAGACAACTTCCTCACCAGTGACGTCCTCAATGAGATGGTACTGTATACTGTACTTAACAACCTCCATCACTGTTCAACGCTTAAAGCTGAAATGCCCATAAAATTCTTTATCTTCACACCATGGGAAAGTCAGTACTCTCACTGACTATTTTAATAAAGGTTAGCTGAACTTTCACTAGCTGTTTCACCCTTGTTTTTTAATAGCTGCCCAGTCCATCCCTTGCTGTTTAGTGACTGTTTATCTCTGACTGGTTACAGATGTTGCTGGTGGATTTCTACAGAGCTGCCCCTGACTTGGTGCAGTTCAGTCAGCTATGGAGCCCCGAAACCACAGTGCTGGACAAAATCAAGGTCTGGGCTTTCTCATGTAAATAGTCATCACAATGACACCCTTCATATTATAAAATTATTGTCATTGTTTAATGTTTATAGCTACTAAATTGGAAACAGCCATTTACAACATATCTGTACATTCTGCACTGAGAACTACACCAAAACTGTTACATGTAAGTGATGCCTTGTAATTACTGGTTTGAGACTGTACCTTAACCTCCCACTCTCTGGGCGCACTCTGTGTCTCAGGGCTCTCTGAGCGGCCACGCCCCCAAAGACCAGGCTTACTCCCAGATTTTGGAGCATGTCTACAACCAGCTGAGCAACAGCCACTGAGGAAGGGGGTGTGCACAGCGCTGCCGAACCCGCCCCTCTCTGCCCTCACCTGCGGTCGGCACTTCAGGCTGCTGCAGCTCTCAACCCTCCTGGTGCTGCGTCCTCGGTCCGATCTGCCTGAGCAGCAGGGCAAGGCCGCCCTGACCACAGACACACTGTGAATGGAGTGTGCTCCTCTCTCCCCTCCCCGAGGGCGCCTGTGTACTCATATGCCTTTATGACTGTAAGGTCTGTATCACTGATGTCGTTTGTACAGTTATGTTATGTTTGTGCTGTGAGCTTGTCCTCCTGTCATATGTTGTTGTATGGTGTTGGTGTGTTGTGGCGTAATCCGGAAGGCCAGTTTGGAGACGACCCACTTAAGAAATCTTAATCTTACCTGTATCTCTTCCATGGTGTGTTTGTCACACGTCTTGAGGTTAAACTGGGAACAATGCCTTCATCTGCTGAATACCTTAATATAAATACACACTGGAGCTACTACCTGTAAATGTCAGTGTCTTTTGTGATGGCTGGGGTGGAGCAGGGCCATGCTGCCATGCCATAGGAGGCCCTGGATCCAGTCTTTCTCTGAGGCTGAAGGGCAGTGAAGTCATGCGAATGAGAGGCGAGAGTCAGAGATCCCATCTGGTGCCAGTTCCTCACACATGAGAACAGAATCAAATTTAGGCCTGTTCAATCACTTATAATAGCATTCCGGTCAGAGCCAGCTAGACTTGTGTTAACTCCCATACAATCAGACTGAGACATGGCATCTTTTACATACATTTTTCATTGACATTTATTTAAAGATGGAAAAAAAGACGCTCTTCAATACAGATACAGAAATCAAGATCGTACGTAACAGAATATTGCTATTCAATTTTGCAATATGACTTGCTAAAAAGTATCGTAATGAAGCAGATTTCCAACTAAAGCATTATTCCATAATGAACTACAGGCAACATGCAGGGCAAGATACATTTATATAAAAGGTATTTTTGTCATGATTTTGTATATTAAAAAATACTATTAAGTAATTGAATAATGCTTTTTTATAATATCAAAAGATTCTGGTAGTCAGGTAAGATTAAACAGAAATGCACCTTTTTTTAAATGTAGTGTAAGGAAGGCACGAGTACACATGCACACAGGTCTGTACACAGCGAGTGCCAGGGCTGGCCACTAAACCCAGCCTTCCCAACAACCTTATTACCATGAGAATTAGCTTTATTACTGTACAGAGACATTTTAGGTTTACTTTATTAGTCCTTTCCTAGGTTTCAAGGCAACACTACGACGCCGTTTCAGAAGTTCCACTTAGTTTTCGCGTCGGTCTATTCCATTCAATGCAGGACATTCACCCGAGTCCACCTCCAGTCTGCACCAGCTGACTCAATCACTTCACCACACATTAAGAGCGCGAAAGAAAACCAGAACATGGCGGTGCTACACATTTTGATAGACACAAAAAGGGTGTAAACATCTTTTGTAGAAAATGCTTTGCATTAACACGTTTAGAATGAAGAGTCTGGCAAAGTGGAGCGCTGGGAGGTGCAGACCGCAGGTGACGAGAGGGGATGGGTGTGGCGGCAGCAGTGACTGGACCTCCCCCCAGAGGAAGGGGGAGTGTGAGCTAAAGAGTGCAGCATACCATCTCGGAGTGCTTTCTGCCCAAAGACACCTGCGCACAGGTAATATCAAAAACAGGGCAGAGGCCAAGTGAAGCTCTGGTTAAGCTGCGCAATTAGAACACAGCTCTCCTTTGGCGATGTCAGCCTGGCTGCTGCTACCCGTCTTCAAAAGCACACACTAAACAAGGCTTCCTACAGGTCATCACTTGACAGACCTTCACTCCCTTTTACCCTCCTCTAAAAATCTACTTTGCCCTTCGGTTACATTAATGTGCAGCAGTGTGTTTACCACAAAAACAATAAAACAAGGATGTTCCCAGCATTGCTTGTGTCAACACTGACATCACTGTGGTAAACCAGGTCACCTTTATATCATGGCCCCCTTATAATCCCTTCCAGTACACAGAAATCCAGTCTGCTTCAGCTTCACTCATCAGGGGTCAGGGGTCAACCGAAAGAAACTGAGGAGTAAAATTACTGGTGCAGTTGAACATAAATAGTGAATATTATGATAAAGCTTGAAGTTGGGGATTGAAACCAAGACTCTGTGACCCTTAAGAGCAGGAGAGTGATAAGAAACAATTTAACATGCACACATGCGCGCACACACACACACACACACACACACACACACACACACTGCACAGCAGTGTGGTCAACTGAGGCCCTGGGACAAACACACGCTCCCAATCAGAGTAACATTAACTCATGAAAGAGAAAAAAGACCAAGATGTACAAACACACCTAATTACCATGATTTATAATTTATCATACATTTTTTTGGCTATGTGGCTGTATCAGACAAACAATGATGACAATCTGCACACATGCTCACATACACACAGACTTTGAGGCACAAAGGGGCTGTAGGTCACCGTCACTGCATTGAAACAGGCTCTGGTGGGGAGAGGTTTTCATAATACCCTTCTCAAAAAAGTATGTGCAGTGAGACCCCTCTTTCTCCACCCCCTTTATCGAGGGGGTGGAGGAAGAAGCAGTGTAGTGTTTCCTTTAGGACTAGTGTTCTATAGTTTGAACACTCACAGAGAAACTCATACCCTCTCATACACCAGGGTGTGAACAGGAGTCTTCCGCTGTCCTGCTCTACAGCCACTAGCTGGAGGTCACTCACTTGACTCCATTTCTTTCAGTGTCAGAAATGCTAAGGTGCAATTCACAGGTCATAGTAGTTTTTATCAACTTAAACTGGAATAAAACACTGATCACAAGAATCCATAAAGAACAAAGTAGACACTGAGCAAAGGTCCCATCCTGAGGTTCAGCCACTCACAGTGGTGCCTGCATGAACAGGGTATAACTGCTCAATGCCTTGGTTATATTGACTTTGTGTGTAACTAGAGGACCATCACTGCCAAAGCCTGGCCAGCAGGGGGCAGCAAGAGATAAAAGCAGAAATCGGGTCAAAATATGTAATTTGATATGCTGTCCAATATGCAGCAAGTGCAGGCAACCATGATTCAGAGATTCCAAAGCACATATGTTCCTGGACCAAGCTATTCCTTCTGTCAATGGTGTAAATGCAGCTCGAATTACTGCAGAGGTTCTGAGCTGCAAATATGAAAGAGACTACAACAGGAGGAGAGGCTGGGTTCTGCAGAGTATCTGCTTGTGAAATGGAACCTCATCAATGGATCTAAGTTATGTATCCATAACTTAACAAATATTAGATTTATACATTTTGATCTGGGATCTCCATAAAGCATAACGGCAAGGTCTGTGAGAGTATGAGTCTGTCTGCGGTGTCCAAATGACTTTCCATTTCCCTTTCTCACCGGAACGAGAACCCCTCTCCCCGTTACTGCTCCTTGCAGGGTCACGAAGTGCAGAAGTGTACAAATAAGTCTGCGATGACTAGAAAAATGTTGAAGGTGCATGTGAGAATGAAGACCCTGGGGTCTGAGACAAAGTGACTGTACCAGCTCCTCATCCCAACCCCCAACCCCCCACCACCCCCCCAACCCCTCAACCCACCCCCCGATTCCCCCCAGCTCTCTTTAGTGTGGCAGGGGGACCATCACTTCCACGTAGTTGAGCGGAAAGAATCCTGTCTGGCCGTGCAGCATGCCCTCGTACCAGTTCTCGTCGATCTGACTGGTCAGCGTGATGATGTCGCCCTCGTGGAAGCCCAGCTCGCCCTCGTTCTCAGGCTCGAAGTCGTAGAGGGCCTTACAGCAGGGCTGCTCTGAGACTGGGGGGGGGGGGGGGTATGCAGACAGATGGAGAAGGGGACACCCATTGGGAACAGGACGGAAAAAAAGAGGGGATGGGAGAGTATGCAGGAAGGCGGTGCAGATGAGAAAAGCAAATGAAGGTCAGAAGGGAAAAGGAGGGGAGGAGAGAAAAAAGAGGCAGAGAATTAGACTGGGGAAGAATTTTCACAACTTGAAACTGTAATATTCCAGCAGGACCCTCCTCTTGAACAACTTCTCGACAGCAACAGTGCTTAAGATGGAGGAGCCCCCTGAAGATGAGATGATGGAGGACATAGAAGCAGGTGGTTTTCAACCAGAGACCCAGAAACTGTACCTTCACACCGAGTTGAGCAAGGACAAGGGCCTGTGATAGCTCTCCACACAGGACTATGTAGAGCATGTCTCCCTCTGTGGCTGTAGGTCTTTACCCTCAGCCCCACTGGCTATTTAAAGTTACCTTCTCAGGCATTTTCTCACATTTTCCCTGCCCATGTACAGTATAGTAAGAGGCAGAGAGGAACCACATTTAGCAGCTCTTTCTGCAGGTTCCTTTCAGTCTCAGTGTACCTCTTAGTATACTGCACTGCCCCATCCCCGAGTCTCCCTGCCCCACTGCTCAGGGCAGAGGATTCCGCAGGGTGGAAGCCCATCCCACACAGAGGTCTGAGGAGCCCTGGGGGCCCCCCCAGAGTCTGCTTGTTGTTAGTAGCTGTGGTCTTCAACACACTGTGGCCTGCGGGTTAGTCGGGAGTCAGAGCAATGAGGGGAGGTTACAGAGGGAAGCCTTCAGTCTGGGCCTCTCCAGTCCTGCTCCAGTTCTGGAGCCTGTGTGCACGCACGCACACACACACACGCCGCCTCGCTGCGATGGCCTGGACTGAAGGGGCCGAGAGGGAGCAGTCTGCAAGTTAGGACACCACACACCATGCCTGGTGAGGACCTCGCACGCTTGGGCTGCGCACACGCAGTCGAACCCACACACACCCTACAGCCCCCCCCTGTGTGTGCACACCCTGCCTTGCTGTTCAGCGAGCTGCTCTGACATCTGCATCTGACCCCACCTGCACTAGACCTCCCACACTGTGAAACTGCCCAAGTGTAAAGGCTGCCCTCATCTGTACTGCTTGGCTCTGTATGTGTGTGTGTGTGTGTGTGTGTGTGTGTGTGTGTGTGTGTGTGTGTGTGTGTGTGTGTGTGTGTGTGTGTGTGTGTGTGTGCGTGCGCTTAGCAAGATGCTGTCCCTATGTCATCGTTCAGTTCTCAGTGGCAGCTAGTTGCTCCATGAAAGGACACCACACACTGGGTGTGGGGGAATGATCACACATCCTTCCAGCAATGTGCCTTCCATTTACCATCATATCATTTGGAAAGCACTCTGGTTAACCAGCGCCTCCAACCACCTCCAACAAAAGCAGGAAATGGAGGAACCCAGCCAGCCTTCCTGTAACCCATGATTAGTCCAAATGACTTTGACATACGTCAGATGACATGAAGTTTAGCCAGTTTCCATTTTAACGGAGTAAACAGCACACAGCAGCATGTGATAAGCAAGGCCTTGCTAAGGCAAATGAGCCGGGCTCTCATTTGTTTGGTGTGCTGTTCCGTTGCTGCAAATGGGGTCCAGTAAGCGCTGGCTTCAAGGATCAATGGGTTAACGACGCTGACTGCGGGAGCCCTTATCAGTGGCTGGGTCAGGTCAGAGCGGCTGCATGCCACTGGAGCAAGACTGGCCTAATTTAGCAGCTCTGCATGTTGGGTTCTCTCATTAGCCTGCATTAAATCAAAAACCCCAGCACTTTTAGCAGGGCATGCATCATTAGCAGACGTGGCTCACATTACTGGAGGGGCACGAGTCTCCCTGCTCATTTTCTCACCATTATTACAGATTAACTTGCACAAACTTAGATTTTTTTTTCTCCTCTTTAAGGTCTGCAGTGATGTGTGTAGATCTGTGGATGGGCAGACTGCTCTATATGGTGGAGGGTGAGCCTGGAAAAGGGACGGAAGGGCTCATATGAGAAGGGCAGAGGTATGCTTACGTGCTGTGCTGTCACTGTAAGCAGTACATGCTGTTACAGTACGTACTCTGTGTACATGTATGTATTTGTACACTGATATCCCCTGGGGTGCGGGACAATAATAAAGGCTTGTTTCACAGTTAAATGCTTAAGATTCTTACTGCAGGGATTCTTTGGTTTAGTACTTTTATCAGTGCAGCTATGAATGCTTTTCCAAGCTTTTTAAATCATTTTTTTTCTGAAATGCTATTCCCTGTGGCTACGCTTTCATGTGCTGTCATCCACTCCCCCGGTTTCATAGAAGCAGCCCAACCACCACGGCTCTCTCAGTCAGACTCACGCAATCTGGATTTCCGCGAGGACATTCTGCCGGAGTGGAAGGGTGAGGCTGACGTCGCGGGAAGAAAACACACAACAAGGTCACTGCAGCACTGGAGAACCAAGAGGCCAGCTGACAGCTGTTCAACCACTGATCTTGCTGTCACATGTACGCACGCACATACACACACATATACATACACATGCACGCAGACACGCACACACGCACACATGCACGCAGACACACTTGTACGCACACAGGCGGGCACACACACAGGCACCCAGAATTCCTGCCACAGTTCCACAGAAAAAGAACTATGACAAAATCTCTTCAACTTGTCCAGCTGCTGGAAAAACAGTATCTAAAAGTAGGAACAGCAGCTTAGCCACAGTGCTCTACACGCCACACAGTGTGACAAGGGCATTCAGAGTCCAGCATTGTAGAGTCCGTGTCTCACCTGAAGAGCGGGCAGGTGGAGCAAAAGAAGGGGTGAAGCCACCGTTCGATTGGTCAGCATCTCCATAATCAAAGACAGGCTTGGGCTTGGGGGTGTACTCCCGGCGGGGGCGTGACTGGGCCTCACTCATCCTGCCAGACAGAGCGCAGAGTCAGCTCAGACTGCCACACACCAGCAGCGGAAAGGGCCACACACCACAGGAATGCACTGCTGTTCACACACACTGCGTTACAGCAGGTTCACTGGCCAAAATGGGAACACACACCCATAAGCAATGAACACAGAGCTCACTCTCAAGAAATTAACATACAAAAGTTATAATTAATACATTATTCAGCTACCATGATAATGAGGATGAAAATGTGATATATACAGTGCATTATCAAGTTATCAAGTGCATTATCAAATGTGGATTATGTGTTGAATATTCAGACACCGGATACATTAGGTTAGAGCATTGGTTATATACGTAGGAGCTCAGTACAGAGAGATGAGCAACTTATTTAAATGCTACTGAGGTGCACATTTCAGTGGACCAAGAACAGAAAGACAGACATGACCTTAGTGGCTTATAGCAACATTTTGTAAACTGAGCACTGCTGTCACATATAAAATGCTATCCATCACATCTTTATCTCAGAGGTCCCTCTTCAGGGCCCTGATGACAGCAGGCTGAAACACACACACACACACACACACACACACACACACACACACACACACACACACACACACACACAGAGGCTGGGGGACTGTGCAACCCAGAGTGCTGACCTGTCTTTCAGCTTGTCTGACAGCTCCTCCAGGATCTGCACTGCCTGTTTGTGATACTGCAGCTGTGACTCCACCAGTGAAGACAGCTGGCTCACTTGTTCGATCTGTGTAGACACACACAGGAGTTAAACACGCTGCGCACGCACGCGCACGCGCACACGCACGCACACGCACACGCACGCACGCACGCACACGCACACGCACACGCACACGCACACACACTCAGGAGTGAGCGCAAACTACGCAGACACTCTAGGGTTAACATACACTGTGCACACTGAGATGTCCCTTCCCATAAACTATCAGAGAATTATTTGCAAACAGAATACTCCCAGCTACGAGTTGATAAGCAACCAAGCTAATGACCTTGGTGAGAAAGTTACCACCAACAAGCAACATAGGACCTGTCATGATCAACACAGGCAGTAGAACTATGGGAGAGCAGTATACTGACTTTTAAACATGCCACAGCTGAGTTTTATAGTGGTAGCATTTAATGAGATGAGGATTATTCTCTCTAAGAGTCCGAGACTTATTCCTTATGACAGATTCCTCCTTAAACAGCTGATAGGGAATTACAGGCACAGGATCTGAAATGAAGGTGGTGTCCATTTACTGCTGAGTTAATGTTTGGAGAAAGGAAGTAAACCGGACAGGAGACTGTATCCTTCTTGTGGAACGTACTGTGACTGAACACTGTATATCGCGTAGTGCTCTGCTGTTTTTTTAACCCCACTGTACTATATAAGGGTGAATTCTGCTGGCTTCCACAATGGGGGTGCAAAAGTGTTCCCTCAATCACTCTATCCAAACAGGTTGTGCACACCAGTGGAGAAGTGGAGAAGTGAATGTGGAGAAGTTTTGCTTTGTTTGGGCCTCTAGATGGCACTGTACCACTTAGGACACAAAACAAGATGGCATTTAAGCATTTAAGCAATTATTGTAGCTGTTCAAATATACATTCCATTAAAATTAAATGTTTGAACTGTTCCTCAAATGTGTTCAACAGAGAGTGAGGTCTTTTGCAGTACTCCGTGAACATGGAGATGTTCATGCACATGCGTCATAAGGTGTAAAACCTCAACTGTGACGAGTGGTGGGGGATTGCTATTAAAAAACATCTAGGAAACTTTCAGTGATTCTATACTTCAAGCATGTACACGTTTCCATAGCTAGTTTGATTGTGGGAGCTGTCTGCACTGTGTAGGACTGTGTCCATTTCAGGTCTTGCAATTTTTGGAATTATCACATGGTTCTCCATTGTAAAATTACATTTCTTTCAAGAAACTGAGAGGCTACTCATGCCATGTAAACGCATGAGTTTAAAAATGATGCCTCCTACATACTGAAGCCCAAGACAAAGGGAAAACCTACAACATCCGCAATATGATTCTGATAAAATCCTTTATGTTTGTAGTGAAGGGCGAGAGCAGTCACCCCACCCAGCCTCGAACCCAGGTCTATGGGGTACCAACTATGCGACTTTGACCGTGACGCCAAAGAGCCAGGCTCGTTGGTATGGCAGTCAGAGCGCATACTCAACTGTAGTGACGGCACTCTGTAACACAGCCCTCCTCTTCGGGAAGCACACCCATGCGCTTCACGCAACAAGGCGTCCCTCACGCATTCCCCTGCCATACTTCTCCCATTCACCAGTGCTTCACCCATCTCTGGGGTCCCTCACACGGTGCTTTACCTATCTCTGGGGTCCCTCACACACCGGGGTCAACCGAACCTGGGGGTCCCTCGTACGGCTCGCACACTGGGCAAGCCTCTGATGGCCTCACGGCAAGCCATCCCACTTCTAACACCATTCGTAGTGAAGGGTGAGAGCAGTCACCCCATCCAGCCTCGAACCCGGGTCTATGGGGTACCAACCATGCCACATTGACCGCGACGCTAAAGAGCCAGGCTCATTGGTATGGCATTCAGAGCGCATACTCAACCGTAGTGACGGCACTCCGTCACAATGTGCGACACACAAATCACATTATCATGACAACCGCATTGGTCAAAGAGGTCTGCATAACACAGTTATATTGCGAAGATGTACACATCACGACACAATGCCATGACATGAAGCCCGCAGAACGAGAGCGTGACTCACGTCGGTCTCCAGCAGGTTGTACATGCTGGTCTCGGCCACCTCCTTGGACTCGTGGAACTTCTCCAGCGCCTGCCGCACCTCTTCGTCAGGAATCTTCCCCTGCCTCTTCTTCTTATAGTCATAGTCCAGGCGCCGGCCCTCCAGCTTCTTCAGGTGGTGCTGAGGGAGCATGACAACACGTGACAGCCCTTGCGGTTTGCTCTGCACCGAGGAACCTCTAAAGCAGAGAAGTTCTCTTTGGGAAGCACAGATCACGTTCACACTGCAGCTGATTTTGGAACGAGCATGGTGCATTTCTTTTGGACAGTACCAATCAGTGGACAAAGGAATCAAAACAATCTCGAATTAAATCAAGTGAGACCCTCTAAACTCGGGTATCAAAAGCGCTTGGTGCGGCTCAATGTGCTTTGTGAACATCAGAAGGTGTTGGTTCTTTTCTGATCGAGAAACATCTGTGACGGCATGGAGTTCTATTGAAAGCACACAGAAAGCAGAAGATTCTAATAAGGCTGGAAAATTAACTGCAGTTACAGTAACAGCAGCAGCTATTGTATGTACCAGCTGCAAAACACACAGCAATACCAGGGGGATTTGTTTTTATTTTTCAACATTTTAGAACAAAGTTCACCTACTATGCAATAGTGCTGGGTATCCTATCAGTAAATTCACTACCCTGCAATGTCAAAATCTGCAATGTGGTCTTCAAAACCAAAGGTGACACAAACACCCTTCCTGTATTTCTCTGCCTTCTGTCCTTTTCTGCAGCAGCCATTTCATTTTGGCCCTTGCTACAGCTCAGCTAATGCACGTAAACCAGAAACTGCTGACACCTTGGTGAAGCACCTCCTATGGTTTTATCTTGAGCTGTGCAGATACAATCAATCGTTAGCATGATAGTGCTGTGTGCCGCGGTGCAGAACCAGACAGCACATTTTCTTAAATGCACTGCGTGTTCCAGCTCTGCGTTGGCAACCTCAAACAGACCGGGTGCTGTTACCACATGGAAGTGACCTAATAAGACATTTCCTATTTTGCTCAGTACATCTACACGCTTCCAAATGTCAACATCCAACAAATCAACACTCCCCCAACCCTGCACCATCTGAAGTGAACTCAGTGTGAAGAAGCCCACAGGCACTGTGCTAAGTGAAAGTTGAAAGTACTGAATGAAATATTAAAAATTGGGACTTTTTAATTTCTTTATATTTTACTCAGATCAATCACAGTCGCAACCTTGTCAATTACACCAGCGAAGTAGATATAACTTCATAGCTTAAGTTCTCTAAATCAGAGGCATAATATCTACTGTGTGCGTGCATCCATTCGAGTGTGTGTGAAGCAGACCGGTTGTTACCTGTATCTCTCTCAGGTCCTTGTCGCACAGCCCCTGCAAGGGATCAATGAAGTTCTGTTTGACATCAATATCAAGAGAGTCTTTCACTTCTGCTAGCCTCTTCATTGACTCCCCCGCGTCAATGAGAGCGCCACCTGCAGCATGGTGAGGAAAGGGTATTGGTTTACATCCTGACAGACGCACAGTGTAACAGCCATGTGCGTACTGACACACAGACACACACACACATCTGTTTTTAGCCTGTAATTCACACTACAGCAGACGCACCGAAGTTGGTGTCCTCCCCCAGCTCGCGGCCATACTTGGCCATGCACTCTCCCAGCAGCCCCTCTGCCTGGGGGTACCCCGGGCTCTTCACCTGCCCCCGGATCTTAGACATGGTGTTGAGCATGGACAGCTTCGCGCGGGAGGCTGGCACAGAGTGGGAGGAGAAGGGAAAGCAAGTTTAGTGGAGTGGTTGTGTTTCCGCTGTTGTTTTAGGTGCCAAACATTTCCCTCATAACTTTTTAAACTTGTTACTGATTGGTCCTCATAGTTTAAGGATGTGTGTCATGTCTACATAAACCCAGCCATACAGCCTCTTACCTGGGTTGGGCTGCAGGTATTCTGAGGTTTTGGAGATCACATCTACCACAGCTTTGCTCGTCACATCTACTTTCTACAAAACACGGGAGAAAAAAAATCACTACACGTCTAAACACATAAAACACACAATGACATGTACGTGTTTTATCTATGGACACAATCTACTCACGCAGCTTCTTTACATTTTCATAAATGGCTTAGGCAAATTATATTTGAACGTGGTATTTCCCACTATTCCAAGGTGTCCATTATCCGCTCAAGCAGAAATATGCACCACCCGATTTCATATTCAAATCAGTAGCCTGACCCTCTCATAAAGAATGAACATTTGCATAAATGTACACTAGTCACTCATTGAAAATGAAAATTTCACTGTTGGCTACCACTACCGAACCATTTCAAACTGCAGTCCCCTATAACATAAAACAATTTAAACGAGAAAAGAGTCTGAATGAGGGACGGCTGAGAAACAAATGTATTTAGTCTGTACATGAGCTCCCCTGTTTCAGTGTGGGGACATCACCCTGCCTGTGTAATTGGTTCCATCTGTTTGTCCTCCATGCATTGATGAGTAAGAGATGGAAATGATCCAATGCACAAGCTGACCCACTTTGGGTTTAAAACAGTACAAGCTGCTACAGATGATCATGTTGACTGGGGGGGGGGAGTAAAGGCTTTAATCTAGAACAGTCTACAGATATCAGTTTAACCAAAGGTGCCACAAACCCAGAGAGAATTACCACAGGGGAGCTACGGGGGAGTGAAGCTCAGAGAGGTCTGTACGCATGTGCGTCTTTAAAGAGCTTTCACATTGTCCTCAGATTCTGTTTGGTGAACAAAAGCTCAGAAGCCAAGAGTGAAGACTGAAGTACAGACTCGCGAGTCACACAGTACAGATCACAAAAAGACACAAAAAGCTGCCCTGCTGAGACAGAGTGCACTGTTGTCCACCAAACAGAAAGTGCATGATGGTGCATTCCCACATTTATATAAAGAAATCAAATGCATGTGACAACATAACTTTGTGTTTATGGAATTCCACCAAAGGGCGGGTACTGACCGTTTCCAAACACTCTAATGTGCTTACCCTCTCCAAATCTCTGAAGTCCTCATCCAGTTTGGTTCCCTCTGCACCTCCAACCTTCTCACTCACCATCTAAATAGAGATGGGGGGGAAAATGTATCATGGCAAATACAACGTACATGGCACAGACACCCATAGCAAGACACCTCTAGATCAAAAACACCCTAACGTAGTGTATCACAAGAGCATGATATAAAAAGCCTAACACATATCAGAAAAGAGAAAGTTTTCACATCACATAAAAAATTTGTCATAAATGAATTTCTGAGAAGGACAGACACACAATGTACATGAAAAGAAACAGCCATTTTGAAAGTTCAGAAAGCTTTACCCTTGTAGTTCTACCAAAATAGGCCGGGGAGAGCACAAGCCAGTTGAAGGCTTGATAAAGATTTATTTCTACATTCACACAAGGAAATCCTCTCAGAATGGAACAGACTTGTAGACAGAAACACTGGTGTCTTTCAAAGTGTATGGCATTCTGTGGGCACAGTGAGGACAGCAGCCCATGCAGACAATGCAGGCAGCCCCTCAGTGCAGCTCCCTCTCTGCTCTATTGTCAGCTCCCTAAGGCAACAAGGCATTTTAGAGTGACGAAATGAGTGATCAGGATTAGGCGATCCAGCATGGAAACACTGCTCCACTCTGCAGCACACACACACAGTCTGTAGACCCCAGCACAGAAATGCCTCCCCATTCTGTAGCACAGACACACTGTGCCCACTGTGTGCCAGGCACACTGTAAAATCATTAAATAAAGGCTTGTGCTGAGCATAATTCTCTCATACTGTCAGTCTCTCCTGCCACCCAGTGTATGCATTTTAAAGCCACTGCAGTATGAAATCAAATGAACATGCTTGAGGAACTGCAGCGTTTGCGGATTCAGGTAACTTCTGCAACAGTACAAAACAGACGCCACAGATCATGGTACTTTTCCATTACATCTTAAAATGTGGTATGAATGTAGGTAGTTTACAGTACAAAGGCAGAAAGGAAACGTGGCTATTTGTCACAGCTGACAACCTGAAAGCAGACATAGAAACACTACATGCACTGGTAAACTATCCTATGATTTGTGTTGTTGTATCACTCTGTTGTTCTGACCTATCCCTCACCCCTCTGTCCACTCACTGATAAGTAGGAAATCCTGGTCAGAGGAAAGAGCCACAGGACAGGCAGGAACACAAATGTTTATCAGCCCTCTTGCAGACAAACAGTTCATCTACTGTAACACAGAAAAACTCGACACATGTGGACCAGCTGTGTGCCCAGACTGACATGTTAGAACACACATATGGCATTACGAAATCCCAGCCCGACACATGGCGCTCTCACACTGCAGCCGGAACATCGCAGCAACATGCTGGTGTGGCGTAGCTCAGCTACAGGAACACTGTGACATCATGTATGAGCTGCTACATAGCATACCCCTGTGGGGGGCATGTGCTCCCTCTCGCTCTAGGACTTAAAAAAGGGTAACAGTTGCAGACGAACTGAAACAGTGCACACACACTGCTCCAACATACAGGCTCTCTGACTCTAACCAGTGGAAAAAAACCCATTTCATAAGCCAGCACTTTTAGCACTGTACACGTGTTAAATAACTTTACCCTCCCCCACTCTCCTTTGAACCCCGCCCTCTTCACAGCATACTGTACAGACACTGTGTCACAGGCCTGTCCTCTTCTTCCACCTCTCAATCCTCTACTGTCAGGGCCTCTCTTAATGTCAGATCCTCTCCACAACCACATACTGACCCTCGTTTGTAGTTCACTGTGCTCAGTGCCAGTTTTTCTGATGATTTCATACCACTTTTGACAGGGATCTTTGTTTAAACACGTCCAATGCCGTGATTAAGTCAGCGGAGTTATGATAATTACAGCTGATGCTATGCTATACACATGTTATCCATTTCCCATCCAAACACATGGACACTCGTGCAGACACACGGCAAGAGGAAAGAGTCGCAGGCAAACATACATTAGTGCAGGCGTGGACACATGCACACACATAAACACATAACCACACACTCAGGCAAAACCACACACGCGCACACACATGCACAGAAAGCTGCACACACATACATACACACAGTAACAGCAACCCTGTTGCCTCCTGCACAGCGGTGTTCACGACAGTACCTCCAGGGTCTCCCCTGATGTTTCATAAAACTCAATGGCATATTAGGGCACAGCAGCTGTTTTTTCCAACATCACAAGATGATCATTTCTGTGCCTTTGTGACTATCCTATATAAAACAATGCAGGAACATACTTAATAAAACCGAAAACTACCACAAGCATGAAGGTAGGGGTAGTTGACATGATGACATGACTGAACTTGTAGCATACACCACAGCACGCTCACTTGAGGAGGAATTCAGAATGCACTTCATGGATTTTCCCCCCCCCCACATACAAACAATATGTCTCCTGCTATTGCTTCACCACACTGCTGTAGCATATTACCAAACAAACATTCCCATAACACTTCAGATCTGCTTTTAGCTATACAGTGAGCCCACCAAAGTTCTTGGTGCAAATATGACTACAGACATGATCACAACAGGAAGCAAAGATACATTTATATAGTAGGCTCTTACAATGACACAGCACAAGATTTACAACTATTCCTGCAGCAGACCGGAGCTCCATGTGTGCCAGTTTCTGTGCTGCTGGCACATCCAGCAGCTGTACCAGTCAGCAGACACACAAACAGAGCTCAGTTCAATGAGTCCATTAGCTCCTGCAGTACTGCATGACAGGGAAAACAGATGGAGAGGTGTCCACAAGGCCTGCTTCACTGCACAATAAACAAAGAACAACAGATAATGTATCTGGAGAAATGACGGCTATTCGCTGCGTAGCCAAATGACTCAGAAACTCATTAAAAATTCATTGCGTTAATTACTGAGAAATGCTGCTTCCCTGGAACTCTGTCCTTTGCGATACAAAAACGAGTTGTTGGATGTGGACAAACATGTGACGCAGTAACCGTAAATGAAGAGCTTCACATGACAGCATTGCGCTAATAGCTAACACTGATGTCTTGCTAAAGGACTGGTATTAACCTCAGCTTCAGGCAGGAAGCAGAAATATGGGTGCTGTGCTAGCAGTTAGAGACTGCAATAAAGACAGGAAGTTCCAACACTTAAGAGGCAAGGGCCTTCTCCGCTAACCAATAAACAAACATACACAGTGACCAGAAATGTACAATTCTTTTCATGGGTGTAGTTTTATTTTTGATAAAGACAGATCAGTAAAAAGACTCAACATTCCCTAATTTCAAGTGAACCCATAGTGTGTATTAGCCAAACTAGGGTTAGGCCTATTACATGTTTCAAATGATACAGGTTTACGCAACATTTCAGTACCTTAACAAGTATGCCTTGTTGGGCCTGGTTATTAATAGTCACTGCAGGTTGTTGCATTTTTAACATACTGTACTTTCAAAAGCACCTGAATTCACAGTGACTTAACTGTTCATTTGCTTGAGAAAAAGGACAAGGTTGAATCTGTAGGCCTATTTGCTATCTATTTGATATTTCTTGTGTGTGGGATTCACAATTTGCATGATTACCGATTCCCACACAAAGAGTGGGGAAAGAAAGTCCACCAAATGTAGAATGTGGAGCATAACTCATGTTGATACAGGTCCCAAACGAGTCCAAAGAGCAACGGTGGAGTTCAGGCTCTACAACATCTGAGCAGTTTTCCCCCTACATAATATCAGAGGAACTCAGGCTTGGAGGTGGTACATTAACAAGTGGAAAAGCATGCCACCCAATTGCCTCTAGCAATAATCTAGAACAAGAAGGTTAACTACAAGAGCTAAATACCCCTGCCTGTTCCCAACAAAGGTTTGGACACCCACAGACAGCAGCTGAACTCAACCTGAATGAAAGCAAAATATCTACTAATGAATAAATGGCTCTGTGGGGCTTTAAATGCCTGAAAATGAGAAAGTGAGCCACACTTCAGCTCTGCGGGCACGCAAGGCTTCAAACACAGATGACGTGGGAGCCTATTCAGGCCAGAAGAATACGTCTTTGCATGGAGCAGTGCGATCGTAACCTTCAATATGTGGCACAGAGGGGAGCGTGAGTCAGTCAGCTCCACAACAATGAGGGAAAAAAAGCCAGGCTCCTTGTATAAAGGCAATTTATGGGCACAGATCTCCACATAAACATGCCTGTCACCAGCCCCACCTACAATCCCCACGCTAAGCAAATGCACACAGTAAGCCTGGACACAACAGCTCCAGGGGAAGGTTGGGGGGGGGGGGGGCAATGAGAGGCTGAGGAGAACATGAAGTGTGTGGAATCACTCATTTAACAGAGTGTTGAATTCAAAAAACTTACTGATTAAAAATGCCATTCAAGATGCTTAGAGGAAAGTCTCCCGGGAAAGCAGGATGAAGCAGTGACAGTGTCTGTCAGAGCCTGACCCAAGACACAGTGGGTAGTTTAATGAACTCTCCCACTCACAGGCGTCGTCCATTGTCATACCCAGTATTGAAAGCAGTAAACTTTCATTTTTATTGTGGTGTGAACAGAGGGGGAAAATGCCTGCATTTGCGCACGTAGTATCCTGCTGCATGACACCCACTTTCAAGTAAATCAAAGGACTCGGAAACACTGCATTGCAAGTTTTTTTTTTTCTTCAACACTGGTGATTATGTTGCAAGAAATGCAGGGCAATGTCGGCACTGTACTGATAATTTAATTACAAGCTCCTGTAATATATGTACACACATATACAAACACAATAGAATCATTATCACTAATTGCAATGCACCTGTTTTGAACAGACCTATATAGTAATTCAGTCAGAGCAGTGACTTCAAACCTACTGCAGCAGACTGCTCATGGAGACCAGTCAAAATGTTAGAAAGAAGAACTGAAGAAAACCAAAACAGAAAAGTGGTGTGTCAGTCGCTTCAGTAATTTGTATCTCAAGGTAAGCGCATTTCCAAAATGAATTTGCACCGTTACTGATAAATACTAAATAATGCTACTACCAGTAGTATTATACTACTAATATGTCCACTAATAATATTAAACAGTAACAGTAAACCTGTCACAGACAGCATTTTGATGATGAACATAATTCACTCAAAGGATACACCTGTCATAATGAAGCAGGAAAGCAAGATGCAAAGATGGTGAGACAATTGCTTCAGGTAATACCACAATATTTCCTTAGTGTCCCAAGCAGCTCTTAGTGGAATAAGCCTGGCATCGGTTGATGGCGTTTCCTGGGTTTTGGCTGTGAAAGTGTCTCTGAGCACATGATGGGCTGAGCAGCAAATGTCATTTGCTGCTACAAGGCTGTTTAAACAGCCTCTACACTGAATAAATGGGTAGATACGCATGTACAGCTTGAGCCTGCATACCTAGAAGAAAAAATGAACTCATCCTCGTTGGTTTCCATTTCAGCACTTAAAACACAAATTACTAGCAAAGAAAATATATTCATATATATACGAAATACCTGCAGGTGAACAAAGCACACTCAGCTGCATCCATGCAGAACGGTTATGCAGCGGCACCCATTCAGGCCTTCTGTAAAAAATGCCACTCCTCCTTTCAGTTTTCATTCCCCGAATTCCACTCCAATAGAATTACATTCTGCCCAATTTAATGCACAAATTGGCCCACTGACATTCAGAGGGAATGTATGCCCAATTTTGTCAAAAAACATTACAAGATTATTTCAACAGCCCAGGCTTAAGATGAAGGCAATGAACCACAACCACACTGAACTACTGGGTGGGGAAAATCGTGTTCAGCTGGAAGAGGATTGTGACCAGTTATTTATAAAATACTGTGTGGTTTCAGAATCCACTGCATTACACCACATGAGCTTTATATAATTTTGCTTCTAGTGCAATCAACACTGAAACAGCCTTAGAAAACATTGCGTTTACTGTGTCATGAGATTTGAAAAGCGTTAACGTTTACTCTAGTAAATGAAATATTTGACCTTTCTGGGTCAAGCACCAGGGACAGACTGTTAGAACAGTGTTGGCTGAATCAGCTCACCAGGCTACAGGTCAGAGGAATCCAGCCTGGGGACTACAGCATTGCACGCATTCCTGCTCACACACCCCCCCACACCCGCAAGACTACAATCAACACACAAGTCAACACAGAAATGAAGATTTCCAAAACAATGCCCTTATCGTTGGCAGATGCCACCAAAATAGGGGCTGCGTGGCTCTAATTTGCGCCGTGCTCACTCACATATGCCACATATAATTCTCACTTGCTCCAATAAGCTTCAGTTTAGTTGTAAGTGTGCCACTGCTGTGAAAAGGCAACACTTCTTTTTTCCATTCGAGTTTGTGTTCACATTAATGCATTTTAGGGAAAGACAGTTCAGTGAGCGCAAGTTAGCCAGTGGCTAAAAAAGAAAGATACGGCAAATTGTGGGCACTTGATGTTCTTAACAAAGTGAAAAACATTAAGAGTGAAAGAAACAGGGTGAAATCATTATGAAAATTGTGCCCCGAGTGGCTCAGTTGGTAAGGCGTTTACTTTGAGCACCAACTGAGCCCTATGGCCCAGGCTCAAAAAAAGCTGTGACATGTGCCTACAATGGCCAGGATCTGACAGCAGACAGTACAAACTGTTGTCATTCCACCGTGGAAGGTGCAGGTGGATTGACCAGGGCTTCTTAGTCTCATCCTTCTCAAATGCCCTTCTGAGTTGCTTGGATGGTGTCGGCAGAATAGCGCCTATACTCCAATGAGCAGCGACTCCACTTTAGTGCACTGAGTGACTTGTGGTGCATAAAGTAGCCACTGGCTGCACGTGAGTGTCTCAGAAGATTGCACCAGTCTCACTTCAGCACTCCTGCATGAGGAGTGCAGGGGTTGTTGTGCTGAGATAAGCCTGGTATACAACTGCAGATTTCAAAAACAGGCCTGCAAAATGTGCTGGGGGGGGGGGGGGGGGGGGGGGGTGAGCTTCAAAATAAATGGCTTCAAATGAGGGAAATCCAGGGACATTTAGAGGGTAAGGATTGTGTTGAATTAACTCTCAACTTCAAGGGACGCTATGAGCACCAGCTCAATCACTTCAGTCAGGAAAAATGACTTCTCCTTCCTTAGGTTCAGTCAGGTTCTGTAACAGGACTTCTGGCATAAATTTTGAATACTCAGTCTCACATGTTTTGTGGAGGTGACAACAAAAATAATAAAATACAATAAAACAGCCATCTTATCAACCCTTATGCAAGACCTGAACACAGGACCAAAAAGACAAGAAAAATGCAATCAGGAAGAGGACGGACAGAAGGAAGTGACCACAAATCCTCTGCTAAAGCTACAAATGTCATCAGTCAAAAATGTGCCAACACCAACCCAGGTTATAACAGGATGTACAATGTGGTATGGAAAGGCAAACAACCCCACACATACAGTCTGACCTTGCCCAGCAGGCACATTTCTTCATACCTGCGCAAAACTGTGTAAGTTCAGCTCCTTAACAATGGACTAAACAATAACGCTATACGTAAGGCTAGAGCAGTTCATCGATTTGGCAAGTTTAACCAAGTTAAATATTGCAATGCTGTGCGCACATACACATATGCAGGAACAGTACAGTTAAGCCCCTATCACCTGTCTGTCTGTCCACTCTCATGTTGTCATGTCCTGCATGTTTAGAGGTGTGGTTCTGGGGGGCTATGTGAAGGGCACACAAACTGAGCTTAGATAGGGAGGTCTGTTACTAAAAAGAGATATTGTCCAAACTCCAGAGTCCAAACTCCAAGCTCCAATTACAAATGAAGCTTGCTACATATTTCCCACCCACCTGGAGGCAGCAGGAAATACACACACTACCTAGCTAAAGGCACAACATGCCATTGAAAAGCAATGAACCTGTCATGACTCATCAAAGGTTATAAAGCACAGTTAGGTGCCTGACTGGCTAGCTAGGTTTGATATAACATGACAAACAAAGGTTGTGTTGTCATCATATCAAGATAATATAGTTAACAACTCCAGCAGAAGGAAACGTGTATTTTTGTCTCCGCACAGCCATAATGCTGAGGAAAATACACTGCTGTATCTGGGTAAACAAGACCAGGTCTGGGAGCATGGTTTTGTTTAATGCTGTTTACTTATGCTTATTTTGCAAAAGCAAAAAAAAAAAAAAAGAGTGCTGCTTGTTGGTCACTGAATATGATGCGCTTGCTTCACAAATATTTCCAGCAAAACACAAACACTACAAGTTCTGTTTTGCTGCTAAACTTTGCTCCTACACAAGAGTGAAGCTTACTCCCTCCTGTGATTACTCATATAAAAGATGTGATGTTTGAAACCTAAAAAACAGTTACATTTTGAATACAGTTTGAATGAGCCTACTTACTGTCTGGAATTTGAATGCTGGCTAATTTCATTATACTCCTACATGCAAATTAGCCAATCCCAGAATTATGATGCATGAAACAACATCAGACGTCCTGCTCTTGGACTCAGCATGGCACAGATGGACAAGCTTACTGCCCGCACTCTGATCAGAAAAACACTTGGCGAGACAGAAAACAGCGCAGGAAGAGAGAAGCCCAGGGGGAGTCCACAACACTTGTAGGACCACGAATGACGCACTCCATGCAATAACCCACACTAAAGACATGTGCAACCTTCACTCCCTGCACGGTGGGTGTGTTCTCATCTTAAGCCATTAGCAACAGCGCCAGACTGCTACATTTCACGTTATCTGATGGGAGATAACCAAGTGTTGAAAACTCTGGGTTGAGTTAAGGGAAGTAACTTCACAGTGAAGCACGACGTATTTCGCACTTCATAGGCGTAGTGCGGAGTCGTTTTCCACCCCACATGAGGTAAGTGTGCGGAGAACGGCTCGCTTTTCACAGGTGCAGGCTGCGCCACAAAAGAAGAGCTACAGCGCACAAAACAAATGGCACACAATGTCAGCTGCTAGTAATCATGCTTGTGTGCTTCAGATGCAGTGCTCTGGGGGAATGACTCCAGCCGAAGAAATGCGGGTGATGTGCAGGCTTTCAATGAGGAGAGCTTGTGGGTGTATGTGTGCCCTGGGTGTGCTTGGCAGCGCCAACTGTGGAGGCAAGAGGAAGACACAGGGAGGGGGCCAGACCTGAGGGACAGTGCGATCAGAATGATAGAAGGAGAGAAAGGAAGATGATTCGGGGGGGGGGGGGGGGACTGACAGGATATGTTCACTTCCAGATAAAAGCTGACTTCCTGTGCCCTCTCCCCAAATCAAAACGCTGTAGCTGTGACCTCTGCAGAGCACACCGCTACCTGCCGCGTCCGTTCTCCCCCAACAATCACTGGGTCAGGTCAGACAGTGAACGCAGAAGGCCACCACACAGTGGAAGTCCCCATTAGCAGTAGGTTGCCGGTTTCCATGTTGCTTGGCTGGTATCAGTACATTCAGCTGTTTTGCTGATGCGCAGTAAGGTTGTTTTTTTTTTTTAAATGCTAATACCACCGCATTCTGGCAAGGCATGTGATTATGATGGTTTTGGATTACAGACTAAATGAGCTGAAATGGACCAAAGTGCCTCTCTTTCATCTCCTTCAGCTCTCAGCTGTACACATCACTATTTGACTGACTCCTCCCCTCCATCCCTCTCTTTTTATCTCCTCAACAGGAATCTGGACCGGATCCCAACAGGAAGTCAGGGGAGAAAGCAGCTGCCACTCCTGCTGAGATCAGCAGAGACAGAGAGGGAGAGTGTCTAAAAGTCTTTTTATTACCAACACTCACAACCTCAAAAAACACTGTCAAAAGCAAAAAGCACAACCACCTTTTATATAACCAAGGCACGGTCTCCCATTATTTTAAGCAAAACTTAAGTATTGATATTCTAACTATATCTGACTGGGTCTGCTTTGTACACACTGAATCCAGCAAGCAAAGTGCCTTTTAGTGAGCCCTCAGGAGGTTAACACATGGAGGTGCAAAACATGAAAAACACCTGCTGTCAAACTTTCAAAATGGGTTCTTTGAAATTTCGAAATCACTGCAAGTTCACGGAAAGATGTGAATACCCTGTTTTCATATCACAAATGTCAGCCTCAGATCTCAAAGACCCAAACACTGCAAGAGAGCAGATCCTGCTGGGGGGGCTGTACAGAGGGAATACACTGGCACATATCAGTGCTCCATTAAAGCCTATATGCCCTCTATTAGGGCACTGTGAATAAGGGCAGGAAATGGATGCTCTTAGTAATACTATACAAATGCACTGTACCAGAAAGGTTTGCAGAAAAGGCATGGATTTGAAAATGAAGCGAGGGGTGATGAGCAGCATACCAGACTAATCACTATCGCTTAGTTCACTTCTACATTACACTAAAAGTCAGGCAACACAAGCAGCATTACAAGCTCATATAAGAACATAACACACAATTCTCCCGCTATATGCCATGAGGGATTCATTAAGACTGATACAATCATAACTGTGGCAAGGCACCACACCCTCTTTGGTTTTTAGCAGCACCCTGCAAAGTGGTACAAGTGGGTGAACGTACAGGAAATCAATAACATCTACTTCTGGCCAGTCCCCATTCAGTTTTAATGAAAACTTTAAAAAAATATTTACCTTTGAGAAAAATGTCTCTACTGAAGATGTTGAACATTAATCAATACTAGTTCAGGAGACACCAGTTAAAAAAAGTAAGATTAAAAGACTGTATCAGGTTGTTTATTAAGAAAGATACTTATCACAAAAACTTCCCTGCAGGCAACACTGGACACAATGGTTACACCTCTCTATTATAAAACTCAAATATAACCAAAGCAGTTATCACTTAACTTCCAGAATATTACCATGATCAGCCCACTCAGCAAATTTATCCCACTGTCTCAAGGTAATGGGTAAGAAAATGGCAAACCTTTCACAGAAAAAAAGTGTAACAAGCACAAGAAAATGAAAAAAATGTCTGGTTTACTTGGATGCGACTATGAATGATGTTAGAGAAATACTCAACCAGGAAATTCTAAAGCCATTTAATGTTCTTACCTGAAATAAAGTTAGGCCTATACTATAAAGGATGTATTAGGGAATCTTTGCCTGGACCCTGACAGATTTACATCAACAACCAGTCATTTGTAATCAGTCAAATTAGAGAGAAGCCCAAGACTTTGGATATATCGAAATGTGGGCCACATGAGGAGTTCATCTTATTTGAACTCAATTTAAGACATTTTTAAATATATTGTGAAAACCTCCAGAGAGCATCACATTAATATATGTGCAGAGATTTCCATAATACAACATTTTTTTTCTGATTAAAACAAGTTTTGCATTTTCTAATGAAGATACATTGTACATGAGTGGGACAAACAAATTCATTCCTTTGGTCATGTCATGTTAATTGATTTTGCTTAGTGTATATGTTTTTCAAAGTCTCATTTCTTTTTCACTTTTGCATTTTCAGTTTTTAATATGGTTAGTTGCCTAGCGCAATAAAAACAGCTAGGCCCTTATTTATTTATGTAGGCCCAACAATTAACCTTTTGACAAAGCGTCTACTTTATGTTGTCTTTCAATTGTGTAAGTTTGGATGAAAAAATTATCAAACTTTTTACTTAAAGCATACTACATCACAATCTGAAGCCTGGAAAAAAAGCACTGAAGGGAAGAAAAAAAATCAGATTAAAAGGATTAGAAAGTCAGTTTCAAACACATATGACCAAGATGCATCATCTTGCTGTGAGAGGTTCTTAACTGACCTCCCACTGACAGTTGCTGAACGTCACTAAAGGTGTAGCATTATTAGAACTTAATACATCGTGACAATTTATACCACTGTAATACACAAGAAAAGGCTAAACAAAACACATTCATAAAGATAAATTTAAACTAACTAAACCAAAATGCGCCCGCACTTGAATTAAACATACAGATTTCTGGAGTTAAAGAGACAACTAACAAGCTAGTCCACATTTGTTTAAATTTAGGATTTTTTGTAATGCTGCAGCAAATTCCTGAAGTTAGCCACATCCGTAGACAGCCTATGTAACAAAACTGTAAGAAAAATCACATGTATTAGCTGCAGCGTGAATTACAGTCGCTTGGATGTATTAGCAAACTAGCTACGTGGCTGGTTCATTAGCAATACAACGAAGTAACGACGTAGTTAAAGCAACTGGCTAGTCTAGTCAGTGAAAGTATTAGCCTCAGTCCCCAAAGAACTAAAGTGGGGGCGTTTAAAAAAATCTGGGTTGATCGTAGCTAAATAGTTATATGACTTATTTTCACATGAAAATATTATTTTTCTAACTTTGAGAATACAACTCAGTTAACTCACGTTAGCTAGTTCCAAAGAAGCTAAAAACTCAGCTAACTTAGCTACTATCTAGGCAGTAAATATATTTTCAACCAGCTAATGTTACATTTTCTGAATTCAGGACCTTCTAGGTAGTTAGCGTTAGCTACCCAGCTGGATATCGCCGGTGTCGTGCCGCGGGTAGCTAGCTACAAAGATTACTATGACATGGAGCTCAGGTGAAGACACTGTATTAACTTGCCTGAAATAAAATACAGACAATCATCTGGGTATTAAGATGTTAAATAACTAAAACACACAATGCGTACTGGCTAGCTAAAGATACCAGCTAACAGTTAGCTAGCTAGCAAAAGTTCAGTTAGCTAGCTGGCTAAAGTTTTAATCAGTTAGCTAGCAAGCTAGCAACTTTGACAAAGGAGTTGTTCGCTAACCTGACTGGCTTTATAAAACTGTTTCTTCAAGCCCGCCACAGACATCTTGAAGTCAGTCTTTTCCTCTTTGCCCTGCCGAATGCTTATCCGAACAATGCTGACAGTAGCTGTATTATTAGCCACCTAGCGTCGCGGCTGTAAGGGCATCGAGTTTAGACCTAGCGCTTGCGTCGTCAAGCTACAACCCGTCAGGATACTGGCTACTTTTTTGCTAGTCTGCAAGCTAGCTGTTTGGAAACTGATGGCAAACGCGGCTGCTTCCTGTTCGGCCTTACACATTCCACAGTTAGAGGCGGGGCAATTAGACCAACATGCACATAGCGCCCACTGCTGCCAGGAAGAAACACATAGCTTGGTCTGGTTCACACCTTCTGCATCAAGTTGGCCCTTTGGCAATCCCACCCTATGCAGGTGTGTATGTTACACGTTATAAAACTGCATTACAATGCAGTAATCTCGGTCTCTGTCCTGATTTTACCATGGAATTAATTGCGGTGTTTGCCAAATTCGCGAGCTTCGTGTCAACAGCTTTCACAAATGATGAGCGAGTTCAGTTTGCAATCTTTATGGAAATAAAATCAATTCAACAGCAAACTCCCAAATACCCCCCCCCTCCCATTAATTAAATTTCTGTTTCTTGGACCGACCTCTCAGAGTAACAGTAAAATTGAGCTCACTGTTTGTATGTGTAATGTCTGGTTGCTTTCCATGACTACTCTGCAAATCTGGCTGTAAGTAGCCTATACTACCTACAAATATTCTATGAAATATGCGAAAAATCATACAGTGATCAGCATATTATATATCTGCCCATATAGCACAAACAGTTTGCTCCCCTTAAGATTATACACAATTCTAGAATGGGCCTATTAATAAATCCATTGATAAACAGTTCTAGCTAACATCTGTCTACATACATAACACCCATATCACTGTGTATTTATACTGTGTCCAATAATTCAACCAAGCCAACATAACACTTCAACAGAAAAAATTGCACAAAGATATGAATGTTATACGATTGAAAGAAAAAAATACAACAGCAGTAAACCAGTATGCCCCATTCATTTCACTGCCATAAAATCTTTCCTATATCCAGACGAGAAGTCGTATGTCTCTCTCTCTCGTACACACACAGAAACACATACATACGCAGCACTGATATGGTGAAATCAATATTGTACTGCTGAATTACAGACAGGGCACTGTAAATATTGAAATGTGTGAATACTTTCAAGTTCATACAATCTGCTGTACAAATATTGGACACTTCATTTTTTGCTCACTTTTTCATGGCACTCTACAGGCCTCAAAAGTTTTGTGCTTTTTTTTTATAAGCATCATCATTTTTATAATGTGGCAGGGATATAAAACAGAGTATCAGTGATTTCCAGTGAAGACAGTTGCAGAGCTACAGCCAACAGCTTCGGACATCAAGAAGCCAGGTCAAACCATATGCAGAGCAAGAGAAGCTTTCAACTGAATGTGGTTACTGAAACGTTGTACTCAATTTGATATTGTCCTTTCATTTGAAGGTCTGCAAGTTATAATTAAATAGTGACGGTTCACTCAAAGTTAAACGTTCTCTCAACGTGTTTTCATCCATCTACCTAGCCTATGATTGGTAAGATGTATTGCATCATAAGGGGTCACTGTTACCCACAGTTTAGATTTAGGCTATTTACTGTTGATTTCTGAGTGAAATTTTGTAAGAAACCCAAAGTGCTAACTGAGTTCCATTCATTTTTTGAATCTGTGGTAATTTTGTTTAAAAAACATACTCAGTATTTCATTGAAGTAGCCTTAAAATATGTTTGAAAAACATGTAAGATATTTATATATGTAGAGGCATTTTACTAATTTCATCAAACAGGACATAACACAAGAAACCAGACTCCAGCAGGTAAGATTACTTGATGATAATAAATGAATGAATGAATAAATAAATATGTAGATAATTCATAAAGATGTGTTTGAAAGAGTATAAATAAATACATACTGAATGAATAAATAAATACATACTTCTAGATAACCATACCATTCAGACAGCATGCTTGAGAAAGAATAACTAAAGTACAATAGATTTAAAATAAAGGATTTGATGTGGATGAGTTCCATACTAAACAGATATATGTAACAGTAACCATTTTTCTCAAGTCTAGCCATTGTTTTTTCATTGTTGAATAACAGGAACTTTAACAAATGGAAATGTAATCCACAAGATAGGTCCACAAGAAATTACACCCACATTGGTAATAAACAGAAATGAACAACTTCAGAAATTCTTAATTGTAATGTAATACTGTATGTCTGATCCAGAAAATGTGTCTGTTTAACTGTCTCTCAGAAGGTAATAAAAAAATTCAGAAGACCTTTCTCTAGCTGCATACACAAACAGAAACTACAGAATGCAGAATCTCACCCCCTTTTTTTGGCAATCTACTTGGTAAGAAAACGTTCAGAGAATTTAGCAATTTGAGTGAACTACTAAAATGAATTGAACATCAGTACATCACTGCACCTGTAGCATTGTAAAGCATATTTCACACTTTGAAAGGTTTGACCTTTCTGCTTTTCACACTGTTTGACCATAAATTAATTTAAGTGAATGGCCTATCTGATGGAATAATATGGCCAGTTGTATTTTGAGCAGACAGTTATTTTAGATAAATGGTCTCAATTTTTCAGCTGTCTTTATGAACAATGTCCTGCCATGTTTGGTAAGTTTCACATACTGATGGTGATTTTATAGAAACTCACTGTGGAGGTGTGAATCCAATATGTTTTAGAATGATGACACTAACGACAGTGTTTGTACTGACAATATTGGATGATCTTAAGGTTTCAGGATCACGATAAAAAGAAAGCACTGTGGATCTGCATGCAATCTTTTCTCATTTCCACACAACAGCCTGAATGCCAGAATGCGAGTGAAGTGCATGCTACCTGGCTGGCAGTTTCCATACTACCCACCGAGTGCAGAGTTGGATAATGTGTATGACACAACTCAGGGCTCGGAGGACTTGAAAACATTTATGCACACTTTGAAGTATTTACACAAGTGCAAATCGTTCGCGTATGCTCTCCTCCCCGCCTCACAGGGAGAGATCTGAAACATTTTTTCCTCATGGATTTAGCCTCTGTACAGCATAAAAAGTAACTGTTTGAATACTGAGCCAAAAGAAAATTTACAAATTGATACCCAAATCCCCCTAAAAATGTAACTGAAATGAATGCCACAGACATGGCCCCTAACTGTGGTCCCCACTCTGATGCTGAGATGCTGAGGGAAAGATACACATTTCCTTTTGCTTCTGACACACCCATAAATTGATTTAGACTCAAAGCCTAAATAGATTATGGCTGATGGTGATTTTTATGTAGTCCTAATGCAGTCTCTGAAGATTTTGCTTGGTATGGTCGCTGCAACAGCTTTCTTCCTTTCTCTGGTGGCAAGATTTTTTAGTTTATCATTGTTCTGAGATATTTGTTGAAAGTCATATAATTCGACTGACCCCTTGCTAAGTTTCTCACCGCGATATTTATTTTGAATGAGCAGAGACACAACAGAGTCACAGAAAACTTTATTCGCTGTCCAGTATCCTTGTGTAAGTGCACAAACAGAAAAATTACGCCCTCTGTTCAAGTCCCAAAGTAGGTACTAGGTGATCGCTGGCTGTCTTGTTTTATTTCCCATCACCGTCACTTGAGGCAATCTTATTTAATCTGTGGGCTATTATTACATCCATGGTTTGAAATGTGGATGAAGCACTATATCTTGGAGGATCAAGAAAGACTGCACATTCACAGCAGCCCACATCTGCAGGAGCATTATGTAATGCGTGTCAAACACTTGATATTAAAACACTGGCTACACCACCTCAGAGATCACATTGTTCAGAATTACACTATACCTTTTAAATTAACTAATGCTTAATTATATGAACTGACTCGTACACATACAACGCAGGCACTTTCATGCTCCTTGGCTACAGTGCTGTGTAGTGGAGTGAGTAATGCAGTAAGTACAAAAGAAGTAAACAACTGAACAAGGGATGAAGGCAGGGAAATATCCACTTTCAACATTCCAGACAGAAAGGCTCAAATGCAAGTCCATTGATGAGAATGCTTTCAATTGGACATTTAGACTTTACTTTATGATATCCCTTACAACATATTGAATACATATTTGATACCAGATGTTTTCCCATCAATGGTCCTTTTTCAGTAATGTTCGATAAAAGTATTCTCCTCTGGAAGTGTTTCTATCCACTACTGCTGTTTTCCTCTGATCAAATGTCATTTTCAAAACAGTGTAGTTTACACCTCTTGTCTTCCGCCCACGTCTTGTATCCATCCATAGTTCTTCTTGTCAAACATCTTATTCTGACTAGTGTAAGAAGCAGCACTTTATGATGAAATGAATTGTTACAAAAATGTTTTTAATCACAGGTGTGATTTTTTCTTTTGGATTTTGGGTCTGATTATTCAATCATTTGGGACTATCAACCTCATCCAAGAAACTGCGATCCATGACTGAACTATATATGCTCCATCATATGGGATTAAAGCATTTAGGTGAATTTCAATCTCAATATACTGTATTTGTATCAGACAGGTGTTTAAGGAGGTGAAGAGGTAACTTGAAAGGGCCAGGAACCAAAACATTGTGTCCCACTCCACAACCCAATTACATTTAAGTATCTCTAAAGCACCAGGTCACTGTAGCAGGCTAGAATGTACCTTTACCAAACTGCTCCAAGTGACCTCATCTTGCTTGACTTGTAGCATGCTAATTAGGTAACTCCATTTCACATGATGCAGCCCAAACACTAGTTATTCATTCCTATGACAGTTTTTCATTAACAGGTCTTGAGAATTCACAGTATAGCATCAAATTGATTATGAAAACAGGTTTTCACAATACTGGAGAAAATCTACAAAAACCAGCTTTCTGTAAAAAGGTCTTTATTACATTCTTAAAACCACATATGGTATCCCCATTGCACAATGCTGTAACTCATAATGTGTTTAATAACTCAAGCTTTATATTAATAATATAAATTATATCACATACTGTATATGTGTAACTATATATATATATATATATATATATATATATATATATATATATATATATATATCACACATATACATGTATACACACTAATCATTTGAAATAAAGTGAGAACATGAAGTACAGGGATATTGGACAGAAGAAAATTAACTTTTTTTGGTGTTTTTTTAAAAACACATTGTTCTTTTTAAAAAAATAGAATTACAATTTTACAAGACAAAAAGGAGGACACTAAATAGGAAAGAAAAAGAATTTAGATACAGGTAAAAACAAAAAATCACAACAAAACCAACACTAAATTCCAAGAATAAAATTCATCTTTATATTTAATTCATATTGTTTAGATCCTAATTCTTCTACAATTCAGACTCAAAGGTCCTGTAGTAATATTGATATCAGACAGGGGGTAAAGTCTTTGATACTTCTGTGATTGACATTCACAAAAACAGGTACTGTACACAGTGATCAAGGTTTAAGGTCTTCTATTTGGTGCAAGGTGTCTTGCTAGGCTAACTGAAGACACTGTAGGACAGAGAGCCCAGCTATCTCCCTGAGTGACTGTGAGTGTACGTATGTAAGTGCACCTGGAGAGCGTCCTCCACAGACGGGGACATGCGCGGCAGCACTGGAGTTTGAGGCCAGCAAACTACATGTCACAAATACATTACATGCTAGCCTCCGACACCTGTGAAGAGTCTACACTTAGTTACAATCTATCCCTGTGTTGGACATCATCTCTAATAGCTTATGTAGATACTGGATATCACGCACAATTTATCAACCTCTGTGCTTCAGCGCCAGCTGAGTCTGAGGAGGGAACGCCTCCGGGGTGTGGGTCCTTAAGCACTGGAAATGGGAAAGACTGATTATTGCACAGTCCCGTTATGACACTGTCTTTAGCACCCAGAAAAGAAACAGATCCCCTAGAAGCTCAGTCCAGTAAAAACTTCCAACAACAAAATACGTAAAATGGAGAGGCAGCACTGTTCCAGCAGTGCAGAGTGAATCACGATGCGGTTACTTACATAACTGGAGAGCATACATCCAAGGCCTATGAGGGATTATCTCACTGCCATTTTGGTTATGAACAGCTCTGACTCTATGTGACACTACATCTTACTTTCAGCAATTGATCTTTCTCAGGTATTAGCACACGAGTGGGCAGAATCTAGGTATCTGGGGTTTTCTGACATCCAAAATACCTCTTCCACAGTTAGTCTAAAATGGTCTTCTGCCAAATCTATTCTTATGAAAATAATCTCAGAAGAGCTTCCTGGTGAGGATAAAAAACAAGCCACTGTCTCCCAATAGAGAGAAGTGTGGACTGTGTGATTGTCAATGATGGCAGGTCTGCTTGGGGCACAGGCAGCAAGACTGGAGCCTGAGTCTGACTCACCTCCGTTTTGGAGTTCAACCGTGTGGGAAAATACATTGGAAAAGATACATTTTCAATTTGTCCTTCAGTGTCTTTTGCACTGCAAAACAAAAAAAATAGAATATGCACTATATAGTAATATTAATCCCTAGCTCAGGGGGGTAGCTGATAGCTCTGTCAACTCTTATTTGTGCCAAAGTGTTTGGAGAAGGAAAGGCGTGAGGAAAGGGGGTGGGATTATAGGGGAACAATTTACAAATTCATACAATGCTGACCTCAGGATGTTTTACAATGCAGATACAATACCCTGACACAATGCTGTCATTTCAGGGCACCAGCCCATTTCATCCTCCGACTGACTGAAGGTCTTTGCCTCCCTCTGCATCTCTGTTTCCACTCGGACAAAGCTCCGATTGGACTTTGAATCCTAAGGTGTTGGTTTCCCAAGTCATTTTTCCCCTTGACTTAAACAAATGTTCTTCTCATCCTCTTCCTCTTCCTCTGCAATCTAGTGGAGCAAAGTTCCCACAGCAAAGTTCAGGTCGTTTTTGCCAATTGCGTGGCAAATGAGGGCTGATCCTCCAGCAGCTCCTGTAAAACTCTTGGGAGTTTAGCTTGATGTTATAGCTATTGCATGACTCCTTTAAACTACCGCTTCCACTCTTCAGTAGCTGTCTGTGGGGCATACAGCAAAGCCCTGATCTCGCTGCTTTCAGAAGGGCAGCTCCAGTAGGAACCATGAGAACAGAAAAGGTCCACAATACGCTGAGTGACTCTGGGTCATTCAGTAAGTGCTGCTTGTCTCTGTTTTGCCGGCCTTTTGCTTCTTTTTGTCAGTCCAGTTTTGGATTCCAGTGTTCCTGGAATATGCAGCCATTGGGAGGCTGGTGGATAATGACACTGCCCTGACTTATTCTTTCTCTCTCTCTCTCTCTCGCTCTCGCTCTCTACCTCTCTCTTCCTCTCTCTCACTCACACACACACACACACACACAGACTGTCCTCTCTCACTCTATATATTTTCTCTCTAAATAAATGTATATATATATATATAAATGTGTGTATAAATTAAAGGAATATTTCAAAATACTTGTTTTCTTCCTCTAAGTGGCATTTGCAAAGGGAAAGGGTAGTGGGACTGAGGTTTTCCATTGCATCTTATAGAGCAGCTCCAAAAACACCATCTGTATGAGTGCCTGTACAAATACATGGGCCAGTGAGTGCGTGCCATTAGTGTGACGTATCAATTCTCATGTATGGCAGGTAAGGCAGCGAGTCATTGGGTCAATGATCAAAAAAGGTTAGATTCATGTTGTGTTACATGCGATACTGGTATCATGTAATACAAAAATACTGGCTGACCTTGGTCCCTTCAAACATTATGCCAAATGGATTAAAAAGCTCTGCATGGGCATTAACTTTATGTTGTCTGTGTTAATATATGAAAAACAGGCCACATGATGCACTGCACTACAATGCGGGCACAGCTATATGCACATTCTAACTTGCAACTGGGGCTTCGCTGCGTATCTGTGGGGTACATTCATGGTTTACATACATGGAGGGAGCTCTGAGAGTTGGGAAGAGAAATGAAGAGAAGTGAAACTCCCACTGCAGAGCTCTTCACGTTTAGGGAGGTACTATCTTTCACAAAAAAGTGAACTGAGAAAACACCTCTGTTTTGCTAAAAGTAAGGTAGCATGCATGTAGTGCCCAGCAGCTAGTGGGCAGCCTGGATGGAGTTACACTGCTGTGTTACTGCACGGGGGGCAGGGTCGGCATTGGGAGTAGTGTGTGCAGGATTGTCACTGAGCTGCTGCTTTCTGCTTATGTTTTCCTGCTCCTCTGTCTCTCCATCCAATCTCTCTCTCTCTCTCTCTCTCTCTCTCTCTGTCCTCTCTGTCCTCTCTGTATTCCTCTGACTGTGTTTAGCTCTCAGTGGAGTCTGGGAAGGTGATTTCACTGCCGAAGACTTCCCTGTAAAGTGGGGGGAAACTGTAGGCTGTCTCCGGGTGGACCAGGCGGAAAAACTCCAGCTTGTCGATGTGGAGTTTGCAAATAGACTTCATCATGGGCAACTTGGACACCATCTATGATGAAAAAGTATGGAAGGGTGAAAATTAAACATCCTTAAATATGCCTGTATAATATGACATAAAAACCCAATTCAATTTTATTACTCTCACTTACACATGATAATATCCTGTATGAATAACAACATACTGTATACTGATACCAAACGTACTCCTTTAGAGAAAGTGAGAACAAAGCTGACTGATAAAGCTCAATACAGTACCTTGGCCAGTTTCTCCTCAGTAGTGCCACTCCTATGGAGACAGTGCTGCAATGCCACATAGACTCTCTCTTGCAACTTCTGGACCTGCTGAGTGTCTGTCAGCCATGGCCGGTCTAGAAACAAAATGACAAAAAGTGTGTTGCTACACATATTTGAAATGTCAGTGTATCACTGAAGAAGTGGCTCATGTTATTGGTTTATGTGCATGTGTGTGAGAAAGACTGACCTGGGGACAGCAGGACAGCGGCACTGAACAGAGCCATCTCCTCCTCAGAGAGCTGCAGGCGACACAGACTCTTGGCCAGCTCATACACTGCGCTCACAAGGTCATCACAACCTGTAAAGTAGGGGAAGGTAACACAGTTAGGGTCGATGCCTGACACCAGTTCATCTTGATGCTCAAGAAGCTAATGCTGGGCTCCACTTTTAATTTTACAGTACCTTGTTGTAGGAGAACATTTGAAATTTCATTACATTGTGTGTAGTGACTGTGTATTCATGTGCACCTGATGTCAATGCATGTGTGTACACATGCTCTAATATACTGAGCACCCCATGACCCAACTGGAGTCCAACAAAGAGGCTTTATCACAATTCTTTAACACACCAACACAAACACATTTTACCACTGTCCGATGCCCCGATAACCTTATTCTCAACCTGTTCAGGCAATGGTGATTCGCTGGGCTACAGTGTGTGGTTCATAAGAAAGTCTCACCGAGTGCTTTGAAAAGCTGGGCGCTGGCAAATTTGCCATCAAACAGCAGAGTGTTGTTGACGGGGTTGTAGGCACGACACATGCGGATTAGCAGGACGTCGAGACAGCCTGAGGAGGGGAAAGATGGAGAGAGAGAGAACGAGAGAGAGAGAGAGAGAGAGAGAGAGAGAGAGAGAGAGAGAGAGAGAACAAGAGAGAAAGAGAGAGAGAACGAGAGAGAGAGTGAGAGAGAGAGAGAGAGAGAGAGAGAGAGAGAGAGAGAGAACAAGAGAGAAAGAGAGAGAGAACGAGAGAGAGAGAGAGAGAGAGAGAGAGAGAGAGAGAGAGAGAGAGAGAGAGAGATTGAGAGAGAGAGAGAGAGAGAAAGAGGGGACCAGGTGCTCCACCATGTATGGACACAGACAAACACAAATCCACAAATCCAGTTCCACATTTTCAAAGTGAATACAACATATAGAAAATATTTGAAATTTTGGAAATCAACAGTAATTCAAGTAGACAAGTCCATAATAAAGATATTACCAATGATTTATCCAAAATATTTCAAACAGTTCATTTTTTTTTTACATTTTTACATTACATGCATTTTGCAAATTTATACGTATTTTGGTTCCAGAGATGGATAGTGACCATGGGGTGCAATGAACAAAAGGAGCACATAAGCAAAAAGAAAGTGGGTGAAAAGAAAGACAAAAGGGGCAAAGGTTAGCAAAATCACAATTTCACTTTAACCAGTACAAGAAATATTTTCTGTTGTGTCCATTCAGAATGGCTGTCAACTCTATAGTATACACAGGCGACTATAATCTAGTGGTGTGCTATCTACATGTCCGAGCATAGCTGGCACCTGTATTTTGTAAATGTTCTCTGTAGAAAACTTCTCCTGCCACGTGTGTGCTCTAGGTATGAATGTGGCCTCCATGTTGTGTGTAACAGAGACCCCATGTACAGCATTATGTGTAAAGTGTCACATATTACTGCGGATATGTCTGAGAGAGAGAGAGACTGGCTCTACGATAGTGCTAGATACTGACCTGCTTTCAGAAGGATAATCTGGTCATTCTGACACAGGTCCATGAAGCCAGTGATGCGCTTGGCGAACTCCACCACGTATTGGATGGCATTGGTGATGTGGAGGGCACACTGCTGCCACATCGCCTCTGCAGACTGGAAGACAAGGAGGAGCAGCCAACGTTAGAGACGCCACATTAGGTTATGACACACTGGGACAGTGTAGGCGTAACACTGTGTGCTATTAACGCTGCGCTTATTATAAAAATCAAGTAGTTTGTCATCCAGTGGAGATGGGTTGCATGTCGCGGTGAATTAACTCTCCTACGCTAAACATTGCGTTTGCTGCTGACGGTGTGACCTCGCTCTGCAGAGCTGCAGTGCAATGGCGGAATATGGTCACCTTGCTCTGGTAGGTGCGGGTCTCCTCAGGCGTGTACATGGTCCACATGAGCCTCTTGAGCTCCTCAGTGCTGTACTGACTCGTCTCCAGATGCGACTTAACCACGCTCTGTGTGATGCGCTCTACAAAGGGAGAAACCACAGTCACTATGAGCCCACCAGCGCCATCACATGGCAGAGCACATTTTTACTCTACAGACACACTACAAATAAATAAATACGGGGATGCCAAAAGCACAGACGGACTGTACATGGCCATACAATATACCCAGGCACAGGTTATTCTCATAAGAGCTCTTAACAAAACCCAACCAACCAGAGTAACACAAAATAAAGGTGTATGAGAGCTGAAGATAGATGCACATAGAGACTAATAAAAGAATCGCCTGCACACACAAAATGAGGTGAAATTAAGTTTTAGTTTTCTCATTTTGTGCGTACTGGCATTTCATTCATCGCTCATTCATATTATCTGCTTACATCTAGCATTTCAGCGCCCAGAGACATAATTTTTTTTATTTACTTTACTATTGAGTTGAGCACATCACTGAAGTAAACTTAACAGGCACATGGAGACTAACCTATCTCCAGCAGGGAGCAGCCCTCTGGCAGCGTGTTGAGGAGCGAGTGAGTGAAGAGACCGGGCTCGTGCAGCAGCTGGTACTCGTGTTTGATGTGGCCGCCGTCGTTGAAGTCCAGCCTGCTCTGCTCCGGCGAGCTCTGCGAGGAGGAGCTGCTGCCCCCGCTGCCCCCCAGCAGGTCCAGGCTGCAGTAGTCGCTGGCACCCTCGGGCGTGAGCGGCAGGTCGAACAGCAGCCCGTCCGGCAGCGTGGTGATGTCATCCAAGTCACTGAGGGCGGCGCTGGAGCCCCTGCTGTAGGCTCGGCTGAGGCTCCCGTTCTCGCACCCCTCCTCCCGGGCTCCGCCCCCGGCCAGCTCCTGCGACTGCTGGTGCTTCTGCACCTCGGCGTAGAGGCTGTCCCGCTGCTTTTTTGACATGCGCCCGAACTTCACCGCTGTATTGAGAGCCCAAAAAATGAAGGCAAACCATTAGAAGACATCATGTGCAGACATAATGAGGGCTAAATTGTTACCAGTGAGACAAAAGGTTTATTATGTCTTTAAGAGCGCTCCTATGGCTGACTTCAGTAAAAGGCTCCTAATATGTAATACCCATCTATTGCTATCTCCAGGTGAATGTAGACACAAACTAAATGAGGACAACGTTACCCTGAACTCACCGTCACGGCTCATGCCCAGTGCCAGACACTTCTGCAGCCGGCAGTGCTGGCAGCGGTTGCGGTTGGTGCGGTCGATCAAGCAGTTCCTCTGCCGGGAGCAGGAGTACATGGCATTGTTCTGCTGACTGCGTCGGAAGAAGCCCTACACAACACCACACCCAAACAGAGAGAGGATCAGGTATGTGGCAAAAACACAGTGTGGGCTACGACAGACCTACACACAAGGGCAGTGACTCTATGACGTTCGCTCCGAGGTAGTGATGGCACCCGAAGTGGTGTGAAATGAAGAACTGCTTACCTTGCAGCCTTCACAGGTGATCACACCATAGTGGATTCCAGAGGACTTGTCCCCACAAATCTTACACGGTATCACCTCAATTTGAGCTGTGGGGAAAGGGAACAGGAAAGAGGAGAAAGTGAGTGGCCATAAAGATTTTGTTTCGAGACGGTTTCCCCCTGTGGTAGGTTGTTTAACATAATATACCTTTGAAGTTATTATAAGCCAATCAATATATCCACAGGGGAAGAAGAATGCAGAGAAAATGTTCACAATACAGTAGGACATTGCAGTGTGGTCCAAATTGTGGTCCAACTCTAGCTTGCTAAATAGAGATACTGAAAATGTTTAAAGCATCTAGCTAGCAATATGAATGCAAATAACTTTATGTGCATAAGCAACCACGGCTCATTAAACGGAGTTATATGTAAAAAGTTTTTCTTTTTTCACATATGCTAGCTGGCAGCAGCAATGTTAGTTAGTCTTGCTAACATAGCTATACAAGTTTACTGATTGCTCCCTCCCTAGTTTCACATTGATCTAGCCAAAAGGCTACCTCTGTTGGCTAAAATGCAACCACATTGGCGAGGTAGCTGGTTAAGTTTTATCAGTTTGCTATGAGGAAATGTCATTATGCATTCCACAGACGATCTAATGCTCCAGCAAGCCAAAGACACAGCAAAGTCATCTACAACTACAAATACAGTGTACAGTGTACACATACTGTTAGGAACTAGCTAACCTGACAGCCAGAAAACTTGGCTAGCTAGCTAGTTAACATTAATGTTAGTGAGTTATGAAAAATCACAGGGCAAATGTCCAAATGAATGTTATGTTAATTATGAAGGCTTTAATAAAAAAAAGACCTGGCTTTTTAATGGGTCTATTCACTGTTCTGTGTAAACAGCTAATGTCGTTAAATAAATACAGTGGTGTTACAGTAGGTTGGAATGTGTTTTCAAAAATAAACACCTTATTATGTTAAATAATGGTTCTTTCTGGCAGGGTATGCTGTGATGAAGCAAGATGACAGAGCTTGCATTAATCTACAAAGCACACCAGGAAGCACTACAACGATCGCTTTGAAAAAAATATATATATGAATCAAGCAGGCTGTGTTTGTTTATGTTTTCTGTTGTTATTTTTTGTTAATCTCTCAATCTGTGTAAATTAAAGTGACTGGTGTAATTTTCTGAAACAAAATCCTTCAAAAAGGTATAAAATGACACTCATTACCTTGAACATATTTCATTCTCCATTACCAATACTTAACTGATAATTCTCTTTCCATCAACTAATCGACAGACAGAAATGTGTGTCATTGCATCATTTACATTAAATTTACATCCCTAGTAGCTAATAGACCTTTGCTTCTGAACATTTGAAAGATGATAATTAAAACTTGCAATAACTTTTTAACATCTTTGATTCAGATGTAGGTAAGAATAACAAAAAAGAAATATAATATGTAACTCATTAGTCTACTATGTATGTCTATTGAAAAGGCTGAAAGCAGCTTCACAGTATGGACAAGTCTCCATTTTCCTCCACAAGAATGTCTCTCTGACTTCAGTATGTGGCATTCTCTTTCTGTAACGCATTAGGCCAAATAAAATATTATGCATGTCCAAAAAACAGGGTGGGGACAAGAGGATTTTTTTGAAAAACATTTTTTGTACAAAATTTTATGGTCAGTAGATATGAATTTATATTTGATATATATATGTTCTTATTAAAAGAGATACTAAGATACGATAAAGATCTACCATAATATCAGCTTTCAATGACTGATTCACTTATTAAAGAGATGAAATACTATAAAAGTAATTAAGTCTAGTACAACCTATGAAATTGTCAGTAATTGTCAATACCTATTGAGACTGATGACACTCTCTTTTAGTCACCACAATGTGCTCACTTTCATTGACCTGTTATTCCTCAACCTTGACTTTCTCAGAGATCTGGCTAGAAAAAAAAATGTAATTGCAGTTGTATTCAAGCCAGCATGTGAGCATCCTGTGAATGCAGCAGTAAGTACTGCATCTGTTGAATGGTACGGGAGGGGGGGCTTGTGTAAAAACACTAAGACTGAGAAAGCTTTTGAACTACTGTGCTGTCAGTGAAGCCCAGCACTGTGGAAAGCTGTCAGCTCCCAGGCTGGTGACATTTATTCCACAGAGCTACAACTCAGCATGCAAGAGGACCTGCTGCTGTGGCAGGCAGGCCATGCAGAGTGCTTCCCAAAGCCTGCTCCTTGTTTTAAACAGCAGCTCCATGCAAAGGTGTGTTCAGTGAAGCAGGGGAGACTGATAACAAACTAAGATAAAACTAAGATAAAAATCGCTTCTCCAAGGGAAAGCTGGCCAAGAAGGTGGAAGCTCAACAGAAACAGCAATGTATAAGCTTGCCTTTGGGAATAACAATGGACATTGTTAAGAGTCCCTGAGTTCATGACTCATGTTCAACATTGTTTTTCACATGAACACAGAGTAAACAATTACTCCACTGCAATTAATCCACGTTCATAATAGACTTAACTTTCTTTACCATTTTACCAGTAAAAGACCAGAGAATACAAAACTTGTTTGAATCACATCATGTCTTGTCTCCAGCACCAATAAAGCTGCTGGTGACTCACGTTCCTCTAGGCGTAAACCATAAGTTACATTTTGCCCCCTAATGGTACCGTATGTACAAGCAGCATTTTAGCCTCCAAGTGTATACACAATGTGCACTCCCAACAGCCTAGATAATACAAGTGGGTATTAGATGCAAACCTTTTTAGCACACATGATGAGCACAGCGGTTGACAACTAAGCATGTATGAAAAAATATTTCATTATTAAAACAAACAAAACACATGCCTTCCATAGTGAACATAAGGAGCAACATATTAAATTTGGTAATCACAGTTAGCCTTCAATATGTGCAGAGACTGTGGACACTCGAACCTTTGGGTCAACCTCAACCTCTAGTGGTAAGACATCTTTACTGTGCCCCTCTGGTGTAGGCAATAATGTAGATAGACGGACTGAGCCAAAAGCAATACCCTCAGGCTGAGAATAACAACTGCAGATTATTATCGTTTCTTCTTTTAGGTTATGCGTGACCAATGTAAGCAAGCCATTTTAGAGCAAAGGCAACATGCGGTACTATGTGGGCATTTTTCAACAGCAGCCTTTTATGCACCTCTTGATAAATGCATGTTCTGTAGTATATAATAATTCATGAATTTATTGTTCATTTTACTAGAAAAGAAAAAAAGAAAAAAAAACAAACATTCACAGAAATTGAAAAAATAAAAACCGCAACTAAAAAATGTTAAAGCTCGCACATTTTTACTTCTCTCTTAAGAACAAGCTGTTCTTTTCTCTCTGCTGATTATCTAAATGGCAGTGCCTCCTGTCCCAGAATAGCAGGTAGATTGCATTAGCTGGGAGCCCCAGGTTATGAAGTTTCAGCTGCCTGGTTCCTCTTCTGGAAGGAAGTAAATGCTAAGAAGAAAACAAAACACCATCTCTGTATGGGGGACTCTCAGAATAGATAAAATGAGAAGTGCTCTAAATGACTTGTCCTTTCAGAGTGTGATTGGAGGCTGTGTTAACTGATTTTTTAAAACAGCAACGCACTATGACGCAAGACGTTACATAACGACTCATTTGCAGCCACAGAATTAACCACACTTTAGCAGCTAATCAGAAAACAGCTCTCACCCAACAAATCACCCAAGCACAGCCATGGGCTGAGAAGTGTGTCACTTGAAACAAATAAACAGAATCAGTTTCATGGTAATTGCTGAAAAGATCCCTGTTACAGCACTGGGAAAGAACAGGAGTGTCCATGTTTTTTTTTCCACAAACACTGGCTTATGGGAAAAATGCTTCTTCATAATGTGAGCTAAACACATGAGAGTTTGAATTGTTCAGAATCCCTACTGACCTACAAAAAGCAAACAGAGAAATAAATAAATACATACATATATATATATGTACACGCTATGGAAAGAATGTCTGTATTTGCTTCTCTACCCTGGCCAGTCCCCCATCACCCCCACCCTTTCAGTGTTATATAACTGCCGTCTGGCCACATTCCACGAGCACTCTCATTCAAGGTAGGTCACCCTAGCAACGCAGTGACGAGCCTCCCCCTTCCCTCCTCCTCCTACTCTCATTGGCTCCTCGGTGCATAAGTCTTTCACTGACTCGCCATTTTGAGCGTCATTCAACTGCACAGCACAGTCAGGCTATGTGGATGAGCTGTCCTACTGACACACTTTCCCATTGAGCAAGGGGGAGGCATGTGGGTGGTGGCCTAGCAAGAACAATAATCTGATTTCAGTTTTTTAGCGGTTTTAAGGTGGAACCATACTGTATGAAAAATTAAAGAAAATATATCTGTCCCATGTTACCACTGACATGAACAGTTTGGAGAGAACTTTTGCAAAGGCATCTATTTACATACAGAATAGTACAATCAGGGCATAGGTATTTACATCAACATAAAAAATACATGTAAAAATAAATGAATAAAATATGTAATACAAAATCATATTAATGTGGTGGTTACAGTGCAGTATAAAAACTGTGGTTCACTACGGTACAGTACAAGGGTGCATGGTTACTCACATGGACTCCAAACTTTTGGCAATATGTCAAGTATTTGCCTGCAGTTTCAGCTGTCTCCAAGCATTCACATAAAACTATTTTTAATCCAGTCATCTCCAGGAGGAGTAACCAAGAACAGTCTTACATATGAGCCTGGGCAAGTGAGAATTACATAAACCACTCGTGACTTAAACTTCTGGTTTTAAATATACACTCCTTCCTGTGCACAAACAGGTGAATAACTGTTCAATATGCACCCACACCAAGCCACAATATACTGGTCACATTACATAAGCTACATCAAAAGTGGCAGACAAACTGAAGATGCAATGAAATATAGCAGGAAGAAAAAAAAAAGTTTCTCAAGTGAATGTCTAGCTATCTTTTAAGTCTCTCCAAGTACCTTCTTTTGGGGATTTAATTAAAATAAATCTAAATTAAATTAATAAATTATTTAGAAATTATAAATAATTATAAAACCACATAAATTAATAAATAATTTTTAACCTTTTCACTTAAATTGGGTACCTCCTTGTCTTTGGCTCCAGGAAAGGGACACTAGTCTGAAGATATACACCTCTTTTTTTCAGCCTGAAGTTACATTTTACATAAAGGGAGATAAGATTAAAACCAAAGTCAAGCACATTCCACTACGACACAAATCTTCGGGCTAAACAAGGCCTCATTGCCTTTCTACCCATAAAAAAATGGGAAAATCCCTACTAAGTCAAATGATGGACACACTTCTTTTCTTTAAGTTGGAAAATAAAATACGGTACAGCAAATGCCCCTGAAAGTTAAAATATCTTGGTTAGTTAGCCAGGGAATGCTGGTGTAAGTAGAAGTACACCAAATCTGTCAGCCTGGGTCAGTGAGACAGTATGTTGAGTTCACTGTGTAAGCTTGCAGTTTCCTTGGCCACCGAACATAGAGCCCACAGCTGTTGAGACTTTGTTCTCTTATCTCACTTGGTCAATAGGTAATGTCCACAGGTCCTGTTTACCCTGTACATTGTACTTGCGTAACACAACTTACAGTTAACCTACATTGTGAACACTTCGGGAGCAACATATATTCTCTACTCTGTACACTGTACAGTTGAGGAGAAACTGCTGGGCATGAGTTACACTTTCATCATCAAAAATGTCTCCACTCAGGAGACCTCTCTGGGCCCTCATTCTCCTTCATTCGTAGAGCACAGCAAATTCTTTTAAATAGACTGCCACATAGTTCTGTGGTTAATCATAGCCTGGCCCCCATCAGACTACCCTAACACTACAGCACTATTTGTGCCCTTGACCTTGTCTCCTCTCTTTAAAAAGCACAGAAGTATTAAGTCATTTTGGAGGATGGGTAACAGCAGTGGGCTGAGAACAATGACAGCAAGAGGACAGAGTCCTGCAACTTTTCATCACAATACTACTCCCTATACACCTAAGCAAACCGACTGGGTTTCCTTATTTGATTAATTTCATATTTTATTTTAATTTAATCTAAAGATAATTACAAGCCTTTGCCATCTTTGAGGATAACTAAATATATTCTAATTTTAAAGACACTTTCTCTGGAAGATATAGCTTGTTATCTGACATCTGTTTAGAATGTAGTACAATGGGTCAGAGGGGCATCAGAATATATTTTTCTGCTGTAAAATGTGATTCACCAAAGGCAAACTGTAGAGCGGTGACTGTGCATCAGTGTGGCAGAGCCACTCGGAGGTATATGACGCAAGCCTGTCGCCACCACTGCTGCAGGTGCAGACGCTGCTCCCAGTCTGTGGCCTGACCGACCAGACTTTCCAGGATTCAGAGCTCTGTCTGTCCGCCTGCTGTCTCAAGCCGTAACACAAAAATAGCCACGTATAAAACTAAGCAGGCAACGGGTGTTTGAAAGGCTGCTCAGCAAGAGTCCTCTGCCCTTCCAAAGCACCACAAACATCTTTACTGAAGTAAATGAAGAGATGGGAGACCAGTCATCTGAGAAAGACAGCAGTACAGATGCACCATGGGACAGTTTTAAAGCTTGAACAGCATTACAAGGCACAGTGGGTTTACACTGACATTCGCTGATGGACTACTTGACGATGAGGTTGTCTGTGAACGGCCTTGATAACTGTCAGGAGTTCAATGTACCGTACACAGACTGTACTGAGTGCCATTACTCTTTGTATAGGTGTCTTTAAGTACGTTCAGTGTGACTGATTCTGTCCTATCTCAGTCAGAGAAAGCACTTTCAGGCTTTTTCACATTTCATCTCATAACTTGCACCCCCTGCTGTGGCTTAGTATAGACTTGACAGACAAGCACTGACAGCACCACACACACAAAATGGCCCCTGGGTCATAGGCCTACTGAAGCAGTGCTAGGGCTGAACAGCTATCATGCAACTTTGCATGACAACTCACTCTCTTTAACATGACTGCTACTTAAATATGAAGAAAAACATTTTAAAAAATTCAATAATGCACACCTCAATCTTAGTCATGTTGCTAAACCTATTGTATTCTGTCACATTTTGCATTCTACAAAAGAAGACTAAGCGTCTGCTAAATAAATAAATGTAAAATAAATGTTATTTCGATGACGTTACCCTAATAAATAATAAAAAAAGAATCGGGCATAAGTAGCTGCGTTAACAACTTACAACTGATAGCAACATTTAAATTGGTTTAATATTTTAAGTGTTTCACTACCATTTGATTGTGCCTATTTGAAAATGCACGTTCTTGCACTTGACCGATTAAACCCGCCAGTAACACGCGCACCTGAAGTTTCGATTCGACCGCAGGCTGCCTGCCACCGAAGGCGCTGTTCTTGACACGTAGCCGCATGGGTATACACATGCCCGCTTGTCACTGCCAAAGTTTCAGAGGGGCGTTTTTTCCTGGCGGATTAAGATTTTCAGCAGATATAAAAGTAGAGAATACTGAGATTTATTGTTTTTATTTTTAAATACACATACGACGGTCATCGTTAGTCCGCCTTCTAGCCCACAACCATCCTCCCTCCCTAAATGCTGTGTAATCCTCAATGACAGAACTAGGTCAATGGAACAGCCACATCTCCCTCTCCTTCTCCCTCACATTGTCGGCCATGCTGGGATACTGAAAACAACAACACGCGAATTTAACTCCCACTTGCGTATCACAAATTAAAATATACTCGCTATCTGTAATCACAAGCGTTTCAAACTCATAAAGAGCAAAAAAACAAATCAAACCCGACATTCTGACTGGTTAATACAAACGAATGATTTCTGAAAATATGTTAGCATTTTAAAAGTGCACATTTATCTTAAATCAATATGCATACACCTATACTTTTTATCACTGTCACCACCATCAGAATTACTATTAAGATTATGTAATCATTTCAGTATTTTTAATTCCCCTCCCTCCTCCCCCTCCCCCTTCCCCTCCCCCTCCCCCTCTTACATAACCCCGTAGCGAGCTGGCTAACTACACCAACTGGATCAAAATACGGAGTCAGGTTCTACCCAAGCTCGTGCATGCGAATCCACAAAAATCAGCGCCCAAGTTCAGTATGCACAGTTGGCATCTATTTCCATTTCCCAGGTATACTTTGTAAATGTCATGCAAATGTTTTCAGACGACATGCAAATATGATATTAGTCTCTATGCACATGGTTATGTGCTCTTTTTTTTTTTTTTTAATTTTTCTACACATTATTCATTGCCAGATTTACGGGCACAACATGCATTACTGCCATCTACAGATATCAAACCTCACGCCAAAGAGCAAACCGCAACAATCCCTGCAGTCAATGCTTTGGCTATCTGCGTGCTCGCCACCGGTTTTGCTACGTCGGTGAAAGCACTTGAAATACAAATTTCAAAACATTTACATAGAAAAAGTGAAACAATCTGAGTGCATAATGCAGTTTGAATACATTGCCATTGTTAGCTGGATTCGAGTATTTGTAAACACTTTTAATAATCTCTACTTTGAATAAATATTCCAACTTACCTCTCATGTTGCTGATATATTATCTTCGAATCATATAATTCCAAAGCATGAACAGAAAACGGGCTACTGATTATACGAAAAATATTTTTAATAGCTCCTAAACGGAGCAATTGAAAAAAATAAAAATAACAAATCCTCATATGTTTTCAGATCTGTGACCGTAAGTGGAACTAAAAAAATGTCAGTAAACACACACAGTAGTTTTAAATATTGTTTCTCCGTTTTCGCTTCTGTATTCGCTTCTGTGCGTACTGTAGTGCACTCTGCAAAAATATGGCAGTCCGATGTCTCCACTCTATCCCTGACTCTGCCTCCCTCTGTCTTTCGCTCTCTCTTGGTAACCTACTTTCGGCGCGTGGACTCTCACATGATCTCGCTCCACTGGCCCGCCTCGTGCCCCGGGCAGCGGCGCGCACCCTTCCGCGCGCTTAAGGAGGATCTGAGACGTGGGCTTAAATGGGAAAGTGTGGCAGTGTGTCATAATAACATTATCGTGGGAATTATTGCATATCTGTGTATGTCGTCTCTATTGCGTTGTCTCTTGGCACAAATGTAGACAAACCGTACATCAAAGGTGCGTCTTTTATTTCAGGCCAGCTTTATAAGGGTTGTTACATCATCACAATCTCCCTGTTCCTGAAAAGACTACGTGTCTTTGTGACCAGATTCAAATTATTAGAGATTGATACCTTATGAGATATGTTGTATGAGACTGTAATACATTGCTTAGGTGTCGGGCGTCTATAAATATTACATATATTGCAACTAGTTATCTGCTTTTAAAATAGACTTTAGGCGGATGCCTGATCAAATTCATTTAAATTTTCACATGCAAACAAAAAATATCTTTATGGATTTTGAAATACTGTGCCTTTCATTTTAAATATATATTAAAATATGTGTGTCATTACAAATGAACAAATATGTACTTTAAATTTGCATTTTTTTCTTTAAAGAATCGTGTGTATTTACAAATACACAGCTAGACATGGAGTCAAATTCATTTACATCAGATATAAAACAATTTATTCAGATTTTTTCCCCTCACAATTATCTGTACTTAATGCTGTCATTAATTTTCCTGAAAAAGGACACATACATCCAGGTTAAACCTTTTTTGGGGTGGGGGGGGGGGGGGGGGGGGTGTGGGGTGGTGGTGGTTACACTCAGGAATATTTTTATTATTATGTGTTCATACCCAACATGTGTTATGCAGTCATACAAAAACAAAAAAACTGCATGTATTCTGCTTTTTTCCCCCTCTCCCACTTGCATCACATTAGATTTATTGTCCCTGTACATCCTTATGCTGTGTTTTTAGTTTGTAGCGCGCAACCAATTTACAAAAGGATTTCAGTAAAGAATAGGTCAAGTATAGGTGTAAGTGTATGCTATTTTCTCGTAACCCACAGCACACCGTGTGTACATAAAAGAGAGAGAACTGCAGAAGTGCTCCCCTCCGTATACTCTGCTTAAATATTCATTGCAAATAATTACCATGTGGGGGATGCTGATGAAAATGCAGTGTGGCAAGTGTGGATAAAACTAGGAACCTGTGATGTAATGTTTTTACAGGCATAGTTATGAAATGAGGAGAAGAGGGATTACAGGAAGTAGGTTAGTAGAACAACACTGAAGCAAGCAGAGAGTTCACCCGCCCCTCCCTGCACCCCCCCCCCCCCCCCCCCCCCCCCCCCCCAGTTTCCTTTCCGCTGCCTCTCTTTTTCCACCCTTCTTTACTTTTCCCTCAGATCCTCCGGTTTATTTTGAGCCTCCTTCCTTTTTGTTCTCTGTCGCCTGCCTTCTTTTGTTTCATGGTACACTCCCACTCCTATGTTTGTTTTCTGACCCCTTTTTCTCTGCACTTTCTGCTTTTCCTCGTCCTGCTTCTCACTCCTCTCTAGTTACACAGCTCGCCCCTTTAATCCTCAGAGCTGCTCCACTCAGAAGGATACTCAGCAGTCTCTTTAATATTCCCTCCGGAAATAATAATTTAATGGTCACAACAGCAATCTTTATTTTAGTATAATGTTACTAAATCTTTTTCTATTTTTACCAGCAATCCTATCAGCCTTTTATTCCTCAGGCTTTTTTATATTTACACACATTATTTTTCCCTCTTCCTTGCCTCTTTTCCTTGCTCTTCCTGTCTGAATTCTGCTCCATTTTCTATTCTTCCTTGTTCCCTTGCCTCCCCTCTCTCGAGCCCCTCTCTCTCTCTCTCTCTCTCTCTCTCTCTCTCTATCCTGTATTTAGAGGCAACGTCACTGACCTCCTGACCCTGAATCTTATATAACCGCTGAGCCACTGCACTGTAGCGAGGGAGAGAAAACAGAGTGAGGGGAGGCGGAGCTTACCATCTCTAAGAGGCACGTAGGCAGTGGCTTTTCATCTGAAAAGAAAGGAGATAGATAGAGAGAGAGAGAAGGAGGGTAGGATGGAAAGATTTGAACATCAGAAAATCACAAACAGAGCAGTAGGCTGGGGAAAGGGTAAAGGAAATATTTAAAAGAGCACCAAAGATGAAAAGGGTGGAGAGAAATGGGAGTGCAGTATCCATTTTACAAGTTCCCCCCTTCACTCTGCAGTGGGTAAAGTGTAATATTCCAGGGGGATTATTTCAGGATCCTGCACTGGGTAGAATAATCCCTCCCACACACACTCTCCCCTTGCTCACCCTGCTAATCCCTCTTTATTCTTCTCTCCCAAATGCCCACTAATCCCACTGCCTCTCTGTGGGGCTGTAATCTAGAGTCACCCCGCCCACATCCCCCCTCCCAAGCGCCCACACCAATAGGTCAGTGTGCCACAGTCAAGCACAGACACTCATTATCTGCCAAACTCCCTTTGCGCTGTACATGTCATCCAGATCACCATGGTGTTGAGATCAATTTGCTGAGTTGACCCATTTACTGATGGAAAATAACAAATTAGAACATTGCGTGTGGGGGAGGAAGCGGGTTGTATTACAGTTATTTAGATGCTTTTGCATCTAAATAACTACATTTAGATGCAAAATCTGTTAGGCTAAGAGTAATTCTGGTCTGGAGTGAGTTTTACTGCATATGTGACTGATCATGCTTGTCTGTTCCACACTCCGATCACCAAAAAAAATCTTACAACCAGGAACTATGGTTGGATGTCCAATGAGATGCAATATTTATCCCACTAACAATTTTCACTGTAACAAAGTGATCATGGTTGATAAATGTGTGACTGAAAATGTATTATTCACAGCCATTTGGTCAATACTGGAGTCGTCGTTGCCAAGCCTCATTAGCTTCCAGATCACAGTGTTCCCTGAATTGTGAAATATTTAGACACAGACATTTTTGTACAGTGAGGATGCAATTAAAAATGACAGGAATGACATCTGTGGTCCACATCCTGTAATACGGGCACTGTACTTGGTCTCTGGGACAAGTCATTCGTCACTCAGGACTTTTAATACCAGGTCTGTTTTCTGCAATTCAAGTCAAAGCTTGAAGTCACCGTGAAACATGTAATGAAATAAATACAGGCTCTCACATGCTGTGAATTAGGGAAAAGGAAATTGAGCACAGGTTGTTCCACATTAAATGGAAATTTGAGTGAGCTGATAAAGTGATTTCAAAGGAGCATAATGAAATTATTTGTTCAGTAAAAGGTGACATCGTCTTTTTGAGAGAAACATTCAGGTAAAGCGTAGAGCAGAGCAAGTTTCTTAACTCAGCATGCAGACGCCGTGACCCTCCAGGACCAGGGTCGAGGACGAAGGGTAGAAGGCAGGCTATTTCTTCTTGTCGTCTTTTTTTCTGTCACACCTCCAAACCAAATGTTTGAACTGCTCCTTCATTCCCCCTGTTGTCAGACTGCTCTGCTGCCCTACTTCACAGCTGACTCATGCATTATTTATGTCATTGTTTACTGCTGTTTGCTGAGTTTCACCATTGCACTATGGAAAAATGCTGTAAATCTGAGCAAGATTTTTAGTCAGACCAGCCAAATCAGAATGAATTCAGACAGATATTGCTGTGGGCTGCCTCCATAAAATCTGGTAGCACTGCTGGTGTAATCCAAGGATTTAAAGGCCATTATTCTCATCCCCAAAGAAGCTAATGTATTATAAAAATAATTGCTCGTATAGACCAAGACAGGTAACCCTCTGAAAATATTGTCAACAGATGGCAAAATAATAAACCTATGCATCCTCTTGGCTACAGGGAGTTCAAAAGTGGACATTTGAACAAGAGATGATAGGCAATGCATGACATTCCAGTCCAGGAAGTCTGAAGGAATGAAGGCAAAGATGAGAGTGGAGTCTGGAGTGAAACAGCCAAAGTAGAAGAAAGGGATGAAAGTGGGCGGAGTGGAGAGAGCACATGTAGATCAGATGATCTGAGAGAGGTAAGTACGGTATGGGCTCTGACGACCAGCCAGTGAACCCATTCATATTTATTGGTTGTTTGGTCATACAGCTATTGTTATCTTTGTTTCTCTGCACAGCTGATACCACAGCCGTGCTGTTAAGACACGTTGCAAGCAGACCAGGGATCACAGAACCTGTGGGACACTCTCCAGTGAGTCGCAGCTGCTCTCTGCTCACCCAAAACACCATCAGGGTACAGAGTACAGACCTGCTCCTGGAACCCTACAGCCCTACAGAAAACAGGAACAGACTGTGTGTCATTCTTTCCTTTGTTTAGGAGAACAATATATATGCAATGTAAACACAAGGATGTGCCGCACACACATGCACAAGCGCGCACGCACACTTCTACACACATGCGTACACGTACACATACACATACATACACACAAGCACCCACAGTTACACACGTACCCACACAGGCACACACATATTCAAAACAGAGACATGCTTACATTTAAATGTAAAATGATATGTGTCTGTACCACACTTCTGAGAGATGGACACCAGAGAAGGTGCTACCATGGTGATGTGGACTCCTTATCTCTGGTGAATCAGCATGAAATGTCATGTGAGAGTGACCTACTTACTGGACTGACACACTTTTTCAGTGAGACACACTGACATATTGACATGTTGATAAAATCACACTTTCACTGACATCCTGACATATTGATACACTCTCACTGATACGCTCAGTGACACACAGATACACAGATAAACTCACACTGAGACACTGATACGTCCCCTCTCTCACACATACACACACACACACACTCACACATGTGCACATGCACGCGCACACACACACACACACACACAGACATTGACAAATTGATACACAATCACTGACACACATGCAAAGCCATACAATCATATACAAATGTACTGATATACACACTAGAGCATTGGTACACACATGCAGTAGATGGTAAAAACATCTGAGTGCGTAGACACACACACTCATGCATAGACTAAACAGAGAGATTAAGAGAGATAGTTGAGGAGAGCTCATAGAAAGTAGGATTATGCATTGGGTTGAAAAAGAACAATGTGGGACAGGCTTTTTCCATGTTTCATATCACACCGAGCATCTCTCCCCCTCCCATTCTTCTTTCACCCCACCATTTTGCTGTTCCTTCACTTTTTTCTGCCCTAGTGGCCTAATTCTAAGACTGCTTCTCTTCTTGCTTAACCTTTATCCCCCATTGCCACTGCCTCTTCAATCAGTACACACACACACACACACACACACACACACACACAAACACGCTCTGCCAATCTTGCCTTGCTGTACCTTTTTCTTCCTTTTCATCTGTTCCCATATGCAGTTCACTCACTATAAAACACCACTATAAAAACACTAAGTACTTGAACAAGTCTGTCTCAATCTGTCTCTGTACTGTTTCAGGTCAAACACAGATGATTCCACATCTGCCTCTTTATATTCCTCTACTTCTGTCCATGCCTCTCTCTTCTTCTTTCACTTTCACTTTTTCGGTAAGTTATCTTTTGCCCAGGTGTTGTGTATGTACCTTTCCCATGCTGACTCTACTTCATCACCCTGTTCCCCAATAACTTATATACAATAAGTATGACAGAACTTCACTGTGACTTTAACAACCTGCAATATATCAATTCTGATGGCACTCTCACTGTGCTTTAAAGCCTTGATGAAAAAGTATTAACCAAAGTGGTTGTCCAAAAAAAGAAGAAACATTGATATTAATAACACAGCCTTTGGCAGTCCTAAATATTTCTCCCTCTAGTTCATGCTGGTACGGAGTGCCTGTGTCCATCCGGTATGAGGAGGCAGGCACATATGGTGAGACCATTGGAATCGTGTGTCTGTCCCTCACTTGGTAGAACTTGGCTGCTTTTCTGAGTTAGTGAAGGCTATGTTAGTTTGACGGTTATATACTTGTTTTCTTGTAGAAATAGCAAAACACATGCATACTCATTAGTGTGCATGCTCTAATTTCTCTATTTAAAATTTTAGTGCACTTATATCATCCAAAGAAATGACATTCTGAATAAAACTGCATGTAGAAATGGGGAAACAAAGACCTCTGGTGGTGGTCAGAGCTATGTAGCCCAGGCTGACGAACAGACCCTTCTCTTATTTATACTGCACAGCTGTGTAGAACAGAAGGTATTGGGCTATGATTTTAGGTAAGAAGCAAGAAAATCTAATGCATCTGATTCTGTGTGGAGGACTGAGTGGAACACTGATGTTCAATGTGTGTCTTGCTGAACACACACACAGATTGTGACTGCATCACCCATGAGCAAGCACCTTTGGGCTTCTTCTATAAAGGCAATACAGCATGCATATGTTCACCCTTCTATCTGAAAAAAGAACTACATCTCTATCGAATGCATTTATAACACTTCTTCCTGAGGTTGTAAATCCATCCATTTTTATTCCATTAGTATTTGAGTCTTCCTTGTATAATGCCTTGAAACACTGCAAAGACTAAAGCACTTTATATGTCAATATTTAATTGTTTTCTATCTCTGCATAATTAACCAACGTGGAGGCAAAAGCAATAATACTCCAACATATTAATGGCATGGGGAATCAAGGCATGGAGAATTACATTCATTACTTTCATTTGCTATTTTAGGATTAATTGCATGTAATTTTAGTGAACATTTTATTTGAGCTGTTGGAGAAATACATATGGTAAAAGATTAATTATACATGTCCAAGTTTCTGTAGGGAAAAAAGCATGTCCATTGAACAGAATATTTTGGTAGTGTTATTTATGATGAAGTCTAAATCTAATTTACTGTATGTATTCACCATTCATACGCTAGATGGAAAACAAAGAGATTGTTATTGAAAGGGGATGACAAACTCCAGTGCTGACATCAATAAAGAAATGTCAGGCAAAAGTCGGACTTCTTTGGGCTTACTGTCTCTGTTGCATTGCATGTGTGCAGTCAGGGCTGTGCCGTAGAGGGGAAACAGGAGCCAGTGCACAGAGAAACCCTGCCCTGCGTCACTGTGGAAAACAGTGAAATTGAGTGGAAGTGCCGTCTAACATGGTGGGGGGTGCCTGTTTGCACTGACCTAGTTACTGTGCTGTGCTGGGATAAACCCACCACGCTACTGAACTGCAAGGAACACCCATTTAGACACAAAGACATGAACTGCTGAACTATGGGGAACACCCACTTAGACACAAAGGCATGTAGAGAGCATGTATTTGCACACATGCACACATACACATTACTGCTTCACACAATTCTTACCCATATGTGTGACTTTATGAGGCTGTTGGTGGACTTTCCAGCCACCATTCAAAATCAACTTCTGTATCACCTGTCTTTTTGAAACCATAGAAGATAACAATACATTGATGGTGTATCTGACTTCATCAAAACTTATAGTCAGTGTCCATAGATCACTCTCCAGCACATCCTCTGCACTAGTGATTTACACATTAATACACTGCAGTGACTAAAATGACTAAGCATACACTCCATGTTTTTGGGTGCCAAATTGCTTTTGTCCATCTGTACTTGATTGTAACTTGAGTATTCTTGCTGTAAATATCCTTTTGCATGTTGTTTTTGACCATACTGTTGATTTGTTGGCACTATTGCAAACAACCTTGGAAAGCAGAATAACATAATTAAATGTCAAAGCATAATGAAACTCTTATGCTTTGATTTAGTCAAGATCAATATATGAGGAGACAGCACTGTTGGCCTATTGCCTTGGCCTATTGGCTTCACTACAACATCTGTGTTAGCATTTTCAAACAGTGACATTATGAGTACAGTAGCATGTCCCACAAACACTTCAGAATTATGTAACAACAGGAAAATCAGTAATTAATCAGTGTCCTTTTGCACAAACCTTACCCCAGCAGTTCAATAATATATGAGCCCTGTCAGAGTGTAGATCAGGTAACAGTCATACTGATATCCATCTTTTCAATACTGCAGTTAGCCTTAAAGATACAGGGCAGTCACATATATAAGTTTGTATTTCATCCATTAATTACACAAAAGATAAACATGTCACAACAATATAGTAAAGAAGCATGTAAGAAATCACTGCTTTAAAGTAATGTAATCCTTTGAAGGTTTATGGGAGGAATAAATCATGATGCAGTGTTAATCCGCAACCAGCACAGTCCCACACCAGTCTGCCAGTGGCACAGCGATGATTGCATTTGAAATAGTGAGCAAATATAAGAGGTACTGAAAATATCAGTAAGGAAGATTTAAACTGCTGCCTCTTCAGTGAATGAAGACATCAGCGGTGAACTTGATAATCGATTTGTCTATATTAACCTGTCCTGACCAGTGCAAAATTGAATAAATAAATAAACTCGCTTGTAATGAACTAAAAGATCATGAAGGTTATGGCTGTGTTTCCCTTTAATGATTTTTGACCTCTTGTGATGGGATCATTTTGTTCTCGGGAGGGGATGGATTCTATAAAAAGCAAGTCCTCATCCCTCAATACTGTAAAATCTCCCAGAGATAAAGGATTTACAGAGGATACTCAATGGCCCTAATCTAAATCCCTCTCCGCACTTCTCCCTCACACCACCTGTGGCTTTCTCTCCTTCCTGCTCCCATCTCCCTTTCCCCTCTCCCCTCCCTCAAGAACAGTTACCATCACATTAATATTGCTTAGACATGCATATGTTTGCACAATATAATCCAGCCTCCACTGTGTAGCAGTGCAGTAAATATGCATATTCACAAAGAAATGCAATACAGACCATGTGGCTGAATATGGCCCGAGTGATTAGAACAATGCCTGAACATGTTCTTATGTCTCCAGACTCAATAGCCCAATAAACCACTATGAGAAGTTAAATTTTCTCATGAGCCCATATTCTGACACTTGAAATGTTCTAAAGCTTTATGGTTTCTTTATCTCTCATAACATCAGTTCAGGCATAAGGCACAGTGCAGTGGAAACTCACTCCTGGTTATGTGTCGAGTCAGTCAGCAGCGAGTGAACTTAGTTTTGTAAACTAGGTCAGTCATGTGAAAAGAGGAGGAGAGTGACAGAAAGAAGGCCTTTTATCTGAGATTCAAAGCCTTTTAAAGATAAAAGTGTAGATTTATCATATTCCTGTGCAATGAGTAACAAAATGCAATAAACATAAGGATGGTATGAGTGCCATAAAATAAGAAAACTTTCTGCTAGATATAGCTTTTTTTGGGAACTCTGGTAATGGATATAGTGTACTGTAATGTAAAATATGTATGTCTCAAATGTGAAAAAATGTGAGATGCTGTAATTTATTAATAATGTTGGAAGTGTAAAAATGTTTGAACTTTCAGCCCTGTCAAAATGTGGTAAGAGTGAAAGAATGGTCAAACCCGTAAAGTAAATGTTTATGTGAGAAGGCCCATGGGGCCAACCTGCTGCATTGTTCTTGTCTTGATTCCCAGAATGTACTGCTTGGATATGTTAAACTTAGGCAGGACAGGGGGTTTTCCTGTAAATCCTTCATGTGTGCCCTTGACCTGTAAAAAGCATAAAATTGCACTCTCTGACAATACCCATAATGCATGAAAATAGTTTATAACCTTTCAGCATATCAATTCAAATCAATATTCAATTAAACATTCAAGCCATCTGGAGAAAGTAGTTTGTGAAAAAAAAATCCATATAGCAGGATTCATGAGATGAATTCTTCCAGTATTTTGTCTGCTTGGTACTTTGCCTGTAGTCTGTATTTCTGGGACACAAGCCTGCATGCCCTAAGAGTGATACCCCTACAAGTAGAAATGTATCACGACCTCAAGAGGGAAAACACTGGCTTTCTGTATCCAAGTGTATAGATTCCTGAGGATGTCACTTCAGAAAAGCCCCTAAGTCACCTTTTTTTAAAAAAATTGTTCATGTGTGAGAGAAGAAGCCCTATTGAAAGTTATTTCATGCTTGAAATTCCAATTGACAGAGGCTACTGTGCCTGGGACAGCACAAACTCACTAAATCCTCAGAACCATGAGAGCTTATCTGCAGCACAGAGGAGTGTGCGATTAGTAATCCTCTGTCAATCAATCTCGGCAATGCTTACATCACTAATCAGGTGTATGTTATGAAACATTAAGCTGTGTACAAACACATTCCCCTTGTGTGCACGCGCGCGCACGCACACACACACACACACACACGCACACACACACACACACACACACACACACACACACACACACACACTTCACTTTCAACCCCTTGGCTACACTTGTATAGCTATCATGAGGTTTTTTTGTTAGCTGATTATGTAAATAATTAAACCCTATTAACACTAACATCCCAATCCAATACAAAAGTAAGGTCCGATCACAGCTGTAGTTTCACAGGCTACTTGAACAAGAATATATTAGCATTTTAATGAAAGTAAACATTACATATATAGTGGTTAGTCTCAAATCAATTCCGCAACGCTCTTCCTTCATATGATCCTGGATCATGTGATATGGTAGCCAGATGTACAGTAGTCCGCTGTAGCCAGTTTACATAGGTTTTGGTTTCTAGAGGTAATAATTCATAAAAGCCAGTGGTATTTTATTTTTATAGTAGCTACTGGGTTTTGGTATCCTGCCTCTGAAAGTTGTTATGAGACTAGTAGGTGGGTGCCTTGTTTGAAAAGGATTTTGCCTGTTGACGTGATGAATGACTGTATTTTGCCACTGCAAAGACATAGCTCAGCCCGTAAATGTATAAGTTGTTTAGTGTGTATTTTTTACAGACCTAAGGGATACTCTGATATCATACTCTAGTATCATTACATAAGGGTGGTGGGAGAAAGTACCCTTGCAGATATAACTTACTTGTGTCTTACTCCTTGCATCCACATATCATTATCCTGAAAATGTCAATATCATCTCCATACAAAACCTTGTTTTCTCGGCTTTGTGAGGAATTAAAAAAAAACAGAATCCCAACAGCCATTTTCTCTGAATACATATTTCCTATCTGTAACTGCAGCTGCAATGTAGGGCGAGATTGTATAGTGCCATACTAGTGAGAGAGTAAATACACCACCAAATACCATTGGTAGTGGAGCATATTGTTCTGTAAAACATGTGGTAAAGCAGTGTATTGTAGTAGTTAAAGGACTTGTAGCCAGTGGGTACAAGTGGATAAAGTATAAAAGCTATAAGCACGATAATTCCTCTGAATGAGGACATGTGTGAAGCAAATAATGTATTTTTGTACTGAGATGTTGCCTGGGTCTGGGTGCATGTGATATGCTGAGTTTACATAAGGAACGGTATGTTTTCTTAAGACTAAAAACTTACAGGGATCCCTTTGCTCAGCATTCTGGGAAGGCTTTTTTCAGCGTTGCTCCTCCTTGATTTGTTCTCTCACATTGATTTGTTATGACTGCTCTTTATGTGTTGTGAGCGCATATTAGTTTCATAGTTTCAATAATGAATTGCCATTTACTATTAATTATGTATCTCCAATGAAACATCTTCCATGCTAGCAGTAAACTGAATGCCATGGTGATTTCTTCTACATACAAACAAAACAAGCAAAAGATTTTGTTCAGGGTTTCATTTTGGCTCTTCATCAGTCTGCAAACGTTGAGGAATATACTGGGCAGAGATTGATAGCGTAACTGAAACCGCGTGGCAGGGTAAGAGGAAACCCCTCAGTGTTACAGGACTGTAATCAACACTAATGAATGTGTTGTGAAGGATGTGGCCGTCGGTCTCCCTGGCTGGCAGCGGGAGATGGATAGACTGTTATTCCAGTAGTAAATGTATTCCGGGTGCAATCACAAATTTCTTTCTTTCAATTCATGTCTGTGATTACTTTCATCAAAAGCCTCAACACTACTGTACGACTGTATTATATTGTTTCAATGACTCACCCCTCCCCTGACCCTTGGCTGCTGGCTGATTTTCAAAGCATTCTCTCTCCCTCATTGATAACACATGATATCCTGGTAGATAGCCAAAGAGATTTCAAGACTCACTGATTTTCTGCGCAGGGAAGGTTAGTGGAAAGTGATCTGATCCACCAGATGTCCTAATTTATTTTAATTCAGCTTGCCACCCTACAGTTGATGCTCAACATTTTTGTTCATAATTTAATTTATTAACATTAATATACTTGTTTTAATTCACTATGACTTCTGCAACGTTCATTGATCTATAGTTAATGTCTCTGTTGTTACTGTTTTTGTCAGTTTAATGTTGCCTTTTGTGATGTTTTTCTGATTGTATGCCTGTGTTGGTACCTCTTTAATTACATTAATAGAGATATTAATCTCTACGGCACAACCTGGAAAAACAAAGGATAGATAAAATAAGTATTCCCACAAGGTGAAGTAGCCATACAGCTAACGAATGTCTTTGAGTGATGGAAGGGTCTGTCATCAGGCAGTTGCACTCATTCATTGATGAGCATTAGCTGAATATGAAACAAACTTAAACTTACAATGTCACACACTTTGGAGGGAATTATGGATTTAAAACTCATTCATTCATTTATTTTTCTACTTATTATTTTTTTATTTTATTTTATTTTATTGTATTTTTTTTTGTCAGGTTGAGTCTTGCCTTGTCAAGAATAGGCCATGTCATGGTGGGCTGGGTTGTCACTGGTGAATATTGATGCTGCCTCCACAAATGTTGTTTACAGTTGCATCATCGTTAACCTGAGCTTCTTTGCCTATTTGGTTACAAATGAAGCACTGGGAGCTATAATGTGAGCTAGCAACAGATACTGTAGTTTTCTTTTCCTTTTTACCCGTTTAGCTTTCCTATTTTTGGGGAACTTATTTTGAAAAATTATTAATTCATTTTAAGAGAAACTTGCAAAATATTTCAAAACTTGCCTTTTTAATCCTTACACAATTTAAAACTACATATCTTCTTATTATGTGCAGAATAATTAGCTGTATTATGGCTTATTATCGATGATGATGTTTTCAATGTGTGAAAATTTTTGATCAGTTTTTACATTATTGATGTTGACTAAAGTGAAGAGAATATTTTAATGAAGGTTGGGATGTTTTAAATGAAGGATCTCATGGTTAATGAATTAACCTTATATGATGTAAGTGCTGTTATGATCAGAATATTTCATGGTGCAGCATCTTAAACAGTGATCATAATTCCCAAAGGACAGATTAATTGTCTGGCACACATGTGGATAGCACTGTGTAGAAGTTATGGCACTGTAAAACAAAATTAGATGTAGAACTGTAATATTTACAGCAAAATAAAGTTATGTTGCCTAACTGGGTGAAAAAGATCTTTATTGAAGGAACAGCTTCATTATCAGCTCTAGTCTATAGTGCTCCTCAGACCTGAAAATTTCAAGAGCGTCTACTACAAATGTGACCAAATGCAAACATATTTGCCTTTTGTGCATATATGTTTTGTCCATGTATTTGAAATTACTTGTGTTATTCAACCACAAAAAATTGCTTCCTTTCATAGCAAATCACATTTGACAATGGCATCAGGGGTTTCAAGATTTTCTGAATTGCTTAATCAGTAAGACAACAAAACCAGTAATGGCACAGCCAAAACCATAATCTCCTTTGCAAAACCGTAAGTATATTGCAACACCAAAATACACTTTCGCAAAACAGTTGTCACAAGTCCCTAATTTTGAGATTCACGTGATTGTCTTGTTTTCATGCTGAAGTCCCATGTTTGCTAGCCTGCTCGATAAGCGCAAATGCATAATTTCCTATTTTTGCAATGATCTGCTGCAGGAGTTGTCAGTGGGAGACAGTCAAAATATCGTCACTGCAGTTGATGGACACAAAAAATATCATCAGGTGAGCTGCTGTCACTTGGCCTTGTTTAATTTCACTCAGCTGTGACAGGTGCATTACACTATTACCCAGAAGGGCTGCTGGTACACCTGGGTTCTCTACGCACATATTTCATCCCACCAGAGAAGGAAAGACAGTGCTGGAAAGGCAAGAGCTGTAAAATAGGGGCCATAATGTGGAGCACTTTCCACCGCCGTGTGTGTGTGTGTGTGTGTGTGTGTGTGTGTGTGTGTGTGTCAGTCAGGAATGAGGCACATGCAGAGTTCCTGGAGGCAGCCCATATACCATGCTATCACTTTGTATGTGTCACGGGGAGAGGTGCTCCATACCTGGCTCGGGGGGGTGCGTGTCCATCTCCTTCGAGTGAGAGAGATGCACATACAGGTCATGGGCGTGAGGCATGTTAAGACATGGCTGTTTAGGAATGTCAGGGTGGATCCATCTGGCTGGTGCTTTTTTCTCAGACAAAGGGAAAATTACCGTCTGTTGTTTGTGACAGCAAACACTGGCCAGATAATACTGGATCAGCTTGTGAAATACCAACGGAAAATTACTGCTGTTTAGATTCGGACTTTTTTTTTTTTTACTTTTTGATGGATAGCTGGCAAAATTAAAACTGACATCAGTTTTCGACAGTTACATGTATATTTTCATTTTGCAGTTTTGTTGCTTTTGTTTTTGTTTCCTTTTTTTTGTAAAGAAACACCTTGTTTGTGTTTGAGTGATTGCCATGTGAGTCATGCCAGTGATTAAGAAAAATGGAATTTGGCCTCCATTCAATGGAAGCTGAGCACGCTCGAAAAAGTAACAAATGTCTCCTTTTGCATGAGTGCCTAAACTTGACAAATGTAATTAACTGTGAGCGGATATTGGATATTTGGCTGCGCTCCATATGCGGTAGAGCCTTTGCAGCTGAACACCTGTAAGTTCTGGCTTAATGGTGTTGAAAAAAGCATCAGGATATTCCAAAAACTGTTTGAATAAAACAGGCATGTGTGGTCCAAGATCATTGCCACTGCAGATTTCTGGGTAGTTGATTTGCTCTTGTGTCCTAAGATATTCTTTGTTTTGCCATGAATGAGCCCCACACTGCTTGTAAATAACAGAACAACAATGTCCTCCCCAACATGTGTGAATGGCACCTCAGTCACCTACAGTAAACACAACATGCTGGAGTCAGGTATTCACGTCCTTGCTGTAATTTGAGTTTGAGAATAGCTCTTAAAAGTAACTATCAGCCATGTTAGCTATGCAGGCTTGGCCCAAAAACCCTCTGCTGGATTAGTGCCAAAGAGTTACCCAGGTGACTTGGGATAGCCAGGGGGATAGAATGACCCAGATCCACACCTATAGCAGGACACACCTCACAGAGCACTAATAAATGTGAAGAGGTCCTAATAATGTATATGGGCTACTGTACACCAGAGGATGGAGGGGGTATGTCATAAACACCCCTCCTATTCCCAAATACAAAATTGTTGTAATGCATTTAAGTTCCTCTGTCTTGTAGCTGCAGCCTCCTGCCTGTATCATTGTTCATGCCCATGACACTCTTCCTTTGGAATGGCTCTTCACCTGATGTTTGTTTCAGGTGGTTTACCCCCTGCAGCTCCACCCAGCCCTTCAGCCAGTCCTGTGAATGGTTTCTCTTATGCATGCCAGCTTTGTTTTTGCTGGTTGTCTGTGCTTGTCTCACTGGCTGTATGCTGAGAAAAGGCACCTGGTGTCACAGATGTCACCTGCTTGTGGCTGATGTGTTGATCATTGACTGAACAGAACGTAGTTTGCATTATGAAAGCTGGAGAACACAGAATTTGCACAGCCATTCGAACATGGTCTCTAGTAGGGCTGTGACAGTAATGATTTTTTCTTTCCAGATTAATCGCGAGCGAGCGTTAACGCGTTAACGTTGACAGCCCTAAAATAAATAAATAATTGCGGCGATGCGGTAATGAGCTCAACCCCGCGGTAGGCGTCTCATGACCGCGGTATTGCGGTGATGCGGTGATGCGGTTATCGTCACAGCCCTAGTCTCTAGTGTCTTAAACCATGTTAAAACACCAGACAGTCAGACTGGATGGTAACCATGCTCTCATCTTCCTCCTGTCCTGGATATAGGTGCTCCCTTTTTTGGATAAGGTGAACCTTATTGCATGAGAAACCTTAGTGAATGAGGTGGATTGTCTTTCAATTACTCCAACCCTCATCAGTTTACACACAGAGGCACTCATTGCTAATCAGAAAGACATGCGCTGATACAATGACATGCATCTGGGACATGCATGGGACACATCACACATAGGTAGAGGACTCTTTCTCAGTGGGATGGAGCAAGCTTTGTGGTAGAGGGGGTGGTGGGGATAGTGAGTTAAGGGCAGCTATGAGCCATGACCTGGCCTTGTGGATGGCAACTGCCAGTCAGTAGGGGAAGATGTTAGGGCAAGCATGGGGGTGATAAGGAAGAGAGCAGACCAGAGTCCTGCATTTAAAAAGGCTAGCTGGCATCAACGGAGAGGCCTGCCAAATGGTAAACGCAGTGTTCCAAGCAGAGCAAAGGCAAGGCCTCGACCGGGAACAGGGAGGAGCTGAGCATCGGGTTGTGCTGTGTAGGATTTCGAGAGCAGGCAGCCTTGGGTCAGCAGTGCAGTGCTCTGGGGGGGGGGGGGGGGGGGTGTTTGTGTCAAATGATTATTCATCATGCAGTCAGGATTGGGTCTTTTCTCCACATCAATTCTGAGAAGGACAATTTATTTTCCAATCTCAACAACAGTCTCCTGCAATCACCTGACCCCCCCCAACCTCCATCTCCATGGTGACTCCTGGTTTCCACACCAACCCACCCAGCAGAACAAAGGGAAACAGAACTGGTAATCATCAACCGTCACACAGCAGAAAAACATCTTTGTGTGTTTGAGAAAAGAACAGGAGGACTTCCTTTGAAAATGAAAAATAGAGAAAAAAATCCCCCCCTCCTCACACACGCACCCCATCTACTTCTCCACACCCACAACCCCCGGTCAAAACCCTCACAAAAAAGATGTACTGACACATACATAGGATGCAGGCTTATATATAAAGCTTTACAGTGCAACAAAATAAAGGACATCTATGTCTTTAATTTACTAGAGTTAATTTGCTGAAAAAGACATTGAGGTTGCTGGATAATGTGAGGCTTTAAGACAACGTTATGGAGAAGGCCAATGAAACATGACCATGAATAATACCCGGCACAGTACATATAATCATCACTGTGTGAGACACATACATTATGAGGAGATGCCCTTATCCAGAGCGACATGTATAGCTGACACTTAATACTGCATCCATTTATACTGGCTATTTTCTGTAGCCACTCAGGTTACGCACCTTGCTCACAGTTACAACAGTGACCCCACCTGAAATTCGAACCCAGTGCCATCTGGTTATAAATCAAGTTCCGTGGCCTCTTTGCCACTCTGCTGTCCATGAACATGTAAATACAGGGTCATTAGTGCATGCTTTACAACATAAAGGTGTTGTACATGCTTAGATGAAAAAGTAAGCTTTTCCACAGGAATACATCACAAAAATTCACTAACTCTGTGTTTACAACAGTCTGAGTACATGATTGCTTGTGAGAGACATGATCTCAGTATGTGCCTTTGATACATACATACATAAAAGCACAGGGATTTCAGAGATATACATTACAGCAGACATGGCAGCCCCACTTCCTCAAGCTGATGGAGAACATGAATTTTTATCTCATTTCATTCCAACCTCAAACAAATGATGAAATGAACAGAATAAAGTGTGATTCACAGAGCAGAGATTATCTTTTCATGAATGTTAGACTGAACAGATTTCATGTAGGTTTAAAAGAACCCTTGTGTTTGTCTGTGCAGTAATAACATTGGATGGCCATCATGAAAAGATCCACAATAAAATGAAACTGAAGTAAGGTCCACCATGCCGTATGATACCAAAATGTAAAGAGAGATTATTTTGAACTTTGATTGCATCTGTGTTCCTTGAATTACCTGCAAACCTCAATTTGTTGGGTAGTCGAGTTCAAAGATGTCCAGGACTGCTTTGTACAGAAGACTGACTTTGAAAGATAAATTATTAATATATAACTGAATAACAGCTATATTTCTTTTTTTCCCAAATTTCTTTTCTAAAAATCCTGACAAATATAGCCAGCATATATTTACCTGTGATTTAAATTTTTTTCTTTTTTCTTTTTCTTTTCTTTTTTGCAAAAGTAAAAAAGCTAAGTAAAGTAAATAAAATAAAAGTAAAGGATTATATAACTGTACTCATGTTTATAAATTCATTTTGTCAGGACAATTTGTGACTTCACTGTAAGGTTTTGCAGAATTATATTTAATGCAACATTTTAGACATAAAGCTGAATGGGATTCGTTTTTCTTCCTATATTTTAGTGACATTATGATATGAACAGTTCTATGATTTGTTCTTTTTCAAATCTGCAACCAAGATCCCCTGGAGCATGTGCTGGTGTTCTGTTTGAATGTAACATTTGGCAGGTTCGGGAGTTGTGGAAACTTTTCTCTGTCTATTCAATGCATATTTATTTTCCAAGCAGTTTTTTTTTTTCAAACATTGTACACGTGTCTAAATGAATCAATCAATATAAACTAAAGAGAACAAGTTACTCTGCTCAGAATTGCTTTCAGTTGTGAGAAATTCACAGAAATTAACTCGTTGGACAGAACCTTTAAGCTGATATTCAGTTGATTGATGGTTGATGAAGTGTTTATTAAACCAGCCTTCAAAGCTCTGAAGAATGAAGAATCCTTTCTTTCCTGCTCTGTGGACACAGAGAATGCTGGTTAATGCAACTGCAAACTGCAGTCATAGCATAAGTGAAAAGGTTTTAGTGTCACAGAGCCTCTCAGTTATACCTGACTATGTGGGACTGCTGGCCAGCATCACTGTCCTGTGTTCCTTTACCAGCCATAAAACCATGCGGCCTCCCTCATCTGTACAGGCAACCTGGCCTCAGACTGCTGAATGCTCATTCTGTTCCTCCCTTCAGGATACATGATAGCCTCAAAGGTTTGAAATTACCCAGTGCCTACTTAATAAACCTCATAAATGTGTACACATGTGTGTTCCCAGGAATGGCCATCAGCATTCAGCACTTCACAGTGGTCAAATTTCCTTGGACCATCAAACAATAGATCACAAATCCCAAAAATGGCTGAATATCCCTTCTTTATTCACATTTAAGATTACTTTTGAAAATTGCTCCCGTAAAAAGTTGTTATATGATATCAAACAAAGGGAAATATAAATAATCACAGAGCAGTGCAGAAGTGGGGGATGTAAGTGTTTAAAAGACCTACATTTGAAGATGTTGCTTACAGAAGCATATTGCACGTGACTAGAGAAGTTTGATACCATAATCACTGATACCACTTTCACATTTCACATAATTTTTAAAAAACAATTAAAATAAATAATTTATTGTTATTTAGATTTAACAAATATTTATTATTGATTAAATACATTTCCTATCATTATCGACCCGAAATAAAATATTTTGAGTGGTTAATGTCTCCCTCACATGGCCATTATTTGAATCGCAGGTTGCTATTTCGTTTCGTCGATGTATTTTTACATTTACATTTACATTTATTTATTTAGCAGACGCTTTTATCCAAAGCGACGTACAAAAGTGCATATAGTAAGTATTAGCGACAGTACGGGGACAGGATGTGTACAGTTCCACAATGAGACAGTTCTCAGCTGAGAGCAAGGTCTGTTTGAGGATGCAGTGCTATCTAATTTATGCAGCTACAGGGTATTGGGCAACTAATAAGATCCAACTTCAAACAACGCAATAAGTACCAGAGTAAAGGCGGTAACAAGAAAACAAAACACAAAAAGCACACAGCAATTTTACTTCTGCTGTTTTGTTTCAGAAATGCTGGTTGCCAGTGTCATTATATAAATGGGGACCATTATACTTAAATACTAAATCACACGGAGATTATATTTAAAAAACAGAATAAAAGAACATACACCACTAATGAAAAGAACATACACTGCAACTAATGATTTCCACCTGCACAAGTTCTGTTTGTGATGTAGGGCAACTGGCAGTAGGCTACTATAACAAACCAGTGAAGCGCAGTGATGCCTCGATCTTGGCGGGGTGCTGTGACTGATGGTCTCCCAGATCGCGCCCTTTCATCGACAAGCTGTGTTTGGCTCGAACATGTCGCCAGGCTGGAAAGTGTTGCCTGTAATTACAGCAGACAGAGAGCAACAGTGCACAGGCTGAGCCCAACCTCCAGCAGCCCAAGTGCATGTAGGGAAGGTGTAGGGGATATCGCTTAATTCCTGTCATTCATATTCGTGACTCTCATGAGGCTTGACATGCAGCAGACTACATGACCTCTTCACCACCCCCCCAATCATATCTCTGAATAATGAGCTGATGCAGCACTTATGTGACAGTCAAAAACTCACTCAAGCAAATTGTGATGTGGCATGGTTGACCAGTTAATCAAATCACTTTTTCTACAGCATGTATGCATGAAGTGATACATTTCTTTGCCACTCAGCACAGTTTCCTGTTCATGCCTATTCATTTGACTTAATGTCTCCATTCCCCTCTGAACACTTGTGTGTGTATCTGTATGTGTGGGTGCATGTGTGACTGTATGTATGTCTGTATGTGTGTGGGTGCACATGTGACTGTATGTATGTATGTATGTGTGGGTGCATGTGTGACTGTAGGTATGTCTGTATGTGTGGGTGCACGTGTGACTGTAGGTATGTCTGTATGTGTGTGGGTGCACGTGTGACTGTATGTATGTCTGTATGTGAATAAGTGTGTGCCTGTTTGTGTGTTTCTTCTTTGTGTGTTTTTGTGTGTCTGCTAAATGAATGCAATGTAATGTGTGTGTGTGTGTCCATGCACGTGTGTGTTTGTGTATGTGAGTGTGTGTGTGTGTGTTTTGTGTATGTGTATGACCTTCACACCCGCTTGTATGTCACTATATAAATAGACAGAGGATTAAACTAGATGACCTTTCACTGCACTTTCTGATGCAGCATGAATAAATTTGTTTGATATTTCCAATTACATCCACTATCTTATGTTGTATTCAAATCTGTTTGTACTAGACAGGGCTTTAAAGCTTTGTAATGCATTCAGAGATAAGATGCAGCAAGAAGTTAAATTAAAAATTGGATTGCCAACCAAAGTTGAGAAAAAGCAGGGCAGGTGTGAGCTGACTCTGTCAGCAGTGTGGAAGCCTCTGCTTTTGTCTCAACCCAATCTTTTATTAAAGTTATCAAATTAACATCTTAAAAATATAAAATGTTTCATTTAGGACAATTATTTCAGAAGCTCTCTGATAACTGGACTTGCCTTGCCTGTCATAAAACTCTTTGCTCTTCTGGGACAATGAGCTCTGATGCAATATAATGGAGTCAAGCATATTGACATCCATTTAATCACTTTTCTATTGAGTGCATGTCTTTCCATGCTCCAAATTTCCTTGTCTGAAAGGCATGTAAAGTCTTCTGTCGTGAAGTACCAAAAGAAGGGGGTGGCAGTAGGGTGGTGGACATAGCCACAAAACTCGACTTCAGTTGTAAAAGGATCCATTTTGACACCAAAATTCAAACTCTTTTTAGGCTACTCCATGTCTAGGATATAACTGCAAAAGTAAAAAGTCCAAGGCTCCAGAGGTGTAACTGGAATAGCCCCGCCCTGGCCAAAAATGTCCTTTTCCCGATATATGAATCTTTCAGCCCACAGCCCCACCTGTTGGACAGATTGCTACATTGGATGCATTTTCAAAAAAATCCGACTAAGCCCACACTGTGGCGCACACACTGCAGCCTGCCTGGCTATTTTCCAGAAATGGTTTCCCTTACCTTAAATGAATATTCCAGTTCCTGGAAAAAGAAATCATCAAATGTTTATGTCCATATTGGGAAGTTCACTCCAGTTCAATGTCATGTGTAATGTGTAGTACATGATGTGTGTTTGGAACTCAGTAAGTCCTGTATAATTTTGACAGGGAGGTGAATAAGGAAAACAGACACACTGGCAAGAAAGTCGATGTTTGGATGGTTTATTAGAATAAGAAAGGTGACAAGAGATGGAGCCTCCACACTGAGTGACTGACAAACCAGGCCGAGGACCATGTGTGTCCTGCAGAGATCACTGCGCAGGTGTGTGTATGTATGTGTGTGTGTGTGTGTGTGTGTGTGTGTGTGTGTGTTTGCGTGTGTGTGCGCACATGTACTGTCACTACTCTGTGATTTATTTTGAATGTGTACGTGTTCAGAAAAACTATTTATTGCGTACATGTTTTCGTCCTGTGTGTGTATGTGGTAGTGTAATGATTTAGGCTTACAGGCACACAAACACACATTCTTATGTACAAATACACACACTCTTACTTCTGTATGCACAGAGGCTGTGTCATGCAGCTTTCTCACTTAAATTACATTTAAGCATTGAAATTATGTACACTTAGGGACATTATTGTTGTCATTAAATGACAGTGGTCCTGGCCACACAGACAGCCTCTGGTGAAGCACGCAGAAGTGCAGGCGTTCGTCACGGCAGCAGGAGACTCAGCTCTTCATATAAGAGGTTTTCTTATCTAGAGGCAAGTCTGCAATTGTACTCTTCCTCCTTTCAGAAACAACAAAATGTCTGAAACTGTGCAGTCACCAAAAAGTATGTAAATACTGAGATCCCATTCACAGTATCATCAACAAAAAACACACATTAAAGACCAAATCAAATCAAATACAAAAAAAATCCCCAAAACAAAATATTACTACTTAAACAAACCTAAAAAATCTGACAAGAATAATCAGTGCTGGCTAAAATATTTTTTTCTACAACTTTACAAAATGCCAAAAATTCTTGTGCTTATCTTTAAAAGGAATAGTGATGAACACACTGTATCTGCAGTATGTGGTATTTTCAAATGTACAGTATATACTTCCTTTTTTTGGTTTCACGTTTCCTTTCTAAGATGTCCCATTATGGCAGTTTCTGGCTGGGGGCATAAAATCTCTAGACTAATGAAAAGAAATTAATTCAACACACAATGTCATTCGCTCAAGCACACTGTACATGATATTTATAAACATTAATTCCATTTGAATGGGGAGTCGCAAGATGTATGCCATGTATTGAAGTCAAATGAAAATAGTCCTGCTGAGAATAAAGGCCGAAAAAATAATTTACTGCCTCAGAAGGTTACAACACGTGATACGCAGTAAAACATTTAAAATCTCATTAAAAGATTACAGATTTTTGAAGCACTTCACAGCAAATTAGTACAGGTTTTTCCTTCACGCTTTCACATCAAGCTGCTGGAGCGATCGCCCTTTGACTCTCATTATAAACACAACAGTTTGGCATGCCTGCGTGGGGCTGAGAGATTTTTCCTTTTCGCGTAACGACGTTTGTGTGGACACACACGGTAATGAGGGAAAGTCGGATCCCACTGAATTGATTACGTCGCTTTGCGCGGCGGTTGCCACAGGCAGACGCGAGCAGAACCGCGCCGCCCGAGCCACAAGTCTCGCCCTCCCTCCCTCGGCTGCCCGGAGTTTATCTGCAGAGCGTAATGCAATTGCCTCCTGGGTTTGGCTGCGGCTCAGGCTCTGTGGAGCTGTGAACAACGTGGATGCGCAGCCCGCTCTCCCTGCGTCTCCTGTGATCTTCTCCAGGGCTCATCATGCCATTAGGAGCTGGGACGTACTTTGCCTAATCAAGCATGTTTTTTTGCGAAACGGTGTAACAGAGAGAGAGCATGGCTGGGTGAGCAGGCAGAAGAGCGCTAATTTCCACAGCACTTAAGGGATCACTAGTGGAGAGGGGAGGAGTGGGGGCTGTTGGCTCAAACCCCTGGATTGCTAACACACTTCTCAGGGTAATAATGGGGGGGTTGGGGCGTGAAGGCATACTACAACTGTGCCTGTAGTAGAGAACGTAAAAAGCACGCACTGTGCTAATGTAATGGGAGCACACTACTCACCCCTGATACCCCCTCCCCTCCCAGTATGGCATACACACACACACATACACACACACGCATACACTCACAGATGCACAAGGACACATGCACATATGAACATCTGGGCACACAAAGACACACAAGGACGCATGCATATATACACACATGTGCACACACACACACACATGTATACACACATGCTCTCACACACACACACATACTCGCAGAAATACACGCTCACGCACTGACACGCACACAACACACACTGGACTCAGCCATGCGATGGCACTTATAGCTCCTAGATTATGTGCTTACACTTCATTACTCTTTTGCCCTTCTACTTCAGTGGTTTAGCCCTTCACATTAAGACAAACAAAACTTCCAACCGACCCATTTCTCAATTAAAGCCACGCTCTCCTGCCCGGACACATCCCTGGAGGCTACGACGGCGATGCAGACGTGCTCCCACTGCACAGACCGCCTTTCGTTTTGGGGGCCCCGCATCTCTGGGCAGCTGTGCTGCGCCTCTGAGGGGGCCTGTTCCAATCCCCTGTGGCCGGCCGGAGCCAACTGGGCCACCCTCCCGTCCAGACTCATCTGCGGCGACACTCTGATCGCCCGGCGCAGCACGGCGTTTCGCAGGCCTCGGACGCACTAATGAAAAGAGCCCATGCTTTCTCATGCACACCAGCACGGAGGGGAAGATTGCAGTTAACACTGGTCTGTGACATTAAGGTGGGGGGAGCATCATAAATCACACAGATAATGGCTGTCGCACATTAAATGAGGAGAGGTGAATTGCACAGCCTTCTTTCCAGTCCCGTTTGACCCTGAATCGAGCAGCGTCTTGTGACCCGCGAGTCATAAAACGAAATGAGCAGAAACACAATTTCTGGATCATGAGAAGTGAGATGCAGAGAGAGAACAACACGCAAGCCGACAAACTGAACATACGCAGTCTCTTTTTTTTTTGTATGTGTGTGTGCTTCCGAGCTTTCAGAGCCACGCTCGGGAAGTGTCCACGGGTTTTCTGTTTCACATCCCAGCTGCCCCTTACCCAACACCCCACCCCCTTTAGTCCAAATCTCCTGGTGGGACAAAAGCGGCTGGGTTATCTGGCTGCTTTTCCCCGCTGGTTTTTGGCTGGTGTTCGCGAACACCCCTGGCTGTTTGTTTTACAGGCACCTTCTCTCCCGCCTCAGAACATGGGGCGACTTCACGTCACTGGGGGCAGCCGGACTCATGCTCAACAGCCACAGCCTTGAGTCAGTGGCAGTCACGTCTCCAGTAATGTCTGCATGTACAGCACAGAGAGGGGGGAGGGGGCGCGGGGGGGGGAGTGGGCAGAGTCAGTGAGGGGGAGAAAAGTCCTGACCAGTGTCCTTGGCCATTCCCTGCTCACTGTCTCCCTCCCGTCGTCTGTCGCAAGGGTTCAGTGTTGACTGCGAGATGAAAATGAAAAGCAAGGCGCTCCTAATTGCCCCTCGGCGTTGTTCTGCTTTGTCACACTGCTCTGTTCCCCTGTCCCATGTCCCTCGTCCCCCTTTCCCGACATTGATTTGAGGGTGTGGACAGGGGGGGGGATGGGTGCTGCTGACCAGTCTGCAGAACGATGCTGCTACTGGTCTGCTGTCTCATCCAAGTGTCTGCTGGAAGTCACCAAGTCATATAAAAGTACATAGAGCTCAGGAGACAAGCCACAGAATATTGTATTGTTCTCATTTTTTTTAGATTGCCTTCAAACACATAAGGACATTTTGCTGGCACTGAGGTTTTCCCCTAAGAAACTCCAGTGTTTGTGAATTACTGTATAAATCTAAGTTCACATTGAGACAGGGTATCAGGCATACTGTTCCTGTTCGCCTGTAGTCAGGAGAATCCATGCCCTCTGGCATTTCTAACATCTACGAAACACAAGCTGAATGTTTAAGCCTGCTTGTTAATCTGGGAGATGGCACGTGACGGTCTGCCGACTGCAGGCAGGGAAGCAAAGCAGAAACTAATTTCACATCCACAGAATGGTTTGCGGAGCACACGATAGCAGTGGGGTCGTTGCGCAACTGGAACTGGGTGGTACCGTGAATGGACAGCGAAGTGCCTCTCCAGCTTCGCACGCGTCGTCCTTTTCCTGCCTCCTTTGCCCGTCTTGCCGCACGTGGCCCAGAGTGGCGCATCTCTCAGAGCGAGGGATGGGGAGCCCAGCCCCGCAGAGTTCGGCCTACTCTCTGTCTCAAGCCTACAGGCCCCTTAGTCACAGTCGCTGGGAGATGTCAGAACATTGAATGACAGTGAGAGAGGACGGACAGGGCATATTTCAGGCGGGAGAGTGAGTCCGAGGGATGTTCCAGTTGCTGGGGAGATGGGTGTTGGGGTGGGAGGGGGTAGTTCTTTATGATCTTAACAGGGTCCCCTTTTTTTGGTTCACTGGCCAGTGGGCGTCCGCTCGCTCGCACCCTTGTTGAGGAGGTGGCTGAAGTCGGCCATGTCACCGAGCCCCCGGGGCGCGTGCAGGCTGGCCCGCATCAGGGCGGAGTGGGGGCGGGGGGCTGGGTAGTGGTGGCCGGAGGGCGCGGCGTTGTTGCTGTTGAAATTGAGGCCCTCGGGGGTCCAGCGCAGGGGCTCCCCGAAGTCCAGCTGAGTGTTGGGGGCCGAGACCACCCTCCGGCGGTCCGGAGAGTCCTGGGGCGTGGCGGGGTAGTTGTACTCACCCGCGGAGTTCCGCAGCACCGCGCCAGGGCGCCCGCCCTGCTCCCGATGGCCGGCCAGGGCCAGGTAGTGTTGCCGGTCGCCGGGCTGGGGGGGCTCGCACGTCTCCTCGTGCCGCCCCCCGCCTGCCTGCAGGAGCTTGGAGCTCAGGTAGATGACGGAGGAGTTGGCGGGGCACGGAGTGCCAGCGGAGTTCAGGAAGGTCTGGCTCTGGTCCCAGCCCGAGTCGGAGAGGCGCATGCCCGGCGGCGGCCTCTTCTGCTGCAGGGGGGTCTGCTCCGGAGTGGGCAGCAGGTCCAGGTCTCCAGGCTTGGCCCAGCCATTGGGCATCACGAACAGGGTCTCGGGCTGCGACCTGCGCCTCTCGCTGCCGCCGGGACGACTGACGCTCATCACCGATCCGCTCCCGCCCTGTCCCAGCATGCCTTGCTCCTTATCCCCCTTGCGGCGGCCGCTGGAGCCAGCCCCTCCGCTGCGGGCGTGGTGCCTGTGCTTGTGCCCCATGATCCAGCACACCGCCAGGCCTGACAGCACCGCCCCAGTGGCAAAAGCTGAGACCGCGGACACTACCAGCAGGTTGACTGAGACTAGACCATCCGGCTCTTCTATGAAACTCTCCTGCAGCAGACCTGAGGGATGACACACAAAGGGAGGTCACTGTACCGAGCACTCACTATTCAGCATCTCTCTTAAATTTGCTCTTTCAAAATATGTTTTGTTTCAGTGTAAAAAAAAGTGGATTAAGTTCCTTTCAAGGGGCACTGTAGTGAGGTAGGATATTGGTGTAAAGGTTAATTGTGTTCATTATCCAAAGTGGGTGGTGATTTCCTCCTTTAATTTTAATGGCCATAATAACTGTCTTCCTGATTGAGAATACCTCCCAAACTCAGACCACAACACTTTTCAGAGCATTAACTTTTCAGCTCAAAATGCCTGTTTTACAATTCATTGGAAATTAAAGCTGAATACGGCACTATTTATATGATTCTGAAGTAAAATATTAAAAATTTGATTCTTTTTTTTTCCTGAAAAATGCATTGGTGTGAATCCTCTGAAGTGCAGACTAAATGAATTATTAAAAATGAGCAAACAGGATACCACAAAACTGGTGCAATGGATCAATTAAGAAAATGTCAGGAGAAAAGAGTCTCTTTGTAGAGGCTGCACAAGGGACTAATATCAATGAAAACAAAGAGCTTACAGTGAGCCAGAAGCACACATCAAAAAAGATACAAGGAAGCCCAACAGGGAAATATCACAATAAGACCCAAACAAACACAATAAATGTTTCTTAAATTACTACAATAGCAAAGAAGTGGTAACACGTCTGAAGGAGGAAGGCAGAATAAATCTCGATTCAGAGGAAATGGATGAATGTCATTAACCGATATTTTCCAGCACTTTCTCACAGAGAATAAGGAAATAATATGCCTGAATGCAGGGAGCCGGGGTCCTAAAACAAATATGCTTTTATCTTCTGACAAATTCCTCTTAATGGAGATGAATGGGAACAATTAAGTGCAGGTAGAAAGAACTGGCTGATGCTTAATTAGAGGTTTTGAGCTATATGAAACAAGCTATTATTCTTTACATTGGGTCACAATGTGCCCACTATTCCCAAACCCTACTGCTTTTGGAAATGACCTGACTAAGGGAGCAACAGTGCATTGGGCTGATCAACTTGACACAGCCTGCCGATCAGCCACCCCTACCAAAAAATGGTGGATAATATGTGAGAGCAGTTGCGTGAGATACTTCATTTGCGGGGAAATGATGCACCAGCTGAGACAATGGGTTGCCAAAGAGCCAGCATGAACAGGAATATGAACTCAATCATTGATTTGATTTCTGTAGGCGTCAGTACATTGTACTGTGGTTTAGAGAGGGGCAACCCAACGCTGAGACGCTGAACAGTCACGGTGAGCTGGATCTCCCCTCAGATCTCTCTTTCCCTCCCTCTTTCACTGTTCCCGTCTGTTCCACCCCAGGCCAGTGGAGACAGGAGTTCTGAAGATCCACTGTATTAGCCAGATCTAATCAGAATGCCATTACAGCTCCGTCAGACACGCCACATGACTCATGCCCAGCTTCTCTCTGATGGATAATCGTCATCTACACTTTGAATTTGTAGACTGACTTCCACAGTTCAGATGTCCTCACGCTCTGTTTCATACCCAAGAAGACCTTTGACATTGTTACCATAGAAACAGAAGGACTACAATGGCTCTCCTCATTAAATGTATTGTCAAACACATGCAAGGGCCAGATGACAAAAAGGTAGTGCTGGTGTTGGTAAAATTCAAGCAGGACTCTTTATCTCTGTTTTAACTCTTTTCGTCATGAGACCTGTGTGTACCATTCAAACTACTATAAACATCGCCCTGCACCATTGTAGAGTTCCATATCTACAATCAGAAGCTGAATGATTTGAGGGTAATTTTCCTGCAAAATTTTCTGTCCTCATTTTCTGTCCCAGACTGGTACCAACCCCTGGATTTTGCAGTGCAGCAACAACCAGTGAAGACAACAGCTCACAGTTGTGATGTCTGTGTTTGTATAACCACCCAACAAATATCCAAATCATTTCATTTATTGTCAGTCAGTTTGGTGTTTTCTTGGCAATGCTGAATCACATGCTAGGCAAATAAACACAATGTAGCCATGGACATGCCACCAGCCTAAACAAAACTGAGACTCCCACTGTTCTAGTTTTGCTTTCTCTCCGACATCTATTTTAAAATGCTGTGACAAAAAATATGCTTTTGATTTCCTTCATTTTTTTTCTGATACTTCGTTCCACGGTGTACTCAAGGGCGACTCACTGCTGTGTAAACATCACTGTTGGATTGCTGCGACTCCTTGTTTATTTCTTGTGGCTAGGGCTCAGGACAAAATAGGATGATGTAATGAATAGGTTCACAGTTTGATGTCTCTCAATCCCCAGCTTTGATCGATTTGTAAACAGCAAATGGAACAGAGGAACAAGAATCCCATCTATGGTACGACATGTTTTTATTCCGCATAGCTGGTGGATTGGAATCTAGCATTTTCTTAGTGGCTTGCATTCTGTGGAGTACATTCCAGTGGCTTGCGTTTAGCGTTTCAGATCGAACTTGGTGAAAGGCATTAACCGGCCTGTTCTGGCCAGGAAAATGAAAAGGTTTTGATAAGCGGTTGCAATATTGCGGCGTGACAGCTGGCGAGGTGTGAATGGCAGGGCCGTCCGCATGATGAAAACGAACATTACAATAGCGAAACTCCCTGTGTCTGCGGGAGCTCTGTGCTCTTCCAATTCAGGCTGGCACTCTGCAGAAGATGACCCTCATGCAAAGAAAGGGCAGGAGCATTAGCAGGGCGTTAGCATTAGCATTAGCATCTTCATAGCATCTCTTGCTTTTGCTGCCATGGCTTAGAGGGACAATGCAAAACGGAGAGGGAACTGATCTGGGGTTTCCTGTCCCAGCGGAGCGGCGCAATCCCCACTCCTCCGCGCTTATTTGTTAAAGCTTAATGGAAGCTGCTTTGACTGTCAGGCTGATGGCAGTGAATATGTCTTTGGCTTGCGGCTCCAATTACAGGAGAATTACAGAGAAGGGCAGCAGTGGCTGGTGTTGGAGGTGGGGGAGAAGATGGAACAAGAACAGGGTCATTAGAATCAGCGATGGGGACATGAAGGTGGGAGGAATGTACAGTAGTTAGTGTCAGAGGTGTGGGGAGACGAATAGGAGGAGTGCGGAAGAGTTAGTGTTATAGGCTGTGGGAATTAAGCTCACACAAGGAGTGCACAAGAGCTAGTGTTATATGTGCAATAGAGGTGCTGGAGTAAGAAATATATAATTGGCTGTACGCTCGGAGCAACAGCCACACTCCTCCGTTTTCGATTTGCCGGCGCGTCTCCAGCTCCTCTTCTCTGTTCATTTGCCTTCATTTGGTGGCCCCCCTTCCCTTTGTTTCCCCTCTGTGCTCTGTCTCAGCAGCACCTCCGCCTCCATCGCTACCTCACTCTCCTGGGACGTCTTTCCATTTCCTCCATTCCCCATTACAGCACCGCTCCCTCATCCCGCTATTCCCTCCACAGACCGGGGCTCTCGACAGGCCCAATAATGAAAAGCCATTGTGTAGCAGCTCTTATTTAAGATTCTCTTCATTAAAACACTGGCAGTGTATAGATTTCCACTGCCCATGCTCACAAATTGGCAGTCTGTTTGGCAGTAAAAGTTATTGATTTTCAAATGTAATGTCAGTATAACAGAATGGGTCATAACTGGATACATACAGTTATCATCTGTGCTGATACGTTGATACACCATTGTGCTGTGAGTTGTAATGGTGATACCTGGCTTTTATTTTGCTGGCATGCCAATTACACAAAAAGAGGCAAGCCAGATGAGCATAGAGATATGTGTGTGTGTGTGTGTGTGTGTGTGTGTGTGTGCGCGTGTGTGTGTGTGTGTGTGTGTGTGTATGCATGCCCACCCATGCCTATATATCTGCACATTTGTTTGTGTATTTGTGTCCCTGTGTGCATGTCTTTTATGCATGTGTGTGAATGTGTATGTGTGTCCATGTATGTGTGTCTATATATACATGTCTGTGCGTGCGGGTGTGCACCCGTGTGTCTGTGAACGTTCCCTATGCTCATGGTTCAGTGAGTCTGCTCATTATCCCATCTCTCTCTCCCCTTCTCCCCGCCCCCCCTCTGTGCTCAGAACCTCTAGGCTCACTCTCTCTGATCACAGTGTCTCCCACTGCAGGGCTCCAACTCTCTGAGGAAGGCCTGACTGAGCTTGGCTCGGCGTTCAGCTCAAGAGCAGTCACCACCAGGGTACTGAGGCCAAGGCTGTATCAAAGAGCAGTGGGCCATTGCAAGGTCCAGAGCACTCCTCATCAATGCAACATTATAAGAGTGGTGCTATCTTGCACATGGGTGCTTGAGACATTGTTGTTGATGTGTTCATCGGACAGCACTTTCAAGGGACTGCAACCGGAGATAGCTCATTAGCAAAGCTACAGGACAGATTAAATCAAAACTCACCCACCAATCGATAAAATAGGAAAGACTTGCGCAAAGCAGTGTGTTTCACTGGAATGGGTCTCCTTCCCACATGTAAAAAGCTGCTTATGCTATTTGCAAACAGCAATTACAGCAGGTGGTACGCCAAGGCTTAATTTGCACAGGCTCAACTCTTCTAATGCATGAGGGAAAGAGCTGAGGTTCATTTGATTCCAGTGTATGCGCTTGCATACCCCTCTACATGCACCCCTCTCTACATGCACAGCGCTAAATGTGTTAGGAGCACTGTTTTTAATGTGGGGACTGTGCGTGCATTTACATTCAAATTACAGCATATTGTGTAATTATCCAACGTGTTACACACCAGATATTTTCTAATGTATATTAGAAATGTGTATTTTTAAAAGACCGTGTTCCCGATCACATGAACCTCTGCCTGCAGCCTTAACATGCATTAAAGTGTTAGCAGTATCAGTGGCATCAGATCTGCCTAATGGAACAGCTGAACTGGGGACACTTGGAAGCCGTGCAGAATAATTTCTCCAACAGCGTATACTGCAGTGCAAGGGAAACAAGCTTTTTCTCACTGTACCCCTCAGGTCACAATGGTGGCTTGAGCTGGGTGGTAAGTGATATCCCCAATTTAGGTGAGAAAGCCAAATACACCATGGAAACTAATAATAAATATTCAAGGGATATGTCACAGGCCATAAACTCAAAAATGTGGCCATGCTGTTAGTTTAATGATCCACTTGGGGTTCTGTCTGCTTGTTCCACAATCATGTAACCCCGCAATTTAGACTTAATCTTTCTCACATGCTGCGGACATAAATTCAAAGTGTCAGGGCAGCGCTCACCATAATATATTACATCCAGGAAAAAAATGCACTGTGTTTGTATTCAGTTAACACAACTACATAAATGCTTTTGATTGTTTTTCCATTAGAAATTTGTAGAGGCCCAAAACAAATGATTAAATCATTGACTCTCGGTCAGGACTGTAGCCCATCTGGTTCGACACCCAGTTGGGTGATTGAATCTGTTCCCTGCCCGTTCACTGATTTATGAGGCACATTTAATGAGAAGTCCCAAACACACCATTACAGCCCAGTGGCTCAGAATGGCTCACTCTGGCTATGGGGACATTCTGCACATTGCTGAATGCTCAGACAACCCTCAAAGCTTGAGTGGCAGACAGGACACCATCCCCTTACAGGTGGCATAAACACCCAGTTTATTAGGGCACAGAAACTCGTGGAGAGTGTTAGCTAGGAGGCCGCTGGAGGCCTAACTGAGATGGAGACTATCTCACAGTGTTGGACACGGAACTCCTCAGAGTAAAGAACAGAGTGAAAGCTGTTGTTTGGACATCAAGCTGCAAGTGCTTTCACACAACACATCGTCGCTCTCTGCAAACCCCCGGTGTCATCTGTTCGCTATTTTCCGCATTAGAGTCAGGGCTGCCCTCACTGTAAATACCTCCAGGGCAGCAGAGTGTCGATGGCTGGACTTTTTCTCGCTGTGTAAATCAACGCATTTAGAGTGACTCGGGGACTTTTATATCCTGTCAACAGGTGCGTTTCGCCGGAGAAGGCTGCCGTGTGTGGAGCGCCTGCAGACCGCAGCGCTCTTCACGACCATTGTGTCCCTCCGTAAATCTCCGACCTCCTCCAACTGATGAAAGCAAGCACATCCTCCCCCAAATGCAGCCCCCCGCCCCCATCAGGTGTCTGACACAAGATTCCATAAGGGACAGGCAGGGAGGACGGAGAGTATTGTGTTCCCTCCCCAGGGCGTTCCTGAGCAACTAATACGACGCCCCCGACCCCGGAGCGTCCCCAGTGTGGCTGCATCTGAGGGTCCGCCGATTTCAAAGGTGCGCTCCCCATGGCCCTCAAACGAGGCGGGTCACCGTCCCAGGGTCTCACTTCCCTCCCCTCTTGGAGATACCTACTCCTCTCTGTGTGCTGAATGTGTGGGTGGAATGCAGGCCAAGGCATGGCTGCAAGCCAGAGGTGACTCTCCCTTGCATGTGTGCGTGGTGACAGCAGGACTGAGTCCAGCTTCAAGGCCGCAAACCCTCTCTGAGGCAGCTGAGATGGTCTTGCAGAACCTCGACAGATGGCTGACCCTGTGCTTTCGTGAGTGCTTTCACGAGGCAGCCTTCTGCGGTCAGTGTCAAGAAACTCACACTTTTTCCCCATCGGGGTGTAGCTTTGCCTTTCTCTGAATAACATTCTCATTCTAAACATTTTGCGCCTGCCCCCGATGGTCCTGGGCTTTTCTTTTACTATTATTGAAACCTCTGGTGAGCACAAGCCAATTAAACTCATGCACTGCAGCCAATTTAGCAACATGTCTTCTCCCACTTCCTCGCGCTGGGGTCCTTGTACTACAGTTGTCACAGAGTAAACGCGACAATGCTCAAGCGAACGACTCTCTCCAGAGTTTTCTTGATGTGCTGTGGACCTCAATTAAACTGTGATTGCAACCCGCTGTTCTCCTAGTCAAAACACGGCCTCACTTCTGGAAATATTTTCACAGCCGCCATAATTGCTTCCATCTGTAGCAGCTCTGCAATAAGGTATACCACTACGCTCAAGTGCTTTCACAGCGGAGGCTATAGAATGTGCTGTGTGCACAGAGTTCACTATTGCTTCCGGCTCAGTCTGAGCAGTTTGGAATCACCTTTGATTCCCGGAAAATCGCTGTACTCAGCAAGGCGGTTTTGCGTTCCATTTGCTCAGAACAACGGCGACGTGTGACAGCATGAGCCGCCTTCTCCTGCAGTGACAGCATCCTCCCATTTGATGCCTGGTTTAGCTGAGTTGACTCTGCCGATGAGCTCTTTCTGCAAACAAACTCCCGCTGCGTCTCCCCATCTACATGGGCCTGCGAGCTCAGAGCATCTCTGTTTCATCACGGGCGGAACAATGTTTGCATCAGCTCTGGGAAGAAAGTTTTTGGTCTGCTTTCCACTTTCTTTGGAGAGGTACATTTTAATTGTGGGGCTGAGCTCATTAGTCAGTCAAAGGTTATGGCGACACCCTGAATGGAGAGTGTTTATGCCTGACCTACAGGACTTGTCTCTGACACCTCCCTGAGAGGTCATGTCATAGGGCAGCACCACAAACAGCTCGGGGCTGTAACTCGTAAGATAACTTACAGCATTGCCAACAGGCACTGACAGGACTATGAATTTCATTACTGCGTTTGTAACACTTACCTCTCCAACGTATTACCCTCTGCATATCGCTGTAACATATTGCAATTCATTGAAAGCATTTTCTCTATTAAACTACAGGCAAAGAAGTGAATCATCATTCCTCACATGCACTTTGTATTATGAGGCTGCTATAGCCACAGACATTCTGATTCACTAAATTATGGTCGTGTTGTGGCTTCAGTTAAGCTGCTTTTACCACAACCACAGGGCTGGCTGGGATACAAGAAGCGCACGAGAGGGGAATGTGAGACTTGAGCATGCAGGACCACACTAGGAGCCTGACACCGACACGATTCATCTCATTGAGCTGAGCTACACCACAGGTCATTTCAATTAGAGCATCCTATGTCTCCTTCTGCTTTGATCAAGTCAGATGCAAGGAGGGTGGCATCAAAAGCCCGGAATCTTAGGAGAATCTCGACGTTTGCCGCAGCGAGCGGATGCGGCCTCCAATTAAGCTGAACAAAACGGGGCCGACAGAGGCGCAGAGGCGTCCTGTCCAGACTGGGGTCAGGTGTTGGCGCGGGAGAGCCCCTGGAGCAGGGGGAGAGCCCCCCCCCCGTCACAGCCGAGAGACAGTCCGCCTTGCATACCCAACAGCGTTACTACCCGGTCACGGTTCAGGACATGGGAACAGCGACTGCTCCAAGACGGCGGTTACATCAGCGGCCCTTCTCGCTCCATTTGTCACGCCCCATCCCGGGCCTTGTGCTCGCCCCTGGTCGTCGCCGCCGCACAGATTTTAGCTCCCCCCCATATTTATCCCACTGCGTCTGAGCCCGGGCCCGGTGAAAATCGATTCCGCCTCGCTTTCTGCGAGCCACTTTTCTCTCGCTAAGGAGATGCAGTCATTCCTGCCGTCCATCCATCTCCTGCTCGGCTGATGACAGCTCAGCTCGGCAGCTGCAGCTGGGCGAGCTCTCCCTCCAAAGGCCCCGCGGCAGGACAGGAGAGCCGGGCTGAGCCCCTCGCTCCCATGCGCAGGAGATGAATACTGCCACGCTTGTATGGAGATGGATGAGTCTTCCCCTCGGCACTCTCACCTACCTGGAGCTGAGCAGACTCTGACCTGTTGCTTGAGCGGGAGCTGTGTTATACAGTGCCTGTGTGGGAATGTGGTCTCAGCAGCACTGAAACACAGCGCCATAATGCACAGATTATTACTGCAACACCTTGCTCTCAAAGCCTGACTGCAGCGCTGCCTCGTTATGTGCAAAGGCTAATCTGATCCTTCTGTAAACACAGATTGCATGCACCAGTGCAGTATATATGAAGTATCGACCCAGCCAAGAATTAATCTTCAGCATCCACCCAACAATGGTAAGGAATCAAGATCAAAAGATTCATAAATGATATTGGCAAAGTTTGCTGAAGGAAATTATTTTAACGGAGACGGGGATGGGGAGATGGATCTGAGGAATGGCACACAATGGACACACAGTGGACTGAGGTTACAAATACCTGCTGTCATGTTTGATCTCATTCATCCAGTCATAACTTGCATTTGTGATAAATTCCCTTTAGTTAGTCTAGGTTATGGTCCAACACACATTTGTGGAATAATGTTCTCTATACATAATGTAATATAGCTTTATATAAACTGTGGCCATTGGACCTGCTCCCCCTAGAACACCCAAATTCTGCTCACAATAAAGTTTTTCTGCATTTGAATGAACTGTTTATGGGGGTGAGAGAAATACTTACTGAGGTTAAGTTCAATGAAAAGATAAACCAGATATTTATTAGATGATTGCCAAATACAACGACTGTATGCAGTTTACAAAAAAAAAAACAAGAAAAAGAAATAACATTGGCAGTCCCAGCTGATACGCAAGTGAAATGTTTGTTGCAGAAGGTTTTACAGCATATTCGGTCACAGAACTGAGCTAAATGTGGGTTTCACTCAGCCTTTGAAATGAAGCACCATTATATTCCTTGCTATTGCTAAGGAGAGGAATATGAATTAATGACACTGGTGAACTAATCCAGGCCTGAAGAATGAGTCTGAAACTGCAGCCAGAGATGTGACCTCATTTCGCCAGCTCTTTTTGAGAAGTACTGAAATACAGAACAGTCCCCGAGAGCATGAATGCGATTGTCCAGCAATTATCTATGAAGTGTGCTCTGCATGGGGTTGTTTTTTTCTCCACAAAATCAATATTGGATGCATGGCATTGCAAAGTAAAATCAATACTATGGGAACACTGCATGATAGTGGGACCATGCAACTGGTCGGGTGAGTATGTATGTCAGTGCACAGATCATTATAGATCGCTGACAAGTTATGCATGATGTCTGATATCTTAGTTGACGCATTGTGTTTATTTGTCACGAGGAGGACTTTCTCTTACCATCACAGTCTCCCAAGTGAGAAGTGTTGCCGTGCTCCACGTCCTGCTCAAACGGCAGCCTGTAACACCAGAGAGGAGCGGTCAGAAACGCACAGTCCCAAACGCACAGCAACAACGGTGTACTCTCATCCACAAAGACAACACAAAAGTCACGTTGCACCACTAAGACACGGTGCGGAGGGAAGACAGAGCTTTCTGTAGTGAGGAGTATACCCACAGGCCGTATACGTCTGGTCTTATGAGAACTCCACTAAATTCATTAGATTAATTTGAAAGAATTTAGGAAGTCAAAGAGTCATTAAATATGGATTATGAAGCTACAAAATGGAAATGGAGTGATAAATTTGAGTTTGTTCAAGAATGCGTGTGAGTCCAGGAGGGTTTTTTTTTTTTTTTGGTAGATCATTCGACAGCTTTTACAGTATGCTACTGGCAATTCTTATTAATGCCTTATATTAACTGAATATATGTAGAGGAGGAAAGGTTGCATTAGCATGTGTCTGCAATAGCTCTTTTTCCTGTGATGTAATCACTCCAGGCACCAGGCTGCACAGAGGTGCATGGTGGGCTGGTTCTCCAGCTTTACTGTTACTAGTAAAGTTGGCTGAGTGAAGTTTCAGTTCACTATAAGAAAATGGTTTCATCCTGATGTAATAGAATGTAACAGAATGTAAAATAGAGTATTCATTTATTGTCTCTACTCCTCTGAAGGCCTTCAGTCTTCTGAAGGACTGAAATTTGAGCCTGTGTTACATTAAGAACAATGAGTACAACACTGAAAATATATCACAGAGAAATAACGACCATCTCTATAATTTTTTGGTTTGGAGACTGGTCATTTATTTCCCAGCACTCTCTATTGTGTATGATACTTTTTATGGTGTATTATTCTGAGTTGTTGGACTTTTCAGCTTCATGAATACAATTTATCCAGAAACGGCTCTCCTCTGTGCAGCTCGATACTGAATTGATCTGGAGGTTGACCATGCTGGCTAAATCAAATGAACACCAACATCAGAGCTCTAATCATATAACTGTGAGGATGCAAGGTGGTCTTTTAGGAAGGTTTGGTTGTCTGACCTGCTAGCTCCATAACTGTGCTCATCCACATAATTTAATCTGCAGTTTCTCCACAAAGAGATCAGCTTTCATTAGGGGATATATTGTCTAAACACTGAGGTGAACTGCCAGTGGAGTGGGCGCGCACACACACACACACACACACACACGCACACACACACACACACACACACACACACAGATACAAACAAGCACATGCACAAACACAAATGCACTTCCATTAACTCTCACAAAAAGGCACCAATCACAGTATAGCGTGTGGTATCATAGTTGTAGGGCTAGACTCTGGACCTGCCTAGAGGCTGTGCATTTGAATCCCAACTAGAATACTACAACTGTACCCCTACTTCCTGCCTAATATCCGCTTGTATTCAAGACCTGATGTTATCTCTTTAGGACATTCATTTCAGACAATAAGAATTCAAACTATTTTTACATTAATAAACATATTCAAAGTATTAGTAGGATAGCATTCACTGCATTATGGCAGACACAAATCCCCCCGCTAAACCAGAGAAATGCCTGTCACCAGTCTGTCTCACCTTGTCCCAGGTCTGAGGAAGGAACAGGTACTGCCTCGAGTCCAGCCACAGTAGGGATCCCGTGAGGCAATGCAGTTCCTAGAGACACTCACATTCAGCATGGATTGACAGATAGACATTGCAGATGTGCCCTGTATGTAGAATGTTACACATTTGTACAGGGTGGCAGTGTGGTGTGGTAGTAATGAGCAGGGCTCGTAACCAAAACGTTGCTGATACGATTCCCCACTGGGGACTGCCATTGCATTGGGCAAGGTACTTAACCCACAATTGTACCAGTAAATATGCAGCTGTATAAATGGACAAAACTATAACCTATGTAAGCTGCTCTGGATAAGAGCATCTGCTAAATGACAGTAATGTATTTCTGGTAATGCAATGGTTTGCCTGGTTCAGTGACTGCATTACAGCCGTTACATGTGCCAAGCATAAGCCCCTGAAGGTCTGAAGTACAGAGGCTCAGGGAGGGCTGATGGGACATGCAGAGACATCTGGAGAACAGGGTGAGGTGTGGGGCTTGGTCCGTGTAGAGGAAAGGGTGCAGAGGCGTTATTCAGAGAAGAGTAATGGGTGTGGGTAGGTTTAAGGACCAGTGTAAAGGTGTTTTGGAGGGCAGAGTGAAGGGTGTGAATGGAGTTTGCGGAGTAATGAGAAAAGTGTGCGGGTAATTCGAGGAGCAAATTAAAGGGCGTTGCGCTCTTTTTGGCACGGAAGGTGGCAAAGTGAAGGGTGCAGGACACGTTTTGCGGGAGCAGTGCAGGGTGGCGGAGCGCGCAGAGAGAGCGGCGGTTGGGCGCGGAGAAGCCGGGCGTGCAGCACGTGCGGGGGGGGGACTCACTTCATGCAGCGGGAGAACAGCTGGCAGCGAGCCACAGGAACGCGCACCACACAGGACGGGAAGGCCAGCAGCAGAGAGTGGCTGGGGCGGTCCAGGGTCAGGGACAGCAGCTGTCGCGCCTGGGGGGAGTCCTCCCCACACCTGCACAAGCAAAGCACAGGACCAGACACATGAGTGCACAAACCCCTACTGACCGCTCACACTCATGCCCATTTATGGTACATTTTAAAGAGCAATCATGTTTATTCATGATCTAGCCTTCAGTGGAAGGGTGCTATTAACACTAACAGTAGAGAAAAAGAGGCCTCTGAAAAGATTCAAAATGCATTACAAGTAAATGTTAGTTTTTTTTTCTTTCAGGTGCACACAGCACTGTTGACTGAAGTATGTTGAGCATTGAGAAACATTGCCTTGCTACACTGCATTAACTTTAATTGGCTTTTAGCGCTAACATATCATTCATAAATCTGCCTCACAGTTTGAGTTTATATAATGGTTGCTAAAGTACACAGAAATATAAATTGCTTACAATAATAACAATACTGAGTTCACATTCTACTGGGAACTCATCATTCACTAACTGGGAGTGGGAGAAGTGAGTCATCCTGAAGAACTAATGACAGGTATGGTGTAGTACAGTCCCTGAGACAAACCAAGAGATAAGGCGAGAGAGGGAGAGAGAGTAAATGAAAGAGAGAGAGACACAGAGAGAGGGGCGGAGGGAGGTAGAGTCAAGAGAAGGAGAAGCAGAGGGAGTAAGTGAATAGAAGAGGAGATCAGATTCATCCACAGACCTCCATACAAAGAAGCTACAGACATGACTAGTCACATCAGTGAAGCTCAGATGTGACTGAGAGCCATTGACATCCCTTTGTTACAAGGTTATTTTCTACTTTATCACAGAGGGGTCCCAATTAAAATCTCCTGTGCCTCACATTCCAGGTGACCCTACTTCTGATGCTTAGTTTATCTCACTAGAGAAAATAACAAGAAATGCCAAAGGTTAAACAAGGGTAGGCTCTTGGAGCCTAATCGGATTTCTGCTCACTGATTGGCTGGATCCCTGCAGAGTGGCTAACTGCCAAACCTCAGAGCTCCCCTACCAGGGAGAGAGCAAAAATGCCTGTGGACCTCAATATTGTTTATTTAAGGAATCGTTTCTTGGATCTCCATCACTCTTTTTATCTTTTTGATAAAAAAGGGAATGCTAGCATTGTTCCACTTCAAAATAAACCATCTTAACATCTAACCTTTAAACATTTCCAAACTTCCAATAAAGCAGAAGTGGGAGAGGGTTTCATATTTCCTTCCTTTAATGCTGAGGAGTTCTGGGAAAGCATTCCACATGGCAGCCATGGTTTACAAACTCTTGTTTACAAGCTGGAGTTTGAAAACTGCCGTCAGTGAAAGATAACGATCAATTAATACCCCATCTGTTTCAAGCACCTCAAGCGCTGCCATCGCAACCTCCCCCGTGGTGCCCAATGTGCTACAGTGTGCATTTGACACATCCTCTCAATTAAGAGCAACACTCACTTGTCAGGGTTGTACCCTTCCAGTTCCTCCAGGAAGACGTTGCTGTTGGACACAGTGTTGTCCCTGTTGGGCATGATGAGGAATTTCAGGATGGTCCCTCTACTGGATCCCAGAAACAGAACGGTGCGATTCCTGTAGGGCCCTGCCTCCGTGTCCACCACCATCTTATTCAGCTGGTACCTGACAGACAGACAGAAAGCCATAGATTCCAAGCACAAAGACACTACCTCTTCTGCCCATACACACAGTCACATTCACTCCCCACTCAGACACGAATGAAACAAAGTCACGTTGTCCCCCTCACTGCAAACAGCTGTTTTTCAGCTCCTTTCTGCCATACTGAGTATTCAGTACCAGAGGTCAGGTGCTTTCAATTAGAGGTGTTTGTTGTCACGAGAACCTTTGTGCGAGATGCTGTTATTGGTGCTTGCATGAAAGCGCTAACCTTCCAAGCTGTTCACCTCAGCAAAGGTTCACAGTGAATGGATGGCTAGGGGAAAAAACTCTACCAATAAGCACACCGTGGGTGAGATGAAAGCCTTACCTGACCATGGTTCGGACTATCCAGGGCCTCTGTCCCAACGAGGGCACAGCTTCGTCCATCAGGGGGTGTGTCTTCACAAAGTTCAGCATCTCGTCAGGGAACGCGTTGGAGGAGTTGAACCTGGAGCCCTGGACAGCACAGCCCCCTGGCCTGGGCACAGCAGGGAGATTGATGCAGAGATGGACTCATGAAGGTAACATCACGATGAGTCAGGCTATCTGTCCACCAGTGTGACAGAGGTCCTGCACCACTGGGCCACCTTTACCTGGGTTTTGGGATGAGCTCGTCTGGAACGGGGGTCCAGATGGATTCGGGGGACTTCTGCTCCTTGAATCGCCCCTCAAAGACTCTGGCCAGCTGCTGCATGTCGAAGGCACACACGGCTGAACCAGGGATACTGTAAGAGAGATGGAAAAAGTCAGGGACCTGGGAAACAATTCCACCATTTACACAGTCTTAATACGAAGCAGAAATACTAGAATTTGCCTTTTGACTTTTGCAGTGAGACTGAATGGGAAACTGGCTCATAAATTCCGTGAGGATGTTTTTCTTGTATCAGTCCATTGCGCAATGCAGCAGACTTCAGCAGCTATTCCAACAATATTCACTGACACTGAATAATAGTAATCTGAAATAAAGCACAGGATATGCTCCAGCAAACTGTACCTAACCTCTGAGAGGACCTTGAGCGTAACCCAAGTTATGGAAATGTGGAAAAAATATACTTTTATCCATTGGCACATTGGCACATTATTCTGAGTAATATCTGCCTAATCTTTGGATCCTGTACAATTCACTGACCAGGGTTCAGAATACTGTAACTCAGCCCAATGGGTAGGGTGGCCTTGTCAGAACATCAAGGGTCAAGAAAGAGTAACCTGCTTTGTTTCTCTGACAAGTCCCCTTCTCTTGGTACTCTCTTCCGTGTCTGATATAATGATGCTACTTCGAGTGACTAAAGGTTTCTCCTCTGCAGTATGCGGAGAAAATGACAATGAATGTCAAAGGATGACTCAGTGCCTCCTTACTGCCACCCACTCTCTCCAGCACTGAAACACATCCTAAGTGAGACATGGCAGCATGTTCAGGAACTGAGACCAACACAGAGGTGAACTGTCAGATGACTGGAAAACACTGGTACAAGTAGAAATAAGCCACCCCCCCCCTCCCCGAGGTGATATGTGATTGGATCAAGGCACTCCACTCATCTAAAGTCTGTGAGACAGGCCTTTGGGGTCACATGATCATACAAGGTTCTACTGAGCCTGTCCCTCCTCTAGTATCTTCAGGCTGCATGGAGTTTCTGTAATACAAGGTTCTGACCCATCTGCCAATGCTGTCACGCTCCTCTCATCCAGGGCACTCATTATGGCCTGCACCAGGCCTTTAACAAGGCTCAGCCATCCTGGCGGAGTTTCGAGCATAGCTGCAGGTGGCCCAAGATGCATTAGCGGGTCACATCTGGTACCAGTAGTCTGAGTCTCATTATGCCATCTCTCAGCTGTCTGGTCGATCATACTCAGCCCTGAGTCAGGGCACAGGGACGCTGGGCTCAGGGCAGCTACGTCTGTCCCGCTGGTGGCACTCCGCTTGAGCTCAGATCCTGCAGGCTTTGTAGGCTGAGCTCCTCCTGCCTGCCGCTAGACCGAGGGGCCTGCTGTGTGCTCTCAAGGTGGGGGCTCAGGCTGTACTGTCAGACTTCATCCACTCACTTCAGCCATCAAAGTGACAGATCTCTATGGCTGGGGTCTGGTGACAGTTGATGGCGGGGGGGGTTGTTTCCCTGCCTCAGGAGGCAGTGCAGTCTGGTGATTGCTTGCTGTGGCTCCTCCACCCCCCTCCCTGTTCTCTCTCCATCGGGCCTCAGCTGTGGCAGGGTCTGGTGTTTCTCGCCCCTCGCTAGCATGGAAGCCCGGGAGGCCAGGGCCAGCTGTGGTGATTGTGAATCTGCTCCAGTCACCTGGTGATGCACCGTGACCTCCACAGGCTCTCCCTCAGGGTCCCCAAGCTGCCCTTGCCCTCCACGTTCCTGCTCTACCCTCCGCTTCCACACACGGCTCTTTCAAAGGCCTCCATTGGCCTGCCTCCCCACTCTGAGGAGCACTGATTTCCCTCACCTGTAGCTGTGATCGTTCACGCGAATTAAGGGCTCCTGCCTTCTCTCTAAATTGCTCAAGTTTTCTGACACCAGTGCTTTGTGTTGAAGGGACTCAGGCACTGAAATGAAATCAAAGGCGCTTTCATTGCTACAGATGCAAAGGGCCAGGAGCAATAATGGTTGAAACGGTAAAAAAAAAACAAGAACAAAAGATCATTTTGCACGGGCCAGCTCATGACCACAAGAACAGAGAGACAGCTGTTCTGTGAACTGTGGTTTTATAAGGCCATAAACATGTTAGGTGGTCATATGCACAGGAAGAAGAATTGCTGTAAAGTTGAGCGGGCAGATCAGATGAAAGCCACGACTAAACTGGAATGGAACAAACAGGAGAGATCAGAGTGATAGATTGGGACGCCCGCGACCTGACCCCTATTCTGACGAACATACTGGCACAATTATACGCGCCGCGGTGAAAGGGCCACTTCACCCCCTCAGAGTGCCCTCCACGCGCAACAGCGGAGGCAATTTGTCTGACGAGCGCTTAAAACAGCAGACCACACGGCAGCCCCCGGGTTTACTGTCTGCCACAGTCTCACAGTCCGTTTATTACGGCAGAGCGGTGGTGTTGCTGGCGGAGCTGGGCAGCTGGGCTGACACCCTGGTCGCTCTGTTATCAGGAAGCCATTCCGCGCCTATGTAAAACATCCGTTTCTCCGCGAGCACCCCATCTCCCTGCCCTTGAGGCTCAGGCGCGCAGATAAGATGCAGCTGGCGACACGGCGTTAACTCTTGCGGTAGCTGCAGATGTTGCCCATTATTGACTTCCCCATCCTCGAGCGAGTCCGTCTCCCTCGCTCTCCCGCTCCCTCGACAGCACCCATTATGTGCGGAAGATGTTATTAGAGCTGGCATTTACAGGGCTTTGCCCTCTCCCGACATAAATCCCGTTCCCTCATCTGCATGGCAGACCTACCGCCTCTCCATTAGAATGCTGTCTGCATTCGGCACACGCGCCTCTCCCATGTCAGCCCCCCACCCCCTTCAGGTCTGGTGCTGAGAGGAGCTCTTCTCTGTTCTCTCTCCTCCTGCCCGTTCTTCCTTCCTTTCTTTCTCTCAGCTCTCTCTTTTTACTGTGGCCTCCCTATTTTGCCACCTCTCCCCAATCCTTCAACATACCCTTCTGCATCCCCATCCCCCTTACTATTCCTGCCATTTTTCTTGACTTCTCCCTCTCTTCTCTCTCTAGCCTCTTTCCCTCTCTCTGAGAGCCTGTCCTGCTCTCCCAATAACTTCCCAGCTTCCCAGCTGTATTTAATTTCAAACGATCCATTTTCAATTTAATCCTTCTCCCCATTTACCCTCCTCTGCCCCCCCCCCCCCCCGGTACCTGTTGGCCGGTGTTGAGAACACTCCCAGGATGATGTCTCGGCCGTGCATCCTGAGGATGGGGCTAGTGGAGTGCAGCAGGTTGAAGTAGAAGTGAGAGTCCCCCGGAACAGAGCAGTTCAGCCGTGCCTTCAGGAAGGAGGTCCACTGCTTCTCCAGGACCCGTTGGGAGCCGCCCAGGTCCCGCTTACACACGCGGGCCACCCGTGACACCATCACCTAAGCGCACACACACCCACGCAGGCACTCAGAGCACACGCTGAGCTACGCACGGGCACGCGCACTAACTTTGCCTCGGGTGGGGTTCTTGCACTGCTTAAAATGTGCATGCACTGTCATAATAACAAATGTACATGCTCATATTTACTGATGCGAAAATGCAAAACCTTTTAGTCTGTGGAGATTACTGCAAATGGTACATTCGCCCTCAGCTATGTCAAGGATGCATATATTAGTGATGAGTATAGTTTTATAACAAATCCTTATTGCAGCATTGAAAACTGTTACCGTTAATTCATGAAAATGCCAGTGCATTTCAAAATTGGATTTTTCAACGACGATTTCACATGACGATGATGGAGGAAGTATTCATCTACCCAGGGTTGATGCACAAACAAATTATACTTTCCAAAAATTTAATTTTCTAATTTACCAGATAACAAAGGCTCTTGTGTCTAATTGCCATATATTTGTTTGCAGAGATATATTCTCTCCTGATATTAGTGATGTAATTTGACCTCTTAAAAACTTCATTGTGTCTAATTTCACTTATTTCCCTTAGTTATTAAATTATACCACCAATATGCAGCACAAACACACACAGAAAGGTCATCGGAGCTGCCGCACAAACGGTTAGTATTGACATTTAAATAATGGCAGCATGTTGCTACATCTCATTTTATAAGAACTAGGTCTGAGGCCTCCAGGCACTCTGGCAGTACCTTCTCCAGGTAGTTGAACTCCATGGCCATCTCCCTGAAGAAGAAGTATATGTGAGGCCCCCACTCCACGGCACTGACGAAATAGGGCTCTGAAAGACGAGGGGGTCGTGTCATTATCACAGATGCAGACAGAGTGCAGAGACACAGACCACAACACAGACAGCAGCACATACACAGACACAGACAGAGGAACGAACACGGACAAAGATACAAACAGAGACATAGACCGAGACACAGACAGCAATGCAAACACAGCCAGGTGGGCATATATACACAGACGAAGGCACAAACACCGATCCTGCACTAAAGCTGAAACAGACAAAAACAAACACAGGGATACAGGAAACGGTTTCCATCATTGGCTCTCCTAGCTAAGCTGGAAAAGCAGAAACTCACACAGATATTGATTCTGATACCTACAGTAACTCTAACTACAGAAGCAACAGCAGCATAACACGACTGCAGGCATTATCGCATCTGATGCTATGTGTCATATTTCGTGTCACATAGATTGTTCACCTCTGAACCACTTGGAGTCGTGCTTGACGGTGCGAAGGGCAGGACTGTCCCCCAAGCTGCGATAGATGACTGCATCGATGGCCAGGAAGTCTGTCACCGTGGCTGTGAACAGGTTCCCCTCTAGGATGAGGACACAGTGACCTCAGCTCATTGAGGACGGGAACAAGGCATAACCCATCCCACCAACATCTGTGTTAAGAATTCACTCAAAAAGCAACCTCTGCACTCACAGTAAGTGTCGCCATTAAGCGGTCGTTATTCACATTTACAGACAAGGAAAATCCAAGTGTACCACTTAGAATGATTTAATATGTGGTTTCCTGCAGGAATAAGTAACTGTGGAGATATTACATCACCCAAAGGGATGTGCCACTGTGTTGAGTTGATGTACTGCAGATTATAGCCCATAGACAGGCCTAAAAGCACAGGCCTCGCCTACCTGCAAACAGGGCCACGTTGGCGTGCTTGGGATCATAAGGGCACCGAGCCATTCCATTGACCGTCTCTCCCACCATCTCAAGAGTGTCTCCCTGTTACATACACACATCACTGAGACCCCTCATTCTAAAGTACACATAGACACACACACACACACACACACACACTCGCACACACGCACATTGCACCTACATACACGCTAATCTGATAAAGAAAAAATCTACCAATTTTATGACCAGAGATTACGTACACATACTGTACAGTCGAATTCAGTAAATCACTCCATTCCTTACACTGTTTACCTTTTTAAGCCTCCTCTGAAATGAAACAGTGAATAGCTGTCATCCCATTAGAAAGAACTATAAATAATTCTACTCTCTGACTTGTCTCTTGAGAATCACAGTGCGTACCAAACCTTTGCAGGTGCTGCATTTCATCAACAGCAAGTGATAATGGGCCAAGTGTACAGATGTGTTCCTGCATGATGTGACAGACTGAACATCTCGCCGATTTCTGAAATATTTAGATTCTGACACTTTGTTCTTTTTAAAAAACAGGAATTCTAATAGAACCATGAGACATTACAGGTTTGGGATTTACATCTGTGCTTTTTTTTATTTTCAGGCATTTTAAACTACTTGTCTAATTCACCTCGACACGGTTCATTTATAATTCAGAATGGGTTTGAGAAAAACCCAGTCAATTCCCTTGGATGTAATGGGAAAGCGGTTCAAGACAAATCAAGGCTGTTCTTGCCGCCGCGACGGCTGTAAATACTTAAGGCCCTTTTAAACAACCTGTTTGTCCTGGAGGTGATAAACTGATGAACCAGACAGATGAAGGAACACTAACTTCATCGCACTGTGACTCATGGCAATGTGGTTGCCTTCTGAGCTACCTTGCTATAACAAGTAGGAGCCTCACATACAGATTTAGACCTGGTGCAACAGGCACAATATAATCAGATGAAAAACAGCACTGTAGGTGAAATGATCCTCATGCTCTTTAGCAAAAGACAAATACACCATATTACAAGGACAATGGTTCTGCATTCTTAGCCCCAGGAGCACTCAATAAATGAAAGATGCTCTAATTGGAAGCTGAGAGGAGAGGAGCTGGAAGGGTAGGTGCTCTGTGTTTTCTGTGATCTCTGAAGTAGCGGTGAGAGGTGATGCACTGTATGCGTGGGTGTGAGTAGGGGGTGGCGGTGGGGGATAACAGTTACTCACGGTGTAGTTGGCACACAAAGGATTGAAGGCGTTTGTTCCGCAGACAAACAGGCCACCTTGTCGGCTCAACAACACCTTCATGAAGTTCCGGCACTCATCCTACAACGACAAGGCAAAGCACCACCTCAAAGTGATGGAAAGGGAGGGGTGAAAATGTGGGAACAGGACACATTTAATCTGCGCCAGAGAGGGACAAACCTTTATTTGTGACTATCTCTGTTCTACTTGTCAACTACCCTAGGTGAGTTTTTTGAACTCAAAAACATCTGAAAGCTCATGCGTTGATGGGCAGCAGTTCCACCAGTCTCCCCTGGTGTGAGTGGCGGCAGGGTGATTTGTTAACACCTCACCCTCTCCCACACAGTGAGCAGGCTCCCTTTCACTGCCCCCAGCCCCGGAGCCTCAGCACTGCTGAGCAGGGGCTGCTGACCCACAGGGCAGGCGTGCACTGATGTCATTGGACAGAGTAGGGGAGCGCGGGGAGAGAGAGTGTTATTCCAGATGCCGCTAGCCCCCCAACCCCCCCCCCCCCCCCCAACTCACTCCCAGGGGGCTCTCATTTTTCTCTGGGTTAGCAGGGGGGGAGTGGCAGTGTGTGGGGAAAGAGACATAGAGAGGCAAGGTGAGAATTCCACACACTGGGAGTAATACACAGAGACAGACAGCACATGCTCCATACTAAAGCATGTGCCCCCATGTGTGTGCACACATATGAATGGGTGTGTCCGTCTGTGTGTGCACACGCATACATATGAGCTTTGTATATGAGCTGCGCATGTCAGCATAATTGAGATGCTTGTTTGGCGTAGGAGTGCTATATGAGCGGACCCCAGTGACAGAGTGCAAGCAGGAATGAAGAATGTATCACTGAATAAAAATCTGTGCGAAGGCTGTAAATACTAATAAGAGCACATAAAGAACAAGGCTCGCATATATTCACATGATTGGAGTCATGGTGAGACCTCTGCCTGATCTCAAATACAGAACACTTGGAGTACAATCAGCTGGGACATCGGTTCACTTACATGCCCTAAATCTCTTTTATCGTCACCGAGTATTGTGCTTGGATTTATGCTTTCATTTCCAACGAACAGCATTATTCTCAATGTCCCCTGCCACTCCCAGAGCTCAACACAGCCTTTTTACTGAAAAACTGTTTCCTGTTGGTTCTCTATTTTATCTGGCCATCTCTCTCCATACGGTATATCCGTCTCAATCATCCTCTCCTGAGTCTCTTTTCTTTGCGTGTCTGGTTTGGAAGCCCCTATTGTAGGTCCCTGTCCATCGTTCTTTTCCCAGCCTCCCTCGCTCTGTCCCCTGCCTCGGTCCCTGGACACTCCCATGACAAAGAGCCACCTGTGCTGACTGCTAGCTCCCTCACAGACCCAGAGGAGCTGCATCACTTCTCACTGTATCTGCTGCTGCACGTTGCTGAATTATTCATCTGAGGAACTCAGATAAACTACAGGGCAAAGCCTATGTAAAGAAAAAACATGTTTGTTTGAGTGAATGACCCAAAGTAACTAGCCTGAGGATAAGGAGGGTGGGGCATTGCTGCACACACACACACACACACACACACACACACACACACACACACACACACAAAGCTGCTCTCTTGCTACCACTCAGCCAGATGTTCCTGTGACTCAGTGGTGGAGCAGATGTTGATTAGAACAAGTGCATTCCTAACCCCCCTTGTTCCTGGCCCCCACCCTGTAACCCAGAACTGTTCCTTGATTCGCCTGAAAGTACCACCCTGCATCAGGTCAAACCTAACTGTGGTTAAACACCAATTTCTCCTCTCTTTTGTCTTGCCCCTCCTCTCTAGCCCTCCTCTCTAGCCATGTCAGGTGAAAAAATGTCAGGAAAGTGAAAGCTTGAACGCACAGATTACATCATGAACATTTTTTTCAGCTGAGGTTTGTAAAAATGATTTCACCATTTTTACAAAACCTTTTGAAGCTCTAACATGAACTTGCCCTAATATAGGTTAGACTGTTTTTTTTCCTACGGGCTTTACTTAAATTATGATCCGCCATCAAATGTCAGACACGTTCCCCAATCATAGGATAAAATTAGGCGAACATCTGAACGGAACCTTTCGGTGTGAGCCTGGCTGGGTTCGTCACTGGGGCTGTGAAGATCACAGCCGCACGTGTGCCAAGAGGACAGAGGTTGCCAAAAGTCTTCCCACACTCTGACGCACTCCTACACTTCATTCCTCCTTGAATAATCTGTCTTTGATTCCGGTAAACCAGTGTTCTTTTTTCAAGCCTGATTTTTGCTTTTTATTCAGGACGCTGACACTGGATAGAACTGAGACCTGGAGTTTAAGAATGTGCAGAAATAGACTCAATCGCACTGAAATTGGGCATCACTGATGCTGCAGATCACTGAGACTTAGCATGGAGATATAGCATGGACAATGGAGATCGATGAGACTGTGGACCACTGAAACCAGGGGCACAAATAACCTGAACTAAATTAGTAACAGTGTTTAAGTAACAGAGCAGACAGCCTTTTCCTATGCACCTCTCTGTCATCTAGCAAATTAAAACAACTTCAGGTGCTTCCTCACATTTTCATCTCTCTTTGAGAAACACCATGATGATAATCTTCAAGCAATATCCCCTATCTTGAGGACAGAATTATGATTAAAGAAGCACAACACACGGTAAACATTTTCAGTGGCTAATCATTTCCTCCCTGGATAATACAACTACTATCAAATAACCTGATAATAAATAATTATTAGATTAACAATTACATTACACCAAAAAGCTATTAAATGATTTATCCCCTCCCCACTCCATCTCAAAGCCTCAATGTTTAAATATAAATCCTTTTCATTTCACCACGGTATCCTCCAGACTGAGTCTCCATAGCTACAGTATGATGCCTCTAAGTACAAGCAAATCTAATTCCTTGGACATCTTTGGACTTAATTTCAAATTCCGAAGAGCTCATCTCATCATGTTCCAACATGTCCTCGCTCACCTTATAAATGTTTGGATCAAGTAGACTGTCTTCCCCAACAGTATAAGACATGTGCAGTCACCTCTTTCTTCAAATCTGGTCACCACTTATATCCAAACAATTATAGACCCATAGCATTCTATCCAAATCTCTGGAAGAAAATATTCAGTAAACTTATAACCGAATGCCTACATACATGCAACCTGTCAAAATCAATTAGGCTTAAGTACATAAATAAACATATGGATTTTCTCTTGTTTGTGTACTTTGCGTGTTCTTTTGTCTGATGTGACAGAGTTAGAGTGAAGGCTGATCAGAGAGTCTGATCTGAATAAAGCAGATACTCCAGGGTCAGGGAACAGGCATGTTTTCATTTAACTGAACAACCAAATGACACTTTTAGGGTCTGAGATAAAGTTGGAGGGCGGGACGAGAATTATTATATTGAATTTTCTCATTCCAATTATGAGAATACGTCCATTATGATCAACCAACCAGAAACACTTAATTACAAAATCAATTACCCTGGAGGCTAATAAATCACACGTGACAAAATCACTCCAGGGGCAGAAACGGACTGCAGAAACGGGAGGAAGGAAGGGGGGGGGTGGATTGTAGGTGACTGCTGACCTAAAAAGGGAAGAGGCAGCAGGTAACCACACACCAAAAGCCCATAGGCCCTGTTTGAGAGCCATCCCTCCTATCTCTTCCTCTCTCCTCTGCAGCTCCGTACATTAACGGAGTCATTAGGACACAGCAGCGCATCTTTTCTCATTCAGATTGATGCGGGTTCCCAGGGGATGGCCAGTGGGACTGAAACTCCACATCTCCCTTTCACTCCCCTCTCCACTGCCTTTGTCTCTTTCTCCCCCTTTGTGCCTTTGTCTCTCACTGTCTCACACAGATTTGGTGTCAGGTGTTATTTTTCGGTGCTAAATAAGTCATTTTTGCCCGGAGGGGATTAACTGGGCCTTCCTCACTCTCCCACATAGACACCTTTCAATAACGTGTTCTTTCTGAGAGCTGAGAGAATGTGTTTGAAGTCAAACAAGAGGGGCAGACTGGGTGTGTGTCAGATAGCAGATGTATTGTCTGCATATGTTTTTTTTTTTTTTGGGGGGGGGGGGGGGGGGGGGGGTTGAAGGCGAAGGGGCTAACTGCCTCTGCCTGGTTTTGCCACTACTTTGTGACACAGTCCACCACCTGTATGAAGCTCAGAAGTTTGTCTGTTTGACTGCATTATAGTAGGAGCGCTCCCACTAAAAACAGGCCAGTCAAAGTCTGTAAGTTCTTGTTAAACAAAAGGTGTGCCAAACCGTCAGATTGACTGTTGATAGTTAAGAGGCTCAGTGCTCACCTCATGTTTGCCCTTCATCCTGCAGATCCTGATGTCATTCTTATTGGATTCCCAAGTTCGTTTCTGCAGAAGGCACAGCACAGTGAGGCGAGACACTCATTGGAAGTTTGGAACTGTGCCATTTGTTACAAAAAAACCATGCCAGTTTGTAATGTGTAAGACAGGCAGAACTAACCTTACTGTAGAACATCTCGTCCCCCACCACATTGTCCAGCTCCACTCGGAAAAGCTCATCTCTGAAAATAGAGCAGGAGAACAAGTTTAAAAAATGACCAGACACCAGGGTCCTGAGCACTGAGCACCTGCAAAACCAGGCATGCAATAACTCCTAATCAAAGCTCAATAAATGCAGAAGACACAAATTAAAGCACACGTTTCAACAGAAGAAATATCAGTGTACCATTAGAACATGACTCTGCATTTTTCTCACATTGTTTTCCATTTTACTAAATGAGCTGACTTGCAAGATTTTGTTTGGAGAGGAGGCTCCCTTCCATATGTTTGTCTGACTCAGGCTGCCAGCTAATAAATTGCCTGACTTTATGGTGAAGTGCACCTACATTCATAACCCGCACTGCAGAGAAAACCTTGATGAATTGTGGCCCATGATGTATTGTGTATTCACACTGCTCAATGCATTGCTCATCGCTTCTTGTCTTAGTAATTCTTGCACAATCTTGTCACGCCTATAAAAGCCCCTTTGAGTTAAGAGTCAGAGTCTGAAGGAATACTGTAGTAGGCCAGGCTCATGTATTGATTAGGTGCTGGAGCTCCGTCCACAAGCGGAGCTGGCTCTAGCAGCGAGGTGAGCTTCTCAAACGCAGAGCTTCAAAAGTTCTAATCTGCAAATCTGCCGTGGCTGTGTTATTGCAACGCTATCGATCTTATCTCGGAGATCCAGCTCCAGTCCCCATCTGTGCTGCTTTTCTGGGGGCCCTGGGCTCATCAACAGAAGGGAGGCAGAGTCTCACACAAGTGAGCGTCTAACCGGTGCTCCAATAAATTATTCACTCCATGCTGGTTTGTTAAGAGAATCCCCCCTAGGTTACTACTTTACGAAACAGGACAGTGCTTAAGTGGTCTGGATTACATTACTGGGTACTGCTCTGCGTTTGATGAGTTTTCTCTACTTTAGTGGGGGGGGGGGGGGGGGTGAAGTTTAAGTAAGAAACTGTCAACTTCTGAGTGAATGCTGACTGTTATTCATGCCATTTGGATCAACACTGTACCATACTAGCAGCAGAAATTGCAAACGGGCCTCCGAGTCAACATGGCTGACAGCCAACGCTGTTGAATTTTCCAGGGACTGTGTAATAGTAAGGCTCCGTTCGTTGTTCCCATAATGAGATTTCCTAAGGCCTGCTTGGCCATCTTGTTTATGTTGTTGCATTTTACCTTGTTTACGGTGTTGTAATTTTAGGGGGCAGACTGAGGAGGACATTTTCTAGGCGACCACTCTACTAATTGTTTATGTAACCAGTATGTGAAGAGCAAGTAATGAAGTTACAGAGCCACAGCGCCTGCGGGAGATTTACAGTTAACACTTAAGTACACACTTAAAGCTCCCCGCTGCTGAGATCTGTGTCCCAGCCATGCTATTGGCAAGCGGAATTATTGACCTGGCGGATCTAAAGACCTAATTGTTCCTGCCGTGACCAAAGCTCCGCCCTGCCTCTCATGCCTTCCTCCCACAGAGAGCAGCTTCCTGCCTGCTCTTACTCCCAAGCAGCAATGGCTGCAGCTGAACCTACTCCTCCATCAAACCCACATCCACCTACAGCGCCTGTGTGGCACAGAATGCTCTGCCGTTATCCGTGTCAGCTGAGGGCTGGCCCTGCTTCTCTTCATCTGCTGTGGGATAGCAATGGTAATGGGGCTGAATAAGAAGAGTCTCACGCCACTGTGTCTGAGACATATGTGGGCTCAGGACTCTGATCCTGTCCTCTCTGGTACGCTACCATCAGAACTGAGTACAACAAAAACTCACAACCCCCCTTCACCTACACTTGCAGTGAACGTTTCTTGAAGTGTGCTTTCGTCAGGGTTATTCCAATGTTACAATGACCTATGGTGACTATGCAGATACATTACACCATCCATACTTCTTTCAACACGTGATCCAAAAAGGCTTTGGAGGTGGTTTAATATTGCAGGATGTGCTCTTGATAATCGTCATGAGCCAAATACTTTGAAGAGAGCGATACACCTACACAGGTGCTTAGAGGATGGCTTTAATAGTTCTTGTCCATGAACACATATGCTAATACTAACCGAATTTCAACTTCGACGCGTTCTTATCAGCCAGAGCACTCGGCTGCTGCTTTTAGCAATCAGCTCTGTTACCCCACAGGCGCTTGGCAGCAGTCACATTTAAGTTTCCACGACTGCTCAACACTCCTCTCCAGCAAATAAATCCCTGCCTCAGAGTGAGTTCATTTGCTGTCAGGAGAGGGAGCAAACACTAATTTACATGATTTTTTATTACCAGGCCTGGTTATGATGTATTGTGATGTATTATCCACTGATCCAGTATTATCCATAGTGACTCCGTTGCTTTGTGACGATATTTAATAACATTAGTACTAAGTTGAACAGCATCTGTAGGACTGTGTCATGTTCTTCCCATTTATTATTATTGACCTGCCAGCCACAATGTCTGATGGCCTGCCGCTTTAGGCATTTTATTATTAGCCTATGCAGACAGTGTGTCTGGAACCCTATTGCTGTTTTTGAGATATTTATTATTAGGCTTCTGCATTTGCCGTTGCAGACACACCAAAGGCCACGGACCAGGTCATTTCCTTACGCAGAGTATGTGATTCCTTTTTGAGATCTCTATTGACTACAGCTTCTTTGAATAACTATGACCACATGTTTAGCCTCTAAGGAGTTATAAGTCTAGTGAACCCTTTCACCCTAAGAAGAAGTCAAAAGTAAAATAACATTGACTCTGTTTCAGTGTTTTTGGAACTGCATTTTCTATTTGATGTCAGCTTGAATGAAGCAATCGTTCATTCCAACAGATTCAAAGTAATTTGATCACCATTTGGTCAATAGTGCAGTGATTCTTTTGGCCTGGGTAACACCAGAAAACACATCCTGCAGCATATGCAAAGACGATTGCGGAAGGGCGGTACCTGGCTCCAATGTACAGGGTGCGGTTGACCTTGAGAATTCTCTGAATATGCAGGGGTTCCTGTCTCATTGATGAATGATGGGCCCGACCCAGAAACACGGGGTACCGTCGGACCACTGTGAGAGGGCGAGAGAGAGAGAGAGAGTTTCATCACCTTCTTATTACTCTCCAGGGAGCCAAGAGATGAGGCCAGACAGCGGGGGAAGGTGGACACAGGGGAGAACGATACATCAGTGGGATTGGAAAGCTAGATGGAATGGGATTCTGTCTCCCATTGGCCTTGACTGTAGTGAGTGATAGAACATCCCCCTCTCTGTATGTCCTCCTCCCACTCTGTCTCTCATTGTTTCTCTATCTCTTTCTCTCAGACAGGGTGCCCAACCTTTCTCACTCCCTGCCTGAATATATTTCTCTGCTAATCTACAATCCCACAGAGTTTACAGACCCTTCTGTTTACATCCTGGAGTCCTGAGACTCCAGTAAAGGACCAGCATCCTTCTGGGAGACATTTATTGATACAACTGACTCCTGTGACCTATCAGTCTCTGTCAGCTCTCCACTGTTGGCTGCCCTCATATGGACATTAAGCTTAGTCAACTGCTGACGGTTCCTGGCCCCAGCCCTGACTCTGACCCTCAGCCCCTGCATGTAAATGAGACTCACCCTCTGTGGGGGTTGAGCTTAATGGTCCTGGTTCCTCAGGGAAGGCGGTGTCAGCCAATCGGAGCATCAGAGATAGCAATATTAAGGGAGTGGCCACGGTCGTCATGGCAGCAGGACTCTAGAACTGTAGAGACGTGTGGAGAAGAGAGGTCAGATTAAGCAGCCACATAAACACATTTTACAGTGATTAACCAAACTGCACAGTGACACACAGAGCACATTCCATTCAGTACCGCATTGTCCAAAGGAAAATCTTTATATTGCAAAGTTCACCTTTTTCTTCAGGCAGAGAAATCAAGGCCAAATGGCCAGGAACAGCCACTTCACCAACAGAATATTACACAATCGGTTACTATCTGATGTGATACCTGGGCTCAGGAAATCAGCAGACCAATGGCATATGAGACATGTGAGTGAGATTGAGTGAGAGAGAGAGAGAGAGAGAGAGAGAGAGAGAGAGAGAGACAGAGACAGAGACAGAGACAGAGAGAGAGACAGAGGGTGAGATCTGACTCTGATGGCTGTGACTCAAATTGAATCCCTACAATCTAAGGAAATCAAGTCTATGGAAGGTCAATAAACAGCAGGTAATTTTTTATGAGGCAGCAACACAGCTGCACCAAAGGCAAAGGAAGGCACTAGGAATGTAATGAAGATGGAAGCACAAATGACACCCAAATTAAGTTAGCACCTTTCAGTCCATCTCCAGTCCCCCACACTTTTGAGAATGGGGGCCTTGGGAGTCACTACGAACCATTATCATAAACCTCAAGCCATCATAGTACAGCTTTGAGACTGCCTGTTATTTTCAACAGTTTTAAACTGCATGGTAGCTTTCTGTGTATTTTAACAACTGTGTTATTGTGCATTTCTGTGTTTTTTGCAAGCATTTGCATGTTTGCACACGTAATTGCATTTGAGAGTGTGTGTCTACATGTGTGCACGTGTGCTTCATGTTTCTGCTTAAAAATGTAGCCACACATAATGTAAATGTAATGTAAAAGTAAAACTGCACTTTATCACTGAATATATTATATGTTGAGTAGCATGTATGAATCATTTAAGACGTCATTAACTCTGACTTTTTGTCACATATGGATGTTCCTTTACAATTTGACTATTAGTATACTTGAGCTATTTGCTTTGAAAATCATTTTGTAATCACAGTTCAGTTGTAATCAGAAAACACACCAATGTTTTGGTAAAACTAACACTTAGCACAGTCTTATTTGAATGTCTCAATTGTGCATACTGTATGCAAATTGTTACTGAGTCCACTCCTGTTTGTATTTTTTATGTAAATGTGACCGAGCATTTCAAATTTCACTGTGGTTACAATCCTGTCAAGTGACACTATGCAAATAATGACACTTTCTGTGCACACTCACTCTTTCTCTTGCCCGATCTCTCTTGTCTCCCTCATGCTTTCATTCTCTCTCATACACACACAGACAAACTATTTATCAGGAGCTAAAATCTTTCTGTGGGCATTTTTCAAATTCCACATACTGATGTCAGAACAAGGAAGCCACACACACCAGCTACTCACCACCCACATCACAAAATGAGTGTAAGACATGGGAGGGCAGAAATGTTGACAGGAATACAGGTCAAAGATGCAGAGAGAGAGAGAGAGAGAGAGAGAGAGAGAGCGAGAAGAGAATGGGAAATGGAGGGGAGAAAACAAAAGGTTGCCACAAGTCTGTATTACCAGGGTTTCCATTGTGTCTGTTATTAATAATTTATGACTGAATGTCAGGCTTCACGCATTAGATTAGCATAATAAGAAACTGTAGGGTATAGGATTTCAAAGGACAAGTAGCTAAATAGATACAGAAACCAAGTGATAGGCATGGCTGAGACAGCTACCGACATTACCGTAATCATATAATCAACAACTTCCCAATAGGGTCACTGAAATCAATCAATAGGATCTGCTGTCTAATAAGCGCAAAGACCCTAACCCATTAAACCGGAGCCTTAGAAATCTTCACCTCTCATTACCACCACACATAAATCACACTCTTTACTCTTACAATTTACAGTCCACTCCAGCGGGATTTATACACCTCCATTAATACGTCCATTTCTATAGACCTGGATCAATGTAATTACAGAGAGTTAAGCAGGTAATTTGCTAAATAAAGTAATTAAGAGCTCATTTGGGGGGGGGGGAGAGAGAAAAGGAGAATCCACTGCTCTAAATGACCGGAGAGGCCCTTTCTGATGACTTGAATAACAAATCACTAGATGAATCAATGGTGCCTCTCCAGTCTACGGAGGTTTGTAATTAAGAATGATACCAAAGCCAGTCTACCGAACAGCCCCCCACAGAGCACACATGAGTGGGCATTGCAGGCAAGCAATGTACTTTTGCAAACTGCATTAATAAATGAGATGACCCACAATGTGGAAGAAATTCAGAGAGCTAACTGTCATGTCCCATGCTGTTTGTTTCTCAGATGCTGGGCAGTTCTGATGTTTTGTTCTTTAATATGGCAGCAAGGGACTTTCATAGCCTTCAGAAAGAAATATGTTGATAGGGACTTGAAGGAAAGTGGTTTCATTACATAGCCGTGAGACACTTGTACTGTAAATCGAGCTAGTATTTCAAAGCAAACTCAACTTATGCATGTCCTAGATAAAGGAATGGTAATGAAACTGGAATATGTTAATAGCGACTCTGTAATACCTTATTTAGCTGTAAGGATTTCTACATTTTTATGGAGAAATATGCCAACAAACAGTAGAACCATTACCTCTGCTCTATCCACAAAATGTCTGTGGCCCCACAGTAGGGCTGGAGGGTGCAATCTGAGAGCACTGCAAAATAACACCTTTTCTTCAGAGTCATTTTCTCATTACAAGATCATTCATCTTAAAATAATAATGTATTAGGTTATGTTTCTTTAGTGGTTTCTTATCGTGCATTTTTTTTCCTTTTGCAGCTTCAATTTCTCTTTAATGAAGGCAAGTCTTTGAGACTTTCTCAAATGACATAATAGGAAATGAGAATATACTTGTAATAAGAAAAACATATTCTGTTTCAGACATGTTGGAGTGGCCTAGGAAGGTCACCATTAAAAGAAAACATTTAAATTGACGCAGCTTTTAAGGTGAAAACATTAAAATGAAAAAAAAAAAATAAAATGTTGGATCAGCACATGCATCTTACCCTCCCTAATGTCACACAGTGGTAGCTGAAGAGTTGAATGCACTGACATCAAGTATAAATATCTAGGCAGAAATCTGACAGCAGTAATAGATACAATGGAAGAGGTAATACTGAGGCTTATAAAGGGTGAGGCTGGGGGGAGAGAGAGAGGGATGGGAAGAAGGAATGTTTTGGACAGAGTACCGGAAGACACGCACTAAATATGTGAAAAGTGAAGCCAAAGTATGTGTGGAATGCTTTCACGGGCCTTGACTGGGAACGGCACTGAAACCGGAAGGAAACGGAGCCAAAAGCACACTGCTTCTTTTCAGAGCACACCCTAAATCTGTTCCAGTGACCCAAGACTGTTAGCCCTTTTTGTATCCTGCGGATTGGCATCCTCACCACAATCACCCCAGAATACAGAATGGATTCCATGTAAAAGTTTCACCAATGCTGTTTGCCTGGCAAAATCTCTCCTCCCTTTGGAACTTTCCATTCAAGAATTGCTTTCCGTCTGATTTATTGTGCAAATTAGCAGTTCACATGCAAAAGGGGTGTGGTTTATCATGCATCCTATTAGAAACATCTGAATTCCATTACAAACATCTGAATACTACAGAGACAACCTTCATCAGTCCAAATTAATGAACCCAGCCTCATCATTTCATACAGGCCTAAAGTTTTGTACCACACCCTCCTCTGGCACCAAATAAAATAAACCATATTAATATTTACCATCATGTAAAACATGTACTGTCTTCGGCTTGAGCCAAAAATGGACCGTGGAATGCCGAGTTTACGTGTTGTGAGAGAGTGACGGGAAAGCTGATGAAGGATAAAGGCCTCTGATTGATCCCCCTTCCATCAACAGCAGATCCAGAACAACCACAACAGCACCAGGTGCTGGACCGCTGTAGCCTGTGGGTGACGAGCCCTGGCATGCGTAAGACCTGCCCTCGGTGCCGAAGAACAACCCCAGCTGGCTTAACTCATCACCAGCTCCAGCGTGATTCATTTTACCTCTCACCAGCTAACACGGTAGCTGACCTGTGGAGCCCTGATGCAGTCCCCTCTACTGTCTCTCCAGAATCAATACCGAAGTCCTAAAAACAGACCAGTAGCCGTGCATCTGAACACACCACTGAATGATAAAATTGTATTTGGATTAGACCTGAAGGGAATAATGGAATTGGCATTTCTGATTACACGATGTGGGGAGATTCTCACAAAGCATTTCTAAGGCCCCTCTAGCATGGCATGAGAGAGTAACACTGCAACAGAGCCTGCAGGACAGGCTGGTTTGTTGTTCCCCACTATTCCCAGTTTATTACCGCTTATTACTGCTGTCATTATCAACCCAGGGCTCAGGTAAATACACTAAATGACCTATAAATCAGCGGGAGGAAACAGATTTACGTCAGAGAGGTAAACAAAAGACAGGCATGAGAGTTGCGCGATAACATTCATCACTTACAATTCTAAAACAACCTGGGGAAAATAGATGCTCGTAATCCCCAGTGAGTTATAAATAATAGAAGACCCACCTAATGGTCCTGAGGTTTACAACATCACAGAGCCCCTTGATGTAATTATTTTCCTAAAATTCCCCCACGGCCGTGTATTATCCTTCCTAAATACACATGGAAACTTAATACCTAAACTCCTTCTCATCCTGCAACCCCTTGCCCTTTCGCCATGAATCGCAGGGGGAGATGGATTTATTGCAATGGAAACAGCGGCCTGTGTATGCGCCTCTCCCTGTGTGCAGAGCAAGGGAGCTGAGGGGGGGGGAGGGGGCCCTTCAGGCTGTCAAGGTAAGCAATTCTTCTGTGCTTCAGCAGAAGTAAAGGCGGAGGGGAGAGGGGTGAGATACCGGAGAGAAGAGGGGAGAAACAAAGGAGAGGGAGAAGGGGGGGATGTGTGTACGTATCGGGAAAACTGTGAGGACATTTTCCTAGACTCATTGTGCTCCACCAATCACATCTGACCATCTCAGTCTCCCCTCCCCCATTCCCTCTCCTCCCTCTCTCCCTCCAGCCTGAATTTTGCTGATTGAAGTATGGCCTTCTCTGCTAAATTTACATCAGGAGATCAATCCTCGCAATTGAAAGCTCACATAAGGCAAAAAATATGTAGTACAAATGCAAGCAGGGTTTATTCACGGTATCACATTTACAGCCCCTGTTCTCTGTTGTTTTCATTTCAATTAAGAATAGGTCCATGACTAGAGCACGAGTTGAGGCATATGCAACTAGAATATTCTATTTTCAGGTTCTGTATAGCAGGTACACAAGGTCAATCTATTACAAACAATATATGACAAAACTGTTAAATAAGCAGCATCTCCCTTATTCTGACATTAAGAAATTAAAACAACACCGTCCTTTTTCCCTGTTAGAGATTACTAATACCCCTACCCTCCACTTCCTTCCTGTATAACACACCCACCCCACTACCACCTCCCAGATCAGCAGTATGGTATATCTCTGTAGGTCTCCCTCCCTCCACATCACACAGAACAGGTTCTGCTGCAGGCAGACTGAGCAGACAGTGTCCTGGAGACACATATTTATTCAGTAGATCATTTGTCCATCTGCTCTCCCCCCCTTTGCCCGCACTCTGTGGGACAGACAGTTTGTTGATGTGAAAGTCTGAAATCAGCCACCTGCTCATCCAGTTTAGGGAGTTCAATTTCCCAGGATTTATTTCTATAAAGGTGTGTGCGCACCTCTCTCTCTGTCTCTCCCTCTCTGCAGCCCTCTCTTGCTTGCTCTCGGTTTAAGAAAACGCCGTTTTTCAATTGGTGCACATGCACAGATCCACTCAATTGCACGATATTACACACAAATGCAGGCACACGCATACCATGTAAAAATAAACAAGCAAACATACTTAAAAACTGGCATGCATGTTTATAAATGCAAACAGAGAAAACAGGCGTAATGAACAACGGAACAAATAGGGCGACACAAACTCACACACACACGTATACACACTCGCCTGCATACATCCGCAAGTTGCAGGCATAACTCCCAGCTCTGGCTGTGCGGCTGGTTTGATTCCCTGCACCAGCACTGAGAGGCATGTTAATCAGGATGGAGAGGCTGCCAGCTCGGTCAGACAGATCTCTCTCTCCCTTGCTGTTCCTCCCTCTCTCTCTCTCCCTCCCTCCCTCTCTCTCTCTCTCTCTCTCGCTCTCTGTCACTGTTCCTCTATCTGTCCATGCCTCCCTATTCCTTTCTCTCCCCCCTTCCCTCCCTCCTTCTCACATAGCTCTCTGTGCAGGGTGGTGAAATTTGGGATGTGAGGGGGGCACTCTATGCAGTTTATCTTGCAGGACTTCAGTAGGTTCCACATTTCTCTCTCTTTCCCTGACAGGTTTATTGGTCTCTCCTGCTCCTCTCCTCACGTTTTCTGATCAAAGCCCAAACAGCCCCACTGTGGTGTTTACACCAGTGTTAATAGATATTGTGTTACCTCAAGCAAATCTGTACAGGGTGGTACTGGCTTGCTGTAGTGATACTGACAAGAAGGGAAAGGGTTTACATATTGAGCTGTGTCACTTTTGTGTCAGTCTTTTGTGTGTGTGTGTGTGTGTGTGTGTGTGTGTGTGTGCGTGTGCGCATACATGTGTGTGTGTGTGTGTGTGTGTGTGTGTGTGTGTGCGTGCATGTGAGGGGAGATAGTTATGTGTGTGAAACACAGAAAAGATGGTTGGAATCATCAGGTTTGGTGTTTACTGAGCTGGTTGCTAAGGAGATGAGAACCCAGGGACAGATTTAGTCATAACAGAGGCAAGGACTGATAAAGCATGAGCCATTCAAACAGAGTAATAATCAGGTACATGTTCAGACAGACAGAGAGGGGGCAGGGAGAGACAGACACAGAATGAGAGTGTGAACAAGAGAGGGAGAGGGAGGAAATGGGGGAAGGAGAGAGGGAGGGAGAAAGAGAAATAAGAAGGAGAGAGCATAAGACCGAGCGACAGAGAGTGATAGGCACATGAGAGGAAGGGAAACAGAGAGAGGGAGGTGAAGGAATGGGAAGACATGGAGAGATGAACTAAGAGAAGGTGACTGTGTAAGACAAAGGAGTAAGCACACGGATGCAGCCAAATACAGAGAGAGCTGATGAACACACACAGCACATGTAGATTAGATTAGATTAAACTTTACTGTCATTTGCTTACTTTATGTAAGCAAGCCCAAAAAGAACCAGCTACATTCATCTGAACAAAAATGTAGATGGAGTGATTGAGAGCACTGTAATTTAGCTGGGTGTTAGAGGTACGTACACTTCATAGGCAGACATATTGCATTGTGTCAGTTACTGTGCGCAGTCAGAAGGAATGCAGGCTCATTTGTGTCATAACTCCGACAGTCCTACACAGTTGCATTGATCATTTCTTTGCCAGGTGATGAAAGCCTTCTCATTACACATAAATGTATTGTATTCATTCAAGTCCTGTGAATTTGAGTGTATAAAACCGTATTGTTCTTCAAATTACAGAGTAAGTGACATACAATTGATTAGCGTTCCCCTGGTCTTTTGAGCCCATGGGGCATTGTAGAACTATTACAGAGAACAGAACTTAACAGACTAGAGTTCCGTTGCCTCTACTTTGTTGAAGGACGCACTCTTGCATTTACATTGAAGCTGGGATCACAATAAGAAAATACATGTGCGCTCACCTTACAAGACTCTTGCCTCCTTCCATTCCATCACCTCCTCTCACTTCAGTTTAACGTTTGCCTAGCGGCGCTAAAAGTTCCCAGTCGGTGAGTCTTGCTCTTTTCAATCAAGAGAGTTCGCTAGCACGACACCTCTTGTCCTCAAATTAAAAAAAAAAAAAACTCGCCGGTAACACAGCTGGCGCACAAACAGGAGCTAAAAATGCACTCAGTCCGTACATCAATTAAAAGTGAGGCTTTGCACAGGCTCTAGTAAATATAATTGATTAAACATCCCCGGCAGGCTGTTTATTGACTCCTCTCTGAGGATCAGCCTCAGCTGCATGGCTGGGGTACAGCAACGCAGGCAGATTCCGCCATGTTCCGCACCCGCACGGGAGGGCGGCCTTCAGAGTGAAACTCTGGGCGATGTTTCACTTCATTTCCGTCTGTCTACCATTCCTGATTCACCTGCATCAGTCACCGCCAAAACCAACGTCTCGCTTGCCGGGAGAGACGGGAGAAACAAAGGGAAGAGGGTACGGGTTTGTGGAGAATTCACTCCTGAATAGCTTCACTCAACACGCTCCTTCTGTGCTTTGGCCCATTATGTGAATTTAGCCTTAATAAATGTCCCCTGTTATGCCAATACAGTCCTATTTGAACTGGAGGGAAACATACCATTCACACACAGAGGGAGGGGGAGAGACAGCAGAAATAAAATTTTCGAGGCAGAAGAAGATTGACAGAGAAAGATAAAAACAAAAATAGAGAGGAGAATGGAAGCAGGGGGAGACAAATGGAAAGATAGGAGATGGCAACCTACTCAGTGGTTCGGCAGCACTGGACTCACTGGATATTCTCTGTACAAGATCAAATCAGAGCAGCCATTATGACCTTTGTTTTTGTTTTTTTCTTTTTTTTACTCATCCTAACAGGTGAGCAGCAATCAACGTTAAAAAAAAAAAAAACCTCTGTGTCTCTAAATTACATATATCTGGGATTCTTTCATTCTTTTAGAATGAGAGGACAGAGGAACTCATTAAGAGCATCTCTTGGATTAAATGAAATTTAATGAGCTTTTCTGTAGAGCTGATACAGAACATCAGTTTACAAGACAGTGTTTTAAAGGGAGTTTGCGAGGGCCCAGGGCCTTAATGATACGGGTTAGCTCTTGCCGTGCGAACAGCCCCAGCAGAGATGAGAGATGAGAGCCCTGCAATGTATGGGATATGAGCTTTGAAATGGCTGCCTACAGAGTCCGAGCAGACATGATCAGAATAATTTTGCGCTCAGAGAGATTTGTGGTAACAAGTGAGGAGCCGTGGAAAGGGGACAGCATGCCTGTCTGCTCCACTGTTTAATGGCAACAATTTACAAATGAAACACAGAGCCATGGCGCAGGGAAAGATCCAGAGTGCAAGCCTCTCTCTCTTTCTCTCATTCAGCCAGGCTCCCGGCGTCCACATAGCCTTTGGGCGCTATGGCAACAAGAGATCCCCGCTGTACGCGTCTTGGCATACATGAGTTGGTGTGCCAGGGCATGCTTGCATGTACGTGTGCATGCGTGCGCGCGCGTGTGTGTGTGTGTGTGTGTGTGTGTATGTGTGTGTGTTTGTCTGTTTGTTGTTGTCTAGACAGATAATAATGACAAATTACCAGAAATAATGGCTGTTACCATGCAGAATTTGCATATAATTCCTGGTAAACAGCACGTATTAGTTTACCCATTGGGGACACTGATTTTCAAAGAAGGCATGTCAGCAATGATAAGCATATCAAGCTGATAGAGGCAAACTTTTCTATCAAGGCTACACAGCATCTAGAGGGGGAGCCGAGGCTGGCTGCACAGGACGTGCTCCCATTCCAAGCTACTGCATGGGAAATTCCTCAGCTTGGGAGGGGAGCTGTCTTGGGCCCTGAGAGAAAGGCACTGAGGCTGATCTGACTGGAATGAACTCATCATAATGAGGCCACTGCAATGGAACTTGGCAGAATTGTGAGCTGAGATCCAGAGGACTCAAACAGGAAAACGCTCAAGCTGCAGTACAAAAAGCCAGCTTTGGATCAAAACCATGCAGTTTATGCAGAACTAGGAATTTAGATCAAATCCTCAGGCGTCCTGCTTAAAATGGGGACCAGGAGCCTGTTGTGACAGGACACTTACCCAGGTGTGAGTCGGCACATAATCTGTAAGCCCCTTTACGTTGGGTCACTGTACATAGACTACGTGAGCAGGTGGGCTGAGCTGCAATGAGTGGTAGGAACCTCAATTGCAGCACTTCTCATAGCTCAGTGCAGTGTGACTGAGGCTGGCACACACACATACACATACACACACGCACACACACACACACACACACACACACACATGCGCGCACACACGCACAAGGCTTGGAAGCTCTGCTACGCTGTACCATAACATCAATCAGGAGAACACAGGGGAGCTCTCTGCCCTCCTCCCCCCTTTCCTACCCTCCCCCCCATATTAGCTACTTCAAGGTGTGCATGCACACAGACACACACACACACACACACACACACACACACACACACACACACATACACACAATACACACACACATACACATACACACACATACACATGCGCTGTACACGTGCTATGGCATACGTGTGCATGCTGAAAAATCTAAATTGCCATTTAATATATGGAAATAGCACTCATCAAACATGGTGCAATGAAGGCACTGGGGGGCATGTACTCAGTGCTTCTGCAAATGAATGGGAGATCTGCTGCTCAACATGAAATCCAGATGACAGCTCCCACCCACACCCTGCCATACGTCAGGACCACAATGCACTGCAGAGCTACGTTTCAGCAATGTGGAGAATTCATCACATGAATTATTGGTGCCAATTGATGTTTTATATATTGGGCATATGGCATGGGACCACTGCCTTTTCAGAGGATTGAGTATGAGAGATTTCCGTGCATTGGCCTGAGCGCTGAGAGGGAAATCCCTCAAACGATTTTCTGTCCCATGAACTCGGAGGGACGGAGTTCACCGGGGACATTCCCCTGATCACAGATCACCGGTGCATGGTGAGACTGTTACACTGACATGTGCCATTACACTGACCCCGCTGTGAGAAAGACTGATTAAAAGGCGAGCACTCAGGGACCCCTGGAATGGAGGGAGAGTCTCTCTGACACGTGGCAGATGCTCTTCACGGCCTTGGCCGGCGGACTGAATTCAAGGTCTGACCACAGCAGACTCCTCTGAGCCAAACTGCAGCCCTCTTGCTGTGGAGGGAATAGCTTGCAGTTTGAATGCACAGGCCACATGCCTCACAAACATGCAGCAATAACGCTGTCTGCTCTTATTTTAGTGGATCTCTATTGATCATCCCATTTCCTCTTTATCTTTAATCAAAAGCTCCAGAAACTCTGATGTTTAATTAATGAGACACTCTGAGAAGCCCACTCACTGGCTCTGAGACGCGTCTTTAATTCATTATTAATGAAGGGCTGCTAATTATCCGAGTGCCGCGCTGTACAGAAGGAGTGAGAGAGAGGAAGAGCGGGCAAGCCCTGTCACCTGTCCCCTTCCTCTACAGCTGATCTATCCGCTGCTCCTCCAGGGAGGGAGCTGCGCACAACCGCGCAGTTACAGAGCTATCTTCAGCTCGCATTCTCCCCTCTACAAACACGCCGACTTCTATGGGTTTAGGGAAACGGAAAGTGGAAAAGAAAGGGAGACGGTGTTAGAAATAAAACCGCTCTCCACACCGAGGAGCGCATACGTGTGAACGCCTGTCTGGCTCGCCAATCGCAGAGAAGTTCTTCTGAGATGAACTCGATATCCCCGAATTCAATAAGAACAGCGGTCCCATCTGTACGTACAGTGACCGGCTTGCCTCAGCCTAATGCCTATTGATTAATGCGTACTGTGTACCGAGGGGCTGCAGGGAAACTAGGCCACTGCTTCAGCACCTGACAGACTATTAGCCAGTGCTGAGGCAATCTCTATAACAAGGTGTGCAGTGTCTGCAGAGCCGAGTGCGCCCGACAGCCTCAGCTACACGCGTTCACACCTGCACAGACACAGGGAGCCACAGATGAAATCCCATTAAAGGAAATCCTCACGAAACGTAAACACGCCTCAGCATGTCTCGAGGAATATACGGCCTTCTTCAAATGGACCATTGCATGTTTCATCAGGTTTGTTCCTGACAAATTTCAAGTTCGATAAGTGTTCTGCAGTTTCACCATAAATTCTCTGCGCATAACTCAACACAAACAATTAAGGGCTATAGTGTTCAGCATAATATACTTTGCATGACATGAAATGAGACGGTATTACTGACGTCAACCCCAGTGCTTCTCCCCCTCTTCCAGCCTGCCTCCTGCCCTCTTGGTCTTTCCCCCGTGCAGTGCTGAAAAGAAATGGAGGAGATCTATAGTAAATTGCCCTCTGCTTTAGATCTTTACTGTACGCCGGCCCTTGCCAAACACTCTGATTTTCAATCTATCATCCGGCCCTCTGCTAACAACCCCCATAAAGCATTCTCCTCCTCCCTGTCCCACCACAGCTCTCGCCCCCCTCCTCCTCTTCTCCCCTCCTCCTCCTCTCAGCTGATGACTGTGTTGTCTCCAATCTCATCTGTGCATCTCCCTCCTGCCCCTCTCACCCGGCCCCTGGCCTCCTCTCAGCACCATCCCTCCCCTGGTTCCCCTCCCAACATGCCCCTCTTCTCCTCCCTCTCACATCTCACTGACTCTGACCTTGGCTCTGCACTGGAGAAGGGGGCCAGATTGAATCAAAACTTTGGCCCACCACGTAATCTCAAATTACAGTCTGATGGGTTTGAGGGAGGGTTCCCTGTAGGGCAGGAGCCAGTGGTCTCTGGAAGGTAAAAAGGCTGACATCAGGGCAAGCAGGTTCAAATTTACGAGAGAAGAAAAGGTCAAGGCGTTCATTGCTTATACAGTATTTCAAATCCTAGCAACAATAAACAAGAAACATATACAAAATATATGTCAAACCCCATGCATCATGACCACAGATCTGATGTGCATAGGAGCATGTCCCACATATATGACAAGCTGCACGTCACTGGTAAAAATTACACACTGAAGCATTTTCTGTGATGTGCTCTGGTTTCTCTCTCTCCAGTCTTCATAGATAATATGCTCTAGCTAGTAATGTGAATGAAATAATTTGTCCAAGCTCAAAGACCAGTGGCTAATTAACATGTAGCACTTGTATCAAAAATGCAACAGTTCTAGGATAATGTGTTAATACGGTCTAGTACGGCAATTGACTGTAATGGGGGACGTAATGGGGGATGATTCAACCCTGTCGTTGTTGTTTCACAGCTTTCGATCTCTCATTTTATGATGGGAAATGATGAAATGCAGAATTAATTTAGTTGTGTAAGAATGAATAGTAGGTTAAGTGAACTAAATAAATACATTCCATTGTTTGCTTACAAAGAGCCAGATTGGCAATCAATAAAATTGAGCACATTCTTTGCAAGTCATTTTAATAAATAACCAAACACGTTTTATTTTAGTGGTCATTAAAACAGTTCACATATCTAATGGTACAGCGAGATGATGACCATCTGTTTTGGCACACCTCTAATTGACACAACTCTCGGCATGGGACAGAATTTAAACTGGGATTGCAGATCTCAACACTGAGCATGTGTGCAAGACCACTTCCAAAAAAAGCTGTAGAAACGGTGCCCTTTCCCTTATGAAATCGAAGCGGCCAGTTTTTACGGCGCCTGAAACTGGACTCGACTGTATTATTTCATTATAGCGTGACCAATATGCTAGAGTAATCAGAGGGTATCGGCTTTCCTCCCTGGTGCTGCCAGGCTGCACCTCTCACTCGCTGGTTAAGAGAGGGCTGGGCGAGGGGGGTGGCAGAGAGCAGCTACACTGACCTCAGGTACCGGCCAGTCTGTGACAGGGTGTCCGTTGCGTGGTTTTACAGCTCTGCGGCTACCATGAGGAAACTCACCCTGTGGTGACTGTCAGTCGCTGGACTGCAGCTCTGAGCGCGCTGACTACATGTGAACGGTAACCCCTGAGGAGCGATGTGACTGAGACAGATGGGCACGGCGGAGACGAAAAGGGGACGCCTGAAGGAAACTCCCTCCTATGTCAACAGTTTTGTTTGTTTGCAGTCAAGACGGTCTCTGGCAAAGTGCATCTACAGCTGTTCTCTAAACAGCAGCCAGGCCACAGAGAGGCATTGCAGGAAAAAACAACAGCAACAGCATTGTAAATGCAGCTGTTCCAGACAACCCTGCGCTGTACATTAGTTTGTGCTCTGTCTGTCGTTCTCGTTTCCTCTCAAACAAACACGTGGACAAGTGGAGTGGCACTTGCACACGTCCGGTAAAATTTGTCCCTGAACACATACCCAATGCAGAAGAAAGAGTGGAGACAGCACTTAATCCGCTCCTTACTGGAGCCATAACACTGGGTGCTGAAACCCCTCCTCTCTGCCCACAACCTAAATATAGGGGCTGCCTCGGACCGTCAGATGGGCCTCCATTATCTGCCTGGTGGACTCTTGTATTCTTCCATGATGACTGATCTGCACCTGTCTCCCTGCCTGCCCCTCTGTGCACACAGAGAGTCAGGTCAGGCTAAATATAGCGCCCTATCCCAGCTCCCCTTCCAGCCCCCACTTTGGCGGTAGATAGTGAGTGGGGTTAAGGTTACACTATCCCTTTACCCCCTACCTTTTATAGAGACACTATGACATTATACTCTCCAGAAATAACAAATGTTCTGCCATTGGCACCAGTGAGCTGCCATCTAATGCTGTTAGAAGTTATTCCCCCTCACTTCGTTTTAATAAAGGCCCAGGCTTTCATCTTCATAACCTAACAAGGGGCATGATTAGTTACATTACACACATGTTCCTGATCCCTCTCAGGCTATCAGGGCTTCGCCGGCAGAGCTCCGGATGAAAGCGCTGCACTGCAATCTCCCTGATAATCCCAGTATAGTGCCATCACCTTGGACCTGCATCACAAAGGCTTTATTCAGGAGAAGGGAATAGTAAAACAAAGGCGTTCCCGGCTACGGTTTTACCGAGTCACCATTGTTCCTGTCTCTGCTTCCCTAATATTGTCAGGTACTAAGATTTTATGAGATTGACAAAATGTAGAGCAGAGAGAGAGAGAGAAAATCTGCAGTGCCTTTTAGGAAAATTCCAACAAGAGTTTCTGAAGCAATAAAGGATGAGACTGACTGGCTGATAAAATGTCAAAGAAGCGCTGCAAGACATTTATTGTCTGGTTGGCCGTGCACGCCTCTTACCGTTATATTTCATAATAAATCATCATTATTGCTTATGTGAAAGATAATTAAGTGATTGAAGCACAATTGAAGCTAGAAATCGCTCTAATGAGAGATAACGTCAAATGCCCATCTTAAGAGCATTGAAATCAACAGAGGAAAATTACAGCTTTGCATCCGCATTGTGCGGTTTCACTATTTTGTTTGCAAACCTCAAGATGATAATGTGTGCTGTAATCAGAAATGGCCCAAAACATCAGAGTGATAAAAATGTCTACACCACTGCACTCACAGCCTATTCTCCCCTGTCTCTGTTACCGTGGAAACTGTTAGCAATGTTGGAAAGAGCAATTCTATTATAGCAGAGGGAAGATAGGCAGAGAGAGTTTGAGTTCTCTCAGTCAGCAAATATGGGTGCAAAAGCTGACTGAACGCAAATGGATAGAGATAGAGAAGGCTCTAAATGACAAGGCCAAAACAACATTACCATTAATGCCTCAATAAAAATGGAGAAAATAAAATGGAAGTCAGAATATGGTTAAAAATAACTGGAAGTGTATTACAGACAATTGCACTATATGCAGGTTTGGCATAGGGTTCATTTTACCATCACAATGATCTAAAATGGGACAAAAATCCAATTACACCAGTAATGCTGAATATTATAAAGGTATAATTCAGAAGTACAGGAATACAACCAATCCAACACAAAGGCTGGAATTAGGCCATTAACTCTTGCTTAATAGCACTCAAAAATGGCATTAAAATTTTAGATACATCTGAAGAAAAGTGAAAAAATGAATTACATTCAGGCCATTCCATCCCAAAAGTGGAATTGAAAGTCCCTTCCTTTATCTGGTCCTGAAAATCATTCAGCAGGCAATCATGAATATAGAAACTATAACCAGTTTCATGTCAACACCTTTCCAGACAGATTGCAGCTCCAATAAGACAAAATATCAAATGCTACTCTTCTTGTTTGGGTCCTGGGATGACAAAAAAATACAAAACAAACAGGCAAATAAGAGGGATGCACAGTCCAATTGGCCGAGTTGTACTGTATGCTGCAGTTTGCACTGCCTGAGAGATACTGTCACTGCACTAGCATAACAGCTGAAGATGGGAAGGGAGAAATTTGAGATAGCATTGGGAATTATTTACCCGTTTTCCAGTCATTAACTGTAAGCATTAATACTATCACTTACTGCTGTTACCATTGTTTATTGCATTCACTTTGTGTACAAAAATAGATGGAGGCAGTAATGAAAGGTAAAGATAGCTTTTCAGATTGGCAAGGAGAGAGAGATACAGGTAAGAAAACAGAGGAGCTCAAAATGGTATGTCAAGCTAGCGAAGTCTGTAGTGAATGTAAGAGGGACAGGCACACATCACTAAAGACAAACGCAGCTGCCTCACTGATAAAATGTTTGGCAATAAATGGACGGACCAGAGCCTTAAGAGCTCACCCAGTTGACCAGATTTCAAGGTGATAGCTCCATCCATTCAATTCACAGCCTTCACGGGATATCTTTCTCCACAGATCTCTGGTGATGGACCTGTTGGGCCTATCTATTTGTACTGCTTCGTGCCAAGAGCCCTAACCAAACATGCCCTGTGTTGTTACACTCCTACAAATGGTCTCTGCCTGCCTGAGAGACCTGCATTGGTGTCTACGGCCCAGAAGCCATGTCTCACATACAGGAAGAGGGGGTTAAAAACAGACAGCGAAGGAAGGTCACGGCCAGGCACACGATCTGGCGGAAATGAAAGAGTGGAGCGGATCAGATGTTAATCGATGCTGTGTATATGCTCTCTGAAGGCTTTTCGGCGTCATGTGCTTTTTCTAGCGTTTTTGTCACTGCCTGGCCTGGTGCACTGCTCCCGGGTTGGAATCGAACTTCTGCAGTTTAATGGGCAGAACCGATAGAGTCTCGTCGTAGGGATAAAGCCACGCAGCCCAGTGTGTGAGGGCATGTACAGTCGTGTGCACCAGGAAAAATGAGTGATAAAGAGAGAAAGAATAAGAAACGTTTAATCTGGCAGGAGGAGATGGAACTGTAGGAGACAGACAAAGATAGTGGTATCAGACCAGCACTACCCTGGTGCCTCACCCCAGACATCATTTCTTTTCATTACTTTTACCTCAAATGGAATATAGCAGAGGTTCTGTGTGTGTGTGTGTGTGTATCTGTTTGTGTTGGCTTGTGCGTGTGTGTTGAGTTTGTGTATCTGTGTGTGTAGGGTTTGTGTATGTGTGTGTGTGTATCTGCGTGTGTTGAGTTTGTGTGTGTGTGCGTGTGTGTGTGCGTGTGTGTGCGTGTGTGCTAAGAGGCATCAGGCACTGCTCTTTCATTCCCTCAGTGAAAGAAGCCTCATTGATCTCTGTGCTTGAGAGTCACAGCGTGCTGCAGAGAGACCCCTGATCCCAGCGATATGGAGCCACAGAGCTGAAACCTGTTCCATCATAACCCTGCAGAAAATCTGCCCGTCCCTGCCTGTCTGCTTTCAGGGTCCAGGAAGAGGCAGCGTCTCACAGAGTGACGGGGAGGATCTGAGCTCCCTCAGGCAAGTGAGCGTCTGAGAGCAATTTGATGCTCCACAATACAGCTCTATAATCAGGGGCTTCACACAGGTTTAATCCGAAAGTTCTCTGCGCACAAAAGACCTTGGGAGAAACTGCTGCTCCGTACCCTTTTTCTCTTTTCCACAGCAAGGGCCCTAAAATTCTAACATCTTCACATGGTGGAATCGGAGTGGAATACAAATGTGCATGAATATACCCAGATCCCTTCACTCAACCTTTCACCACCCATCTCATTCAGCGTCCTCTCTTAGAACAACCTGCACCAGGGTGGAATGATTTGGCCACAGACACACTTTCCAGATGAAAAATTCTGTGTTTAATCTCCAAAACCTCATGGTTTTCCGTTTCACTCGTTTCCTTGTTCACCACAGCGCAGGCCATTTTCAGAGGGCTTGCACATCCTCCATTCACTCCTCCTTTCCCAGTTATTTTATGCATATGAGATGTGTTTTCCCATCAGTTACCAGGTTCTTATGCTTGAATTGACAAATACTCAAATGAAATTAGCTTTGTTCAACACACCCTGTTTTAAATGCCAATTTGCATTCGATTACAGCCAATTTATTGTCTTGTAACAAGACTCCAGAGGCTGAGTAATTGGGGGGAAATGGAGGTTGGGGGGATGGGCGTGAAATCGAATCATTACAGTAATTAACAGTTTGCTAAATAATTAAGCAACAATTCATGTGGCCATTTCCATTGTCAGTTTTGTAAATTGGCTAATCTAGTGCATTTGATATGTTTGCAATATGGAAATGCACATAAATATTTTGGCAGTCTACATACATCATGTACAGACTATACAGTTTAAAGATAAAGTTGAAATGTGATATAACCCAACTCAATTGATGGTCAATGGCATCAAAATGTATATTACTACCCTAGCTCCATCATTCAACGTTGACCAAGATGGGCATATTCATTTTTAAAATGCAATAACATTCTTATAACTGTGGTGGTCATTATGTTTATGTTTATTATTGGTTGGTTTGTCAAATGTAATTACATTTTAAAAATTCATCAAAGCTATATTATATATAGACTTGGAGGATCTGTATGTTTGTTTTTGAAATTCGCTTTACCAACTGTAAATTGACCCATTTAGATGGACCCAGTTTGATCTGCTCTCACAGAGAGCTATGCCCTCCAACTCTATAGATATAGTGCTAGTGCAGTTATAACCAATTTAACTGCTTGTCTGCATTACAGAATCAAATGTTAGCCCAGTTCTCTGTTCACCCTGCATGCTGTTATAAAAACATACACACATCATCTGAGTTTTCTTTCACAGAAAACAACGGTGTGGTTCATGGTCAGATCTCTACAATCTAATTAAGGAAACACCAAGAATCACCTATGTTAAAAAGTAAAATGTAATGAAATTCTCCAATATGAATAATACTGCAGTTGATAATGCATAATGGATCAAATTGTCTGTGCAAACATGCCTTTGATCAGATTGAATTCATAGTAAGAATTCATGGTAAGAATATGATTTTCTGCTGAAAGGAGTGGCTTCTTCAAAAACCCACAAAACTGAGGACACAAATCTTGCAGCAAACAAAGAAGATATCGGAGAAAGTGCCAGATGCTGTGATCAAATCTAAATACATCACAGCAGCTGTTCTTCTCTTAATACTTTGTCATTGTTGTGCCTTTATCAATGACAGCATGCCAAGAGAAACACCCCATTCACAAGGAGTGATCCAGCTGCCATGGCTCTCGCCATGCGCGGTGTTTTTCAGAGCTGTGTGCTCCTGCATTATTTAGGCAACACAAACAGTATGCAGAGAGGAGGCGATTTGGAGGTGCTCTCCATCTCCACTGCTGCTTCCTGTATTATCACAAGCACACAGCGGGTGAGAGCAGGTGAGCGGGAGACAGTGCTACAGATTAACCCACAACAGACCCCCAAATCGACTGTGTCTGGTCTTGCGGGACCCAGTTGTCCCACAGGAGATGGTTCATCCACTGATCAGGACACCATGTGGTCGAAGGGCAGAGGTGTGGTGCAAGAGCATCTGAGGCTCAGACAGAGAAGGCTGGTGGGGGGGGGGGGGGGGGGGGGGGATCTGAACTCATCATGATTCAGATCAAAGCCCTGGCTGTTCTTTGCCTGAGGCTGTGTCAGGTAGGGTCCTGCATTAATGGCAGGTAGAATGCACCTCCCTCTCTCTGTCTCTCTCTTTCTTTCTCTCTCTCTCTCTCTCTCTCTCTCTCTCTCTCTCTCTCACACACACACACACACACACACACACACACACAGGATACTGGGTAAAAGTCATTGAATAAAACAGGAGGCCCCCCAGGCAGAGGAACCAAGTGGGTCACCTTCACCTCCACAGTGCTCTCACTGCTGCCAATGACACACAATCAGAGACTTTATCTGTCAACATTTGGAGTCTAAAAGATGTCCCCCCCCCCCAAAAACGTTTAGGATACATATCACCGCATCATAAAGACAATGTGCCTATTTTACACTGATCAAAGACAATTCTCTCAGAATTCTCCTCATATATAATGCACAAAAAAAAAAAATTAAAATTACTTTTATTCTCATATTTACTCTTAAGTAGCACAGGCACTCTGTAGGACTGATGGAGAGGTATTCCTCTCTGGGAAATGGAGTTGCAGCTGACCTTGAATCCATGTATATTTTAAATCCCTTTTCAGAAAAAGGTACAAAGGTCTGACATCTGTTTGTGGCCAAAAAAAACCATTGGGCCTTTGACACAAAGCCCAAATGCCTCAAAGGTTTTAAATTAAGCATTAGAGGGGCCAAAACGCAGGCTTTGAGCAAGGCAGGGAGGTGAACAAATCAAAAGTGACTGTACAGAGACACAAACGCACAGAGCAGTGGGGAAATCAATCAGGCCAGGTCTTTATCTTATCAAGAAGGAGGCATTATTGGATAATATGTCCTCTGCTTAAGAGTTTGTCTCTTCAGAAAAGCTCCCAAAAGAGGGTGATGCGAATATTGCATTTTTCGTTAAATATCGTAATACACTTTTCAATTTTCAGGCAATTTATATGCTAATGCGCATGTTAGTAACATCTCCATTAAATTTCCTCACTGACTCTTGGGTTATCAAGTGTCAAATTGAGGAAATTCCCACCTGTATTTTCCCACTCTGTGCATCTTTGATAATTAGAAGAGATGTCCATGGATCTGTATCTTTGCAGACAGTGGACACCTTTCACCACCCCCCCCTTCCTCCATCTCAGTTTCCCTGGACTCAGCCTGGAGAGACAGCTTTAGGAAGGTGGGTAATTTGGTGTGTAAACACCCCCCTGACACTGTGTATACCCTCCTCTAATGAGATCACTGAGCAGGAGAGCCCTCAGCACCTGCAGAACCTCGTCACCGGCACAACGGGGATGGGGTTTCCATCACGACCTATCGCTGGCATGCACACAGGAGCCACTGCAAGCTCTCTCCATGAAATAATGAATGGAAGGAAGTCCTCGGCCTGGCTGAACGATCACCCCCGAACAAAAAATGTATCTGGTGTCTGGAGTGAGGCACACATGACTTCCAGTCCCACGAGGTGGAACGTTGCCGAGGTGTAGGAACTCCTGTTTGAAGTGGCCATTTTCCAGCCCGTAAAAGCCTGAACCCACACAGCTAGGCCTATGGGCAGTCCTCCATGAGCGTGGTCCTGAAGGCTCGCTCTGGCCTAAAACTGTCAGATTTGAGCAGCACACATCCCACCTGCAGGAAGAGGTGGGGCATCCTGTCGAGCAGCAATATCCCTCACCGCTCATTGTGCTTGCTCGGTATCAGGCTGATTCTGTTTCCTCAATCAGTGCAGCTCCGCAGGTGAGCCAGCCGCTTCCGCGCTGTAACTGTACATAAAGACACGTATAAGACTGCTGGGCAAAAGAGAGTCCAAGTCCTGCGTCTGCCAACAATAACACTTGCCAGAGCACATTTATAGCCGCTCTCCGGTTCACAGGCTCCCTGCTCTGCCTCCTCAAACATCCCAACAAACTGCCACAGACTGCAGGCCCCATCATTCAGACCAAACATGCCTGATCCGTGGGACTCCTTCCCAGCATAAGCCTCTGGAGCTCTGCTCTCTTCAACATATTTATATATTTCTCCATCAAAACTGAGAGGCATGTAAGAGCATAGGGTAGGAATGAGCCAAGGCAAAGTAAACAGACTCTCCAAACAGAAAGAAAGAGTGAGAGAACAAGATGAATACAGAGAGAGAGAGAGAGAGAGAGGGAGGTACTGAGAGCCCACAACAGCTCGGTGCAATGTCTCTCCACCAGAGCTCAAAAGTTGAGTCAACACTCTTCTCTGCTACTTAGTCTTCTCGCTGCACAGCCATTGAAATTTGCATGCAGTTCAGTGCGCACCGTAATTGTCAGGGAACAAATGTGTCGGGCTGCTGGAAGAGAGTAGAACACGGTTTTTGGTAAGCGAGGAGATTTAGGCCAGAGGAGCTGTCTGATGAAGAGATTATGGCCAACAAGGCCTAACGGACACAGAGCAGGGAGGGCCACGCCACCCTGTTTTTGGCCTTAATTGCTTTACTATCCCACTTCTCCTCCTCCCTTCAATCGTGCTCTATTATGGCCGTTGCTCCAATGCACATCCCACTAGACTAATGATACAGGGAGAGCGAGTCCCTGACTTGTCTCTGAGCCACAGATGAAATGTCTCCTCCTGGGGAAGGAGAGGAGTGGTGAGGATGCATCGCTCAGTGGGTGCTCCTTGGCGGCAGCGCTGCAACAGACCTGAGAGGCCTGCCACATATCTGACAGGGCTACTCCTAAAATGCCCCATTAAAAAACTGTAAACACTTGCACTCTATCCTCCCATTCCCAGAGTGTTTTCACTTGCACAGTAATTTGCCGCAGCTTGTCTAATGGCAGAGAACACACCTCACCAGCCGAGGAGAGCGCGGCTGAAGGGCCCTCTACAGCCCTCCCATTTCAGCATGAGATTGCTGTGCCATCAGCAGGTGCTTCTCTCCATTTTCAAACAACAGCAGCTCAGCGCGAGACACTGAGAGGCAGGTTCCTCTTGGTGGTAAATGTGGCTTTTGGATAGTGTACTGAGGAGGCTATAAACTAATTCACGCTATCCCTCCATGGTAATTCGCTATTTGTCTCAAGAGTACACAGTGTGGCAGAAGCAAGACTGCAGGAGTCTGATAGGGGGTGACTGACAACAGCAGTGATGGACCTAATTTAGCATTAGCAACATAAAGCATATATAAATGGCGTACAGGACAAAGAATGGAAGTCAAGAGCGTGTTCAAACAGGCCTGCCACTTTAGCTATTTGCTCAGTATGTGCTCAAGGTCTGAAGATGTCCAGCGTATGCAACATATGCCACGAGTAAATTAGACTCATGCCACTGCTGCTGTGGTAGAGCACACACACAGTTTAACTCAATTGCTTCAGTCGGTCAAGGCCAATATTTTTGATTGCATGTGGAAATTGCTGCTTTGCAATGAGGATTTCACGCTGGAATGAAGACTCCAAATGCATTCTGTCCTCAGTTTCAGAGCTCAGTGGGGACCGGTGGCCCCCACTCCACACAGGAGGAAGTGCATGAGGAGGAACAATGACGCCCTACTGTTAGAGTGCGGGCCACAGCCCAGAGTAAATACCAGCGGGTCCCCCATCACTCACAAAGACATGCAGAGAGCCAGAGCTCCTCTCACAGATGCATGACCCAAACAGGCCAGATCCATGGCCTTCCTGCTTTCAGCTCCTCGGCGGGGGGGTCTTCGGCCACCGGCTTCCCTCTCACTGAGCGCTGGCCTAGGACTCTCAGAGCCAAGAAGCACAAAAATCCTGTGCTTTTAGTCACTGTTTTCACTGTCTTTTCATCACAGCTTTCTCCGCTCATTTCTGCTGAGGTAAGAAGCATCTTTCAAATGGCTCTCTTGTTCAGTTCTCTTTCTTTCATGGGACTCGCTTGGTCGATGCTGAGCAATTTCAGGGCAAACAGCAAAACGTTGCCTAATAAAGGAAATGTTTACTTTCACGGAGGCAGCATGCAGTCACGCACATCAGAAGAACAGAGCGACTCGACAAAAACGGCCAAGCGGTCTCTGGGAGCAAACAACGGGAACGCGGGTCGACCTCTGCTTTGTGTACAGTGCTCTGCACGGTTGTCAGCCCGTGTGAGTGTTCGGAAAGCCCTCTCCACCTAACTGGACGTGATGCGCTTTGTCTCCGCATCGCGCATATCTGAGCCGAGGGAGACGGGTGCGGGAGGAGGAGGAGGAGGAGTGACTCTTTTACATTTCCCAGAAAAATGAAAACAACGCGCTCACAACAAATGAGGCCCAGTTAAACAAGAGGGGGTCCTTTTAAGGAGGGAAAGAGCATTAATTATTTCCACCAACAGTTTACGGGAGACCTGCGGACCAATGTGCTGAAGCTGCTCCTCTGAGCAATTTGCACTGATTCATCAACGTTCAGGTGCTGCTTCGTGACATGGGGTCTGTGCTCAGATGCACGCCATATCCCAATAGTTATATGACACGTCAGAGCAAGCAGGATGGGCTGCGGTTCCCTCAGGCAATCAGAACATGTGCATCACGTCCTCATCCTCTGTGGGAAAGTTCATTGTTAAAATGGACGCTGGAACTTATAGTAACATGCCTTGAATGTGGTGTTCAGATGAAGCTTTTTTGATAAACCAGAACCCGTGATTTCACTTGTTGCAGAGAGTAGCTATAACACACAGCCTGAGTCTAAATTCTTTCTGCTGTAAAAAGGGTGTAAGAGATTTCTCTGGTACTGTTTATCACCCTAGTGAATCAGTCTAATTTCTTGGTTAATTAACTAACTGGTGTCTCCAGGGCTTGTGTGTGCTGGAGTCCATGCCAAACTCCATCAAGCCACCCAAGCAGCTCTGAACACTGCAGACTGTTGCCAGTCTGAGAATGTACGTGTTAAAGTAACACAAGAGTCAAAGTTGTTTCTGCAACACACACAAACACACAAACACACACACACGCACACCCACACACACACACACACCAAACCATCTCGCTCTCTCCCATGTTCTCTGGCTTCCTATCGCACCTTTTCGGAGATTCAAGTCAGTAGCACTGAAAGTGTTATTCAGTGTAATGATTCAGTTGAACCCGAGCCAAGCTCATCACTTCCTGCCTCCTGCCCTGTGCTGTGACTCAGAGTGACATTCTGATGCACCTCCACAGCTCGGAAATCTGTCTCCTCCAGCCTCTGCATCCTGCTCCTCCTCATCACTGCAACTCACATGAGGGTCATTTACCTTTTTTTTTTTTAACGTTCACAAACAACAAAGCGCAGCATCCAGCATCCGCTTGCTCATGCTCAAGCTGCAATGGAAATTGCTCAGCAAATGTCCCAGCCCCCCCCCCCCCTCCTTCCTCTGATGGGGGGGAGCCCACATGCGGGGCTAAAAAGCAGACAGGCCCTCCTCTGCGGTGTGGCCGGGGGCCAGGCTCCGGGTCAGCATGAGATTCCCTTGAGCTGGAAACTCGGCGAACACTGACCGTACGCTCTTTTAACAAGCCTCTCTGGGCCATCGCAGCTCCCGGCGGACAGAGCCGGACGCATCTGCGGCTCGCTGCCGATCCGGTATCTGAATCAAAGCGCCGCGCGCGAGGGGAGAGGCGTCTGTTTTTCATTCTGAAACGCGGACCCCGGCGCTTTGGAGCGCTGCTCGCGGCGCTGGCGTGGCTGACATTGTTGATGCGATGTATGTAATTGGCTGCAATCATCGCCTGGCCTGATGGACGCCTCTAAGTGGCTGCACTGGATTACGGAGGTCTCGCTGTGGGCATCCCCCCTTTCAAAGCAGTGGGTCACAGAGACTATTAAAAGACAGTAAAGGAGCTTGTCTGCGTTTCACACTCTCACACCCATATTTATACTAGGGCTGTTCTTGGTCCATCTGAATAGAAGACTGGTCTCTCTATATTAAGCTGGCCTTTTAATGGCTGGTGGATCGGGTTGAGCTCTATATTAAGGTCATTTATTAAAAATACTCCCAGCACGTGATTCGATGAACGGTCCCAGACCAATTTCCGCAAGCTATTCTGAGGTAGACAAACAAAAGCACTTCCTGAAATAACGTAGCTATTTACAAACAAGGAGTAAGGAAATCTGGCTCTCCGTTACACTGTCGACGTTGCGGCTTGTTTTTCCATCTTCGCCGATCAGACTCTTGTCTGCATTTTAAACGGGACTATCTTGCCTCTTCCCAATTACCATAAATTATGCTTCCTTTAAACGCTGTGTTTACGATTTCACCTTGTTTGTGCTGCGGCATCGTTTAACACCATTCCCTTCAAGACAGACAGAGCAGGGCACGTTGCATTTTTCCTAGCTATTTTTTCACAGTCAGACCTTGCAGCTCACTGCCATTTGTTCTGTAGTCCCGGTCCTGAAAATGAGCCCTTTGAACATATTCACATTAATCCTTGAATACTATGTCACCCAATTAGCGGTGTCACCGTGGCATTCAGTAATGAAAGCAGAGGAGTCGGACTCTCTCATGCCGCACACTGTGTGGAATACTCCCCGCACATAATGCACTCCTCACAGCGGGAGTCAGTGATGCATGTTTACATGACCAGCATTACGATCAGCAGCAGGGACCAATTTCAGCTCTTTTACGGAGCTCTTTTGATATCTATAGAAACATTCCATAAAGGCAGCCTGTGCACCAGCCTTCCCCATGCAGCACACCGACCCCACCAATTGTGCCGTGAGTGCTGCTGACATAAGGCACGATATTCCACCGCGGCACCGATAACTGGGTTAGCAAACATATGCAACACAGCCCTCTGAGTTGGCACTCTCATTTTCCAAAACTGGCTGGGCTGTAACGCAGCGTCTATACCATGCGGCCCTGGCCTTTGGCGGATTGCCCTTCGTATTAATGAATATGGTAATGTGATGTGGAAGAAGTATGCCGGGTCTGCGGGGTTGGGTCCCCGCGGATTCCTGGAAGCTGGCTCGCTCTCAGGTCAGCCAATCTTGCAATAACCACTGCGTGTTTTTTACCCGAGACGATTTACAACAATAACACTGCGCACGCAAGCAGAGCCCAACTCCATAACCGTATCAGGTCACATAAAATGCTTCTGACACGTCCAAAAACCGCTAATGTTAATCACAGCCTTCCTGCAATGCCTAGAGCGGGGACGGCTGTGTTTACAGGACACAGAATTTCCAAGACTGACTTCCCAAATGTGTAATTTATGCATTCCTCTCATGGGATTCATTTCAGGGAATTCATCTGTGCACGTCACGAAGAACATCAAGAACAGGAAAATTCAGAGCTGTACCAGACATTTACACTCAGGGAGTTTAGGTTTACAAGGATATTTTTCCGCTGAAGAAATGCATTCAAAAGCCTGAGGACAGGATGAAGCAGGAGGGCTCTCTCCTATCACCCATGAGGTGAAAGCAGTGCAAGGGGGCGGAGGTAACCCTTGGCATTGAGCATGGAGTCAGGATGCTCACCCTGCCCTGCTGACGCTAATGGGAGCAGGTATAAAGTGGGTCAGGGGTCCCAGTAGGAAGGTAATAAGCCACACAGTGGAACAGCGTGGCGCGGAGTTATGCCTATCAGACACCACGTGAAACCTTTGCGCTCGAGCGGCTCATTAATGCACCTTGGTGCTGGCAGCCGCGGCGCTGGAGAGCAGACAGCGCCGCGCGCCTGCACCGTGGCAGGTAGTTTGCAGCGTGCAGCGCCTTGGCACGCCGCGCCACCGCTGACCACCGGGGTCTGAGCCGTGACTCATTAACGCTTGTGCTCCAATTAACCGTGCTGAGTGTGAGACCGGTGCACAGATGAGCCTGATTAAGGCTCCTGAGACGACACCCCCCCCCCCCCCCCTCACCACCATCACCTCCTCCTCCTTCTTTTTCATTCTCTTCACCGCTGTTCACACTCAGATGTTCCTCTGTCTTGGCTGAAAAGAGACACCGTCTCATTTGAGAGAAACAGAGTGGGATTATCCAACGCAAAAGCACCTCCAGCAACAGTCAAGACAAAGCCGGCTCTGATGTAGACTCTTCATGTGAATAAAAAAGCATCTGAAAGACTTCTCCAGCTCCAGCGTGAGAGTGAACTCTCTAGGAAGAACACAGCCGCTGCAGCAATTATTTCTTATCGGCAGCGGGGAATGCACATAACAATGCGCAGAATGCTCCGCCAATGGTGAAGAAAATACCAGCCGAGCAGATTGCAGTCGGAATAATCAGCTTTTCCACTTTCCGTATTGCAAATGTGACAAAAGCTAAATGACAAATATATAAATAAATAAAGTAAAAAAAAAAAAAAATCCAGGCGAGACTGCCATTAAAAGCGTGGCGCAGGCTGGGCTCAGTGTGAAACTCTGCTCTGTGGAATAATGGAAGGCTGTTATTATATTAATGAAGGGCTCTACACAGCTGCTGAGGCTGGGATTTGCATGGCCTTTCTTTTCAGTGCTGATTCAAATCTAGCAGGCAAATCTCCCGGACTCGCCGCCTGCTGATGCACACGCAGGAGTCTGGGCTCAAATGGGAGTGACACTCCCTCTCCTTCTGGCTCCATTTGGCAAAACAAAATGCCCGTTTTCATGAAGAAAATCAATCACTTTAAACACGTATTTTCAGTTGTGACAGATAGATAGACAGATATGCTGGCCTGCCAATATTTGCAGTTTTGAAAAATACTGGTATAGGGCCATGCACCTATTTGCCCCAAAAACTGAATTTTCATCGTGGGATCTATTAAAACTTGGTCACAGTGGGTTGGTTGTTCTTCTCTGGTCAGCAGTTAAGACAGCCGACAATCCACTGACTCTCCCCACTCCTCCCCAATCCCTGAATCCCCCCCCCCCCCCCGAACCTAAACTGTGCACCCCCTCTGACCATGGGTTATCCATGTCAGAAACAGTGAGAAAAGGCCAATCTTCCATTCCGATGGTCACTGTAATTACTATCAGGATATATTCCCTGTAATGTCATTTTTCAAACAGCAGTATCTAAATGGTTTCCTTCATTATGCGATTAGAAATTAAGCTCTTCAGTTAAACTCAACTTCAAATGGTTGAGTTTTTATTTCAAGAAATCTGTTTGATCATTAACATTTTTGCTTACATGCTTTACTGTAATGTTTTTTAAGCAGAAATTAACCGTAGTTTTAATTCATGAAGAAAAGGGGTTTTGCCTGTGATTTTGATGTTTACATTTAGCTTTGTTATACTTTTGGTAATTAAAATTATAGAATTATTCTGGGTAACCTATGAGTAATCATTTGGCTTTTGTCTCTGGAACACTGACATTTTATCAGCCTTGAAAAACCCAAATTTGTCAACATGTAATAAAGAATATAGGTGGGATTTGCTGAGAATGTTAAAACAGATTATATGTGTGTGGGTGAGCAAAGGGCAGTTAATTACTACAAAGCATTCACTGCCTTTCATGGCCACTTACCCTATAAACACACCATAACAGGACAAGCTAAAGTTCAAAGAGGAAACTTTCTGAAGTTGTGTGCTTGAGAAATAGAGCCAAAGACAGATAGGAGAGAGAGAGACAGAAGATTGAGTGATAGGCCCGGCTGTCCTGAAATCCTTATCTTATATAAGAGGACAGAAATCTGAACTAAGGAGCAAATGCTGGAGGCCCCAAACTGTCCCTCCATTATGGCTCAAACACTTTGGAGCTTCAAGCAAAGCCAGAGCCCCCAAGCTGTCCGTCCATTACGGCTCAAGCGTTTCGGAGCTTCAAAGGCACTTTGTTGTGGCTGTTAATAGTGCTGATGACAGCGGTGAGAAACAGCGTGGGTGAAAGACAGGAACTCGCTGAGCCCAAGAAAACAGAGAAGAATGCCCCTGTCCAAAGGGGAGAAAAAGCATTCCAAAATAACTGCCATCTTTAAAATTTGGCAGGAGCAGAACTCCCCAGTGCTGCTTAAACTAAGCACTCAACCCTGGAGCAAGCACAATTACATACATTCATACTGAGAGCCATCAATAAGGAAAACTATAAAACTGCATTATTCTTTCAGTAAATGTGTGCTTAGCAGCCCAGATGAATAAAGCTTAGCACAACATATTTGTATGATGATTTGGCTGTTTCTCCATACCCCTACTTGCAGAGATTTTCCACATCAATATTCTGGTTTATTCTTTGTCATAATTCCACTGGCTACAGTGTGGTTCTGTGCTGCAAGAGCACACAATGCTGACAAGCCACAGGCCTTGAGTTCAGACATTTCTCCAACACTCAACAGTAACGCACTAGTTTGGAATAAGGGATCAAGTTTCCTTGACTACTGAAATGGCTGTAGAGAGAACAAGCTGGGATTGAAATAAAACAGAGAGGACAAGCTATGCTATTTATATGGAGCAAGCAGATAATTGTTTAAAGGTTAGGCTACAAGTGAGGAATAAATAACTCTGAAAACTGGGCTGTGCGTCGGTGGCACAGGCCACAGTGAAAGGGCCGGTCTCTTAGCTCTGATCACATGACTACAGGGCTCAAAGCCCAGGAGGCAGACAACCCCCCCCCGTCTGAGGTGGGGTGGTTAAGACTCAACACCCTTAACACCAGAACCAAACCACATCTGTTACTGGAACAATAACTGAAATAATGATTAGCCGGAGCCAGCGTGCACCATCTGCAAAGAAAGTGAGTGCATATGTTTCACTCCACTAATAAGTTTACTGATCGCACATGGTACTTTTCACTTGAGAACCTGACTGCAGATTGAATGCATTGAGTGAAAAAGAGCGCATTAGAAACTCCACTTTTAATGGCCACCCCTTGCAGCCGAGCCCTGGCAGAGAGAGTGGACATGAGTCAAAGCAGCATCTGATCCGAGCAGCTGAGGAGGGGGCCGTGCGCAGAGCCGTTTGCACAGGCAGCCTCAGATCTGTCAATCTGACTGGCACCAGCGGATTGCCTAATAAACCAGGCAAGCCAGGGAGGTGGGGGTGAGCTCTGAAGTTTTCAGCAGCCGAGTCATTAATACGGGAGGACGGGCATGAATATTCACAGAGAGGAGCGCTGGCTGAAGAGCACATCAAGGAGAAAAATCCACTGCAGCCGGAGCACCGAGTCTCCCAGCCAGTCAGATGCCCTGTTCTCTAAGTGATGCAGACAGAAAGCCATTTTGATTTCTCCACCAGCAGAGCAGGGGGTGAAAAACATTTACATGCAAATACAAATGACCCACTGTTTATGAGCACGCATGTATTCAGGCTCCAGATGCAGACGGACCACAGTCACAGGCGAATGCAAACACTTGAGCACGTAACCAAAATACTGATCAGAGATAAAATCCGTCTCCACCACGGTGAAAGACAAGGCGATCTAAACACATCTATCAATCACACATTCAGCTCCGCCCATGCTATTATTTTTACTAACAACCTTCGACCCCCATCTGCAGTGGTATTTGATATTGCACACCGGCTGTGAAATTGCTCTTCATCCTTTTTTAAAAAAGAAGGCATTGTGAGATATTCTACCTCTCTAATACCCCACACATACTAAAAGATTTTATCAACATCTTGAACCAATTACTTCCATCTATTTCTCTAATTCATCTTAATTATTTCCAAAAAAATTGCTGTACATATGAACTGGAGTCTGATGAGGAGGTCATGGAAAGTTCTGGTACGTGTGAGCGATGCTGCACTCGGGAAGAGCCCAAGCAGTGGGTCAGCTACAGAGCAAACTGGCGCGAGATTCTGCCCGCGGGCTTCGTGCTCTCGGAAGAGACCACCTGCAGACTGCAGCCCTGTCACCTCCAGATGGCCCCAGGACCTCCCATCTCAGAGCACAGAATAGCATCCCCTCACCTCTCGGTCCGCCGAACCACGCGCTCCCCCGCACGATGGGCCACGCGAGAGCCGAGCAGATGCTCCGCGCAGCAAGACCCCTCGGATTTCACACTCCCATGTTGTACAGTCCATACATTAACAGGCGCTCTGAAGAGGTGATTTAACATTTTCAAGAGCCCACTTCATCAGTGCGACTGGATTCAACAGTCTCCACAAACACCTCTTCCTCCCCGATAAGAGCTGGGGGCTCTGGAAGGTCAGCTCTGGGCCCTGCCCCTAACCCTCTCATGCAACCCCCCCCCCAACACCTCCCCGAGTTTCGTCAGCCATTACCTCATGGCCCGGGCTCCGCATCCCCCACATGGCACCTTGTCCCTCTCATTCCCTTCTCGCGCCTCACACCATCATTCCAGGACTATAAAGAGTTCCTTTTCTATGGCTCTTTCATGCATGACTAGCTCCCTTGGTTCGTGGAATGCAGTAAGCCGTTAATTGCCTCAAAGCTGAACCAAGTGGCACAGCGCATGAGGAAAATAAATACGTAAACGGAGGAAGAAAACATGCAGACCAAAGAAAAGACAGTAGCTGGCACTTCTTAATCAGGCCAACAGAGGGGGAGTAGTAGTCCTTCTCGCGAACCGCAGAGGTGAGCGACGCGGATGAGCAAGGCTCCATGAAAAATACCTCCACGTCCCAGCGGAGTTCAGAACCTGTGAAGCGATTCACTGTATCTGCGTCTCTCACTCTGCCCGCACACCACAAGGCCTCGCACCTTCTTCCCACCAGCAGACGCTGACCTCTGCAGCAGCTCTGATAAAAGTAAAAAGAGGTCCAGCAGCACAGTCACCGTAGGGTGGAAGGGAGACTGTTTCACCCCGGCCTCTAGACTGCCTGGCAGGGTTCTCTCAGTTCCTTGCGGTGGCCCCTCATTAGTCTCTCCTCTCGTTAACAAACTCACAGGAGCGGCTCAGTCACAACGAGATGCTTCTCCACAGAGTGGAAAACGATGTGAACGGGCTTCAGTGACAAGCAAACAGGCCGTGAAAAACATTCCGCTCACACTCTCTGTTTATTCACGTTAAGGCAGTAAATGTCCTATTTTGTCTTCTGTTGGCTGCCTTTTCATCCTTTTCCCACCATATACCGCAGCTTTGCAGCCGAGGGTATAGCATTATATTAATGGGCACAGGCACTTGTTGAAAGGTTATGTTTGTTACTGCTGCAGGATGAATTCTACAATTTAACATGACAATGTAATACATTACTGAATATAAGCTCACATTCACAGCTATAACATCGCTCTGTACCATCACTCAGTTTGTACGTAACAAAACCTGCTCGCATTTTGAAATACGAATCTAGTGAGACAGTCTGTAAGTGCAGTAACAATAAAAAGCAAATAAACTTTGACTCAATACCAGAAAAGCCATTTTAAGACTGCAGATGAAAAGAAAGGAGCCACACACACGCGCACACACACACACACACACACACACACACACACACCATTATTGACTGTTCTTGGGGATCCTTTGAACTTTTTTCATTTAGTCACCTTGATTTAGTTTCACAGTAGCTGTGATTGATCAGAAACAGGAGCCTGAGAAACAGGCATGGATTAAAGGAAGTAAGGAAGAAGGAGAGGGAATTTCAAAATGTGATTAAATGACAGACATGGTGCTGGAGGAGTTAAGGGCTTATTGCATTTTAATATGGGGAATTAGCAAACTGTGACCGGCTCTCACAAACCTCCCACCAGCTCAGAACTAGCACACCTAATTGCAGGTCAGAGGCGTGGTTAACCTCTATATGGCCATGGGGCCCAGGGGAAAGGGGCCAAGGGGTGACTGGCAAAGTATCAGTTGACCTGGCGCCCTGGGAAACCTCAACAGTAGCCTTAAGCAGACTGGAACCTCGCAGAGAGCTGCAGAGAAAATCACTGGCTCATGGGGAGGGCACACAGAAGCTCTTCCTCTCCCTCTGCACTCTACAGCACTTAGAGGGCTTCTCTTTTGCCTTTTCATTCTGCAAACACCACATGCTAAGTGGGAACATTGTTACGGTCAATTTATCCCATTCAGAGTCCCAGTGGGCAGTGTCCTTTCCTGACAGCCTCTAGAGGGCCCACACTGGCAGGGAGGGCCTGACATCAGGGTTCAGTGGAGGTGGAGGGGTGGGGGTGGGGGAAACGGGGGGGGGGGGGGGGTTGGGGCCAGCAGGTCAGCCCGCAGGCCACAGGCAGCACCAGTAGTAACTGGCATCACACAGGCACGCGGAGGGTGGCACAGACAGCAGCAGAATCAACACGCAGGAGGCGTTGGTGCTGGTGAACCACTTGGGGTGACACCATCCTCCTGCCCTGGGGCCACCTGTTCCTGCTGCACAGCAGTCTCAACACTTGTTCGGAAGGGTGCCTGGCAGTTGTCAATGTGTGGTGTTGTGCTAACAGGGCATCCATTCATGTCTGGGGTCAGAACGACACCATCCTTCTCTCTCTCATCTCTCTTATATACACACAACCCAACCCCCCCCCCCCCCCACACACACACACACACACACACACACACACACACACGTCTTTCCCTTCACAGGGAAATTCCACAGTAAAACCAGCAGGGATTCACTGTTGAGTGAAGTGGAGGTTTTCCCCAAATTTAGTAACTATATAGTACATCACTGGCCTGTGCTTGCAGAGGATTAGCAGAGCTCCAGTGAACAGTTTAGTAGGCTGTGAAGTGCACTGGAGAAAAGAAAATGTCACAAAGAGCAGAAATCAGTGAATAAATATAGCAGAACCTTGTAACAGGAACAGTGTGACTGAACCAGTTGGCCCGTCATTGGCTTTATTTGCTGCAGTTATAAAACACTACTGCCTGAGATCCAGACAAATTAAAGTCAACGCAGTAAAGAGCTTACAACACCAGTCTGGCACAAGGCATTTCCTCTGGTTTTCTCACCTAATTTGTTCCTTATGATATTTCACATGAAATCAGGCAAGTTTACTGGAGGAAGTCAAACGCATTAGCAGTGAGAACGCTGTGGGACAGGAACTCCCGTACCCTGTGAAAGAAATACCAGTGATGAATCATCGGCTGGACACGTCAGCCCTCTTTACCCCCGGAAAAGAAACAAACAGCAGAACAGAATTCAAACGCACGCTGCACTGATACAAGGGAAGATGTGTTACAGGGGGGAACACCATGCAGAACCTGTGGCAGAACAGATGGAGGAGGTTTTCTGTCATTATTAAAGGGCCTCTTGTCCTTTGAGCCTGACTGACACAAACAGTAAGGGGAGGGGCCCTTGTATTCCCTTGGCTATTTCTTAGCTCTGGTTTGCTGAGGAGATCTGTCTCCACTCCCTAGTCCTCTTTCTCTCCTGTTCCCCTCCTCTTCTCTCACACTTTAGCTCTTTATTGGAATGCTCTGACCCTTAGGGACTTCACTTACTTTTCTGCCTTTCCAGTCCACAAACCTCAAAGGCCAACAAAAGGCAGCTCGATGGCTATTTGAATTTGAAACAGGGCCACAACAAAAGCTGCAGTTCCAGAAAAGAGAAACTTTAGGAGCTTAGAGCCAGCAATTCAGCGCGAGCCCAAACAAAAAAAGCAAATTCAATTCTGACACAACCCAGCAAGCGAAGCTAGCGTACTGTAAAGAGGCACAGCTGCTGTCGAGAGGAGCACGAGCTAACGGAGATATTCGGGGAGACTGGTGCTAGGACGGGGACACCCAGGAGCTGAAGCGCCACACTGAGACGCCGGCAGCAGGGCCACACCACAGCAGACCACGATGAGGGAAACAGAGACCACCACAGACACCCCAGTCTCAACAGTCTTTACAACTGGAGGGGACTGCGGTTGATTTGTTTGTTTGCAGAACATGGCTAATTAAATTGACTTGCTTTTGAGACACTTTCAAATAGCTTCATGTTCTGCAAACGCAAAATCACTGCCAATCTGTAGTGTTGAAAAACCTGTCAAATGGTTCTTTGTTTCTGTTAGTCTGTCTTGTAAATGATAGCCAGTTTAATGAGTGTAAAAAAAACGGCATCAAACATCGTAACCAAAGCATGGTAATAATAGGAATGCAGCTGAACAATTACAACGATTCTGTCATTTATTGTTTTAAATGAATGTTCAATTCCAGCTTTCAAAGGAGCAAATAATTAGGCTTGGAAATATATATTGTGGAAAAAAAGATGATGTAACGTTACTACTCGAATCCCTGAATAAAAGCAGGCCGACAAAGTAATATAGTAACTATAATATAGACTACAAAATTATCAGTTAATGAATAATTATATTGCTGATTCAGAAAAATCAGGTTGTGTATTTTCACGTGCCGTTTTACCAACACCTACATATACGTGCTGTCAGAATCTATCGCTTTAATAACCAATATTTTGAGGAACAAATTATATTACAATCATAGCTGAACAAAAGAATTAGCGGTTCAGTATGTCGCAAATCCAATCCAAGGGAATTGTATGTAATGTCTGTGATTATTAAGCGGATAAAACCTTTCCGCTGTGTTAAAATTCACACAGAAGAAAACATCTTCGGACAAATTCGTTCCAATTATCCTATTAGTTTACTAATCCCTCATCAATTACAGAGATTCTGAATGTTATGCATTCAGCACACAATCAAACCAAGCGCCTCAGCATGGCGCGGCGAAAATACTACCCCAGAGCGCACAACCTACACCCTCATTCGGACCTTTTCGGCGGACAGCTCCGCTCACTCACCAGTAACTGTCGCGGGAAAGGTGCGTCTGGTATACGGGTTTGGGCAGTTTGCCCCTCAACACAGCCGGGCTTCCACGGGACGACAATCCAGAATGCTGGAGAAGGGGATGTGAGGTTCTTGTCAATCCAAATTTTAATGCTGTTCCACCCCCTCTGCCTTTTGCAAACTATTCCTTCTCCTTGTCGCACCTGTCTCTGTCCAGAACAGATCCCGCACGGGGGAGTGACATCCTTAAGACAACTGTCTCTCGGGTTGTATGTCCTAACCCCCCTCTACGCCCGACACACAACAGCACCTGTCCCCAATAGAAAACACACCACAATACTCCTCTATGCCGTTTTCCGACACATGGCATTCCCGTGTTGCGTTGCAGCGATATTCCTCAAACAGCCGCGCAGAATTCCAAAGTAATTTGGAATAGCTGATGGCTGTGGTTGTTGTAAGACGAGTGATATCGACAACAATCCATACAGAACCCCAACAGAACTGAACCAGCTGTGCCGCTTGCAAAAATCACATCTGTCTCCTTTGCCTTTCTTCCGCAATAGCAGTTGTATTATCAGTCATCTATCCCCACAATAGTTATTTTGTGCTCGGTATAGCTGCGCACGGCTGCTGCTCTCGCCAACAGAATGTCATTGCTGCGTCTTTTCACTTCTGGTCCCATTGAAAGAAAACGCAGCTCATCTGTTTGGTATGCGTCTCTTTACCAATATGGCCCGGCTTTAGGATTCCGTCGGGAGGGAATTCCCATTCATCCGTTGATAAATACTGTTTCTTTTCCCTTTTCTGTTCTCTTACGCTTTGTCAAGGTAGGAGGATCACGAGCTTTGTATCTCTCCGCTAGCAGTGAAATACAGCATCTCCAATACTGCTCACTGTATCACCCACAGCGACTCAAAAACGGAGCCAATGCCAAAACCTGAAGCAGAATCACAAAGCGACTGGAATGGAATTAATGCATGGTTAATTAATTGTTTGTTAATACCATTAATTTTTAATGCTTTCTTTTTCAAATAGAGAGGTCGTGTTTGTAAAATTTTCGGATGTATTTACAGAATAGGAAACATGACCTAACCTGAAAAATGAAAGATGACAGTTGTTGAAACATGGACACGATATGCTCTCATTCCAGAAATTGCCCAAAACAAATTAAATAACAGAGTGAGAAATTCATTTGAATTAGCCATAGAAGTAGCCATTATTTATGCATAGTATTTAGTGTGTGTGTATGTGTGCGTGTGCGTGCGTGCGTGCGTGTGTGCGTGCGTGCGTGCGTGTGTGTGTTTTTTTATATATATGCAAGTGCATGGTGGATTCATGAGCCAGTTTGGCTGATGCAACATCACAGCAGGACCCATATCTGAAACCTCTGCATCCACATCACACACATTCTCTGATTAGAAACAGAGCCCGCTAAGCCAACAGACCTTGGCATTCTGAAACATTTATACTATCTCTGAGGGCTGCATCAGTGTCTTGAATTTTTTGTGCCTGAATCAGCCACCCTACCTCTAAGTGACAGTCCTACTATTCATCTGCACAATCCACATTTGTTCCCATTAACCAGACCCACCTTGTTTGTTGCTCTGTTGTTTTGTGACAATATTTTTGTCATGAAACATTCCAAATGAAGACACTCATTTTTCTTTTTGTTGGGTGGGGGGGGGTTGGCATGAGGTTGTTTCAGAGAAGCAAAATGAAGATGGAAACCTCCATGTGAGGCAATTGTGTTGTCAGCTCTGTCAGCTACAGAGCGACTTTTTTCATGTCTGTCTGCAGCCTGCAAGTGAAGTTAATCTGGGAGAATACGTAGGAGCAGCCTCAGTGCACCCCTCATCAGGAGACCATCTTTGAACCTCTCACAGAGGAAGACGGGAAGAGAGTGAAAGCAAGTTCTGCGGCTCCTGACTTGAGAGCTGGATATGAGATTGTGACAGTCTCTCGCCCACGTAAAGCCTTCACACCACCGGGGGGTGCCTGTGGTGGAGGCTTATTGAAGCCGATTTCCAACTTTGCTTTCTCCGCGCTGCCTGGATCACTGTGTACTGCGCCCAATCCGTAGGACACCCTCAGTCAAAGACAAGCAGCAGTATCAGCATTTCAGCTGCATAATCCGCGGGCTCACAAAACGAGTCAAACAACCTGCATCATAATTCGTTCCCTCTTCTAGACAGCCCACTGTACCTGGGACTGACTGGATGGGATTCTAATTTTGAACATTCCCCTCCTGAAGGATTAGTGGGTGTCACATCAGAGACAATTCTACATCTATGAATACATCTACCCTCACAGAGCAGTTCAAATGCTGTATGCAGCACATTATAACCTGCTGAAACAGAGAGGGGAAAGGTAGGAGACATGCTGGTAATAAATGTTTGGTTACAGAGCAGGATAACGCTGAGCTAGGGGTGGAATGCAAATCCAAAAGAACTGCAGATGGTGTTCTACTTGCAAAGAAAGCATTTAAGCTCGCTTCATCAAGGATTTTATTATATGCACAGCACTGCAAGCACCTGTATTTGGAAAAAGAGATTGTTGGTGGTTGAAAGAATGTGAAAAGTAAATATCGCAAAACTAATCAAGTTATGAGTTAGTATTTCAAATTCATATTTCAAGTGCCCATCCAACTGCTTAAATTGCAAGGCAAAGCGAATGCTCGGACTTTGGAATATGTTAATGTAAACCATGTATTTAATGAAACAATATATCATGAGAGGGCATCTGGACCCCATTATGTATTCTGTAAAGCAAAAATAAACCTGGAATTTTTATTTATGTAGAACTGTTGTGAATTACTGTAATTTAATTTCTGAAATGAATTCGGGAGCAGACTGATGTTGGACCAGAGCCATTAGGGAAGTGCCCACCTGACAGGGCCTCCAGCATGAAAGGCTGCAGGAATATGTAGGGTAGGTCCATAGTTCATATACTATACTAGAAATATTAGAGAATAAGGGACAAAGAATGCAGCTGACCTAGGGAAATTACAGACTAATTATAAGTGTTTTGTGAGTAGGTCTATGTTTGTGTACTATGCCAACTCTTAAAGCTTTGTCTTTTAAAGCTGTGAGTGGTATGTGTAATGTTTTGTAATGTGTCATAAGTGTGTTCAGTGATTGAGCAAAGCAATCACAATCACAAAGAGCGAGGTTGCTAAAATACCGACAAGCCCAGTTTATTATACTGTATAATAGACGTTACTGTGGTGCATAATTAGTTACCACAGCTAAATGTTATAATTACTTTGGCGCGCCATACTCTCCCTTACAATTACCCTGCAATATTCACAGCAGTATTTCACTATGATCATTTCTGTGGTACTTTTTCAACTCCTCAGGACAGCCAGTGCTACATTATTTTTTGTTTCAAAGTTTGAGAAAAATTCATCCTTTCCTTATCAAACTTCCTCTTCTATCTTGTTCATTTCTTCCATTTGATCCTTATTCAAACGCTCGCAAGAGGTGGATGGGGAACTGACAATAAATAAATAAACAATGAAATAATGTTTTTGATCTTTTTCCTCTTTCATCCCACACATTGTCTCAGAGCAGTGAGATCACTGTAGACCTGGGCTAGATAACAAGTAGCAGGATGGGGAAACGAAACAGCTTAGCAAAAAGTGTGACCTTTGATGAAGAAGACTGCAGTTTTTAATCTTTGAACAATATTAGGGGGGAATGGGATGCACTGCAGTCAGTTCCTATAAGGACAACTGCACTGGGGAAACTGGGAATATCTGAGTGCTGTGGTAATTAAGGTACTTCACGACCACATGTGACAGTGGCATGGACCCATGGGTGCAAATTTGGGGGAGATTTGGGTAGAAAGGCATAGACTCCTATATCTCAAATGAAAGAAACACGTGGTCCTAGAGAGAAGGAGAACGTGTTGCTCCAGGCCATGGTGCAGTAAGATTTCCATGTGATTGGGTTCAAATTAAATTACATGTTGTCACAAGCTCCCCAGCAGGTCTCCATTATCCTGTGATTAGATGCAATCCTTGATAACCCCTGTCCAATCAGGTGGCAACTAGCCCCCATTAGTATTATAGACAGTTGGTTATTTTGTATGGTACATTAGGCAGAGTATTTTCTGTGGTAGCATTCAGAAGTTTACGGAATTAATGGGGTTGTGTGTTATTGTATAACAGGCAAGGCTAAACCAAGAGAGCCTACAGGGCAGCAAGTGGAACTGCAGCCTCTAACCTTCAATCCATTCTCAAACCAGACACTCCTGCTAAATCACTCTTCTCTGCAACCTCTTGTCACCTTGACATGCCTCTCTGAAAGGGTCCATCTTTTCGGTCACATTTATTCTCTACTCTGGCCCCCCAGTGGTGGAACAAACTCCCCACAACAGACCATGCTCTGCCGCAGTCTGAACTCACCTGTTCCAACTGTATCTTGGGTCAACTAATACCAAACATTCATACCACATTCTCAGACATGTTTGCTATATAATTTAACTTTATCTACTGTGGCACTTAACAGAATAAAATATGTTATGTAATGACTCCTACTTTCAGACCGTGCCACTTATGATTTAGTACCATCTCTGCTCTTAGCCTAACCTTCTTGTATCTACTTTTGCAAGTTGCTCTGGATAAGAGCATCTGCTACATGACTGAATGTAAATGCAAATGTAAGAGCGACCCAGAAAAGGCTGCTTTTTGCCATGACAAATCTACTCTGTGTGGCCTCTGTGCTGCCAAAGTCAAGAAGTTTATTTGGTGACACCATACAGGTAAACCTTTCTGATAATAACAGAGCAATACCCCTATAATCTCTGTAGAATTACTGCACCATGCAACGCATTCTGGATGAGACTTTACTAAGGGTAAATAAATAGACTGGTGGAAAAACGCACATGAGACGGCACTGTTTAGCAAGACAGCAACGGATTATCAGTGGTACTGACTGTGCTGATTAATTGGATCATTATTTTGACGACAAGCACAAATTACATCAACAAGTAGCCTTTTTCTTACCTTACAATACGCATTCTCCGTAGTGTATTGACCTTACCGTCATAATGGTAATGCAATTACTGGCTATTTTCACTTGGGAGATGTCCAGACTTGATAAGACTGCCCTGGTTTTTGCCGGTCTGTAGATGACCCTGATATTACTGTGAAAGGGGCATTGTCATGGTAGCCATCAGTCATGCTGTGATGGTGTGCAGCGGGATGCAGACATAATGAGCGAGTGGGAGCAAGGATGAACATTACCTCACCACCCCACTAGCAGCTCACTATGGCATACCAGGAATTTGACTTTAAATTTGAAATTGTTGCGATTGTTTTTTGCTTCTGTGCTTTATCTGAGACCAGTGCATTACAGATTTTGTCTCAGGGAAACCATTTTGCTAAAGGTGGTGAGAGCAAATTACTACACATATGATATGTAAAAGTAGATATTTTCATGTTTACACACACATTTCTGAGGCATTAGGACAATATTCATGTTTATTGACGCAGCAAATAAATATACTTCATAAACTTGGCTTGATTTTCTCCATATCAACAATTCACCAAATTCACAAGACAATACAATAACAACCAACTAAACATAACCACCAATAACTCAGCTACACTTTGCACAAAAAAGCACTCATCAGCCTTGTTTACCAGAAGTAGCATATCAATCTGGCCACTGTTACCTACTTTGTTTGCACCATGTCTTATGGTGGCTGACACTCCTTCCTATTAATCAAGTATGGTGCCTCCTTGAGCAGAAGCAGAAGGACAGTAGTACAGAGTTTCAAAGCAGTTATATTGTGTCTCACCCATGTTCACATATATATTACAAAATCACAAGTTTTTTCCAATAGAATACAGCAGCATTGTGCCCGATCATTGTGGTTGCAGGTATTGTCTCAATGAAGAAGGAGAGTGATTATAGGCCCGTCTCCTGTGCCAAGACCTCTCAGCATACCTCTGCCATCTTGTTGTCCCTCTGGCAGCTCCTCAGGTAAAACTATCATTCTGAAATAAACAAACCAGGAAACTATGAACAGGCCTCAGTGGGTCTCCAGGACACTGGAAAGTCTGTAAGTGATAAACTGTAAGTCACTGCATACAATATCCATAAGCTTTGAGAAGGCTTTTTGCCTCTGATTATCTGCGTTGTTTTGGGAATTACTCAACCTTCCCACAAATGTTGACAGCATTATGTATTACGTTTCCTTCTCTTGATGCGTCTATATTGACTCAAGATCTCTATGAAGACATCATTACGTTAGTAGCAACCAGCAAAATTTGTTTGTGGTGAACTGCCTCAGTGCACAGCATTTTGGGCCATTTGTTCTCTCTTTGTATTCTCAGTCCATGCCCTAGGCAATGTGTGAAGAATAAGTAAGTTATGATCTGAATAGACTGGAAGCTGCCAAATGTCTAATGCGGATACCAGTTGGAAATCCTTGAATGATCATTATGGTAAACAAAAGTAATAGACTCTACTGAGCCATAAAGAGGACAATCAAAGGTGCTCCAACAATCGCTCATCTATACATTCATCAAAGGCAATTCTGCAATCTCGGGTCCTACAGCACATTTAAACCAAGGTCCATAAATGATCATTTTGACAGCAGCCTTTTCTGTGGGTCAACAGACACACATACACACACACTCTCACCCTCTCTCACATACACGCACATGCACACACACACAAACACACACACACACACACACGTTTAACATTTATATATACAGGACTTAAATGTTCCAATGCTTTTCTAACAAACCATTTTCTTGCAGAGGTTGACAAACATTCAAATCCTACAAAATTTGTATTGATCCACTGAATTGCTCCAGTATTGAGTGGTCCAAAACTTGGCCAAATCAGAGGTTTAGAGAGCATGGTATATTTACCTTCATTGTATGTCTTCAGACTAGGGGAAAGTTTCATTTTCTAAAGGGAACATGTTATTTCCTAAACACCCATTTCTGAATACCCTGATAACACCACAGAGATAGGGGTTGGACAAAAACCACATGACAATCTTCCATAGCAGGGGCTTCTTCACATTACATTAATGTATTTCCTACATCCTTTTCTATGGCACCTTATAGAGTTTACAGTTTTTGTAATTGAGGTACATGCTGGTCAGGTTTACACAACAATATCAGAACCTGGGATTCAAACCTGGCCCATATTTTTCAAACTGCTTGTAACCTCTGTCTGGGAAATGGAGTTAAATAGAGTTGGGGATGCAGGGAGCATATGCAACTGCCACACCACCAAGGATAATACAGAATTTGCTCCTTGGATGCATTAGGTGTTCAGTCACAGCACTTATCACCCCACCGCTGTGCTATACTGATCACAGTCACCCTATCACTAGTTTATTCATACATTTGTATGCTGGGCACACAGTTTTTGCTGGCTGGTGAGCATAAATACGAATATACATTAATTTTTCAGGAAATTTAGAGAAAAACCATCACAGAAAGACCCCCACCCCTACCCCATTTTGTGCAAGATATTAGTGCAATCTTTTCCAGAGCTTTGCTCTAATGGTTGTATTAATGTAAAAGTCCATCTAATGAAAATTCTCTAATGACTTACATTGTATTGCAATGAAAATCCTTGATGAAAATGAGAAGCATAAAAGAAATGCAATTCTGCCTAACAAACAGATAATGCTCACACACATTATGTGATGAAAAGTGCTAGGGTGGTGCTCTGCCAAGCACCAGAAACATTCTTTTGTGTAGTCATATCAGCCACAGTATGATTTTTGTCCTCTGTCACACAGGTCATGTTTAATGGCTATTTTAATTGATGACAGTATGCTTTTATTCAGATTTCTGACACTTTCAATCAACATCCAGTATGTGTCTTGTGATTGTGCATAGCTGACAGAATTATCTGAATTATCTGCTGCTAGATTTATCCACAGATGAAACAAAATTTGTGCTAACTGTACCTCATTGTATTTCTTTGCTTCACTAATAACTTGTAAAATCGTGAGAGTAATATAGTAAAAATAAAGGATCTTAATAATGCAAATGTGTCGCACTACTTATAACACATTGTCTTACAATTTACCAGATGAGGGCGTCTGCGAAATGTCGTTGTTGTTCAGACCGTTACCTTTCACTGTGAGCCAGGACTGCCTCCATGTGGTGAAAATAAGAATTACAAAGGAAGTCGTGTTGTTGGCCGCAAACATTTGCTTTATTGACATATGGTTTTAATAACAGTGGAATTAAAACTGCACACAACTGGTTTAAGTGAGTCACTGCCTCTCAGGACAAGAGGCAGTATATGGGATTAAGTTCAGTGGAATCTCCAAATGGTGTCATTTTCCAGGATTGGAGCCTCATGCTGGCTGAGGACATTGTGAGAGGCAACTGACATGTGGAACACGCTGTGGAGATTTTTAAAAGGAAGCAGATGAATATGTGAAGAGCATGACATTTCTTGTTCCATTTGGGAAGTCGAATGGCAGGAAGAAGAAACTGCCAGCACAGACTTGTGGGAGAAAACAACATAGACACTGATCCACCAAGAATTCCAGAAGAGAAAATAGCACTAGACAGGTCTTTCAAAATACCAAGACAACACAACAAAACAAGTCCTTGCACAGGAAAGGAATAGAGTGCAAAGGGCACAGAGGACCTCTCTGAGGACAAGAAGTTAAAAAGAGCAGGCCGCTCATGGGCCCAGCTGCAGAAGATCATCCAGACTGGAACTTGATGATGAGGAGCTGGTGCAGCCCTATACTTGTAAAAGGGCAGATTAACCTAACCATGGAAAGAAGACTAAAATATGTGGCATTTTAGAAAAAAGTCCTAAACTGAAATTACTATAAACTGTCCTTTTACATCACATTACAGACATGCAGAGCAACTTACATAATTTACAGTTTTTTGACATGTTATGCATTTATACAGCTGGATATTTACTGAGGTAACCGTGGATTAAGTACCTTGCCCAAGGATACAGTGCCCTCGTGGACAATCAAACCAGCAATCATTCAGTTAAAAGCCCCGCTCCTTACCTGCTATACTACGCTGCAGCCTACGACATTTATGTCCCTGCTGCAATATAATTCATCCTAAAACTAGTAGATCAAGTGACCTGCTAAATTTATATCTGTCACTTACATCACAACTGGGCGTGACTTCACCAACAAACGTAAACCTATTAAAACAACTTCCTTTAACAAATGGGGTCCTGTGAAGACACAAACAGATGCACAGAATTTTAACAATTGCTGTTAGATGATTTTACAGCTGATACAACAGATTTTCCAACTATCCAAATATTTCATCCAAATATAGTTCTGCCTCAGTCAAAACATGTAGACTGCTATACATTTCACACTGGCAACCATTAATAGGATGTAGCGACATTACACATGTGTCCGACCGCATCTGGAGCTGAAGGATTCTGACAGATGCTTCTTTAAAAATTTACCACTCCCCAAAGTACTGCTGTTCAATTTCGTCAAACAGAAACTATTTAACGTATGGTCAGGATCCAGTTAGTTTTATGGTTGTCACACTTGACAGATATTGGATATTAGATTTTTAAAAGTATTATTCGTTAATGGAAACTTTCCTCGTTGGACTAGTTTCCAGTTAAGGGCTGGTTTGCTCGCCATTGCTCGTCGTTGCGATAGTTTCCAGCGATTGCACTGGGCTGCAACCAGTGCTTGTTCTTCCTGTTACTTGAGTGATAAACTCAGTCAGAGAAATCGTGTTTTCAGCGTTTTTATGGGCCATCGTCATCGAAACCATTCTTGTCACGTCATCGTTTTGTTAAAAGCGAAATTAAACCCTGGATTGACAACACACTAACCCCTTGCCTGTGTAATTAAACTACGTTGTCATTCATGTGCAGCTGGATTAATGATTGGTTATAGGCTACCTCACAGTTCCTGCTAGTCAACTCCGCCTTACTCGGCCCATGTGCAATTGTTGCGAAAGTTACATTGACAGTAAGTCCAGCTAGTCGGGGGTACCAGGAAACAGCAGGTCACGCGAGGACATAAGGACATAAGCACAGTGAGTGTATCCGTGTCTTGCCACTATTATGATTAATGTGTTACCTCAGACCTTAGAATGAATTTATGCGGTACTTTTCGCCTCGATGTCGAGTTATAGCAGCGTGCTGGTAATGTTTTTGACAAGCTAGCTACATGCTTGGCTAACAAGCTAGCTAGCTGTCTACTGTACCTCATAAGTACGAGGATCTCCGACAATATACACTGGACACTTGACGGACATTCTTTGGTCCTTGATGTTCATAAGGTTGCCTTAATTAGCTGCCTGGGTTATTTTCTAGCCAGTTTCAAATCGATTCTTTAAAATTTCTACCAGGGGTTAACGCCCTGCCTGCGTTTTAAGGGGATAAGATTGTTTGTTTAAAAACAAACTAAAAAGTTTTGTTTAGAGAAAGTGCTTCTGTTCCGCGCTTGCCAACTTTGAGAAGAGACGCCCAGTTATCTGGTTATGTCGTTACGTTAGTTGTAAAGACTCCTTTTTTCGTAAGTAAAGTTATTAACAGTTCTAGTACGAATGCCACCTTGCTAGCTAATCTTGTTTGATGTAGCTAATAATAGACATAATAGGATGTATAACGCATCAAATGCAACGATCACGGTTATTACAATGTCCACATTTTAGTTTTATGCGAGACTGTGTTACGTGTCAGCTGTACTTTGACTTTGACTCAGACTCTATATTATAGGCTTATTTGATTTTATAATGAATCCTTTCCATGATATCTAAGGACAGCTGTGTCTGCTATCTGCGGTATAGGTCACCCCTGACAGTGTCATAAAAATATCAGGCCCTGATATATTCTCTATCTGTCAAACTCTTTATTGCATAGGCTATAGAAAAATGGTAAACTTTGCTCCAGGGTTAGACACATAGAGCCATGGAACCATGCAGCCATTAAAGTTCTTAATGTGACCCTTCTGCTCAGATTTCTATTTCATTTCTTTCTGCTTACATCTTGATTCACCCAATCTCAACTGTCACTTGTGAGCTCCCACAAACCTATATTGGTTCTGACTGAGTTTTTTTTTTCTACCTGTGGTAAGACTCTCTATATGCATTTGATTGCCATTTGCTGTTGGAGCATATTTATATTTTCACTTGGCCTAACTTTTCATGTGTGGGATTGTGTTGTCAAAGCTCCATATTTTGTGGGATGACTACTCAAGAGAATCTGAATTCATGTTTCAATATACCACTGGTGTCCAATTTGGAGTAGTTTGGGGCTTAAAGGGCATTCATCTCCTGGCTGCTCCATTTGTTACCCATGTCTCATGATAGCATTACTGTGCACAAAAAGACATTGTTTTTGCCCCCAGATGGTTGTATTTGGAAGCAAACAGACCAGGCTGCAGAATGTCACAGTCTGCAGTATTACCAAGTTTAAGGCCCTGAATGTAGACCCACATAATGCACTACAGCAATACAGCAATATTGTGTGTCTCACAGGAAGCAATTTACAAATAAAGGGTGGTTACATAATTAGGATATTGTGACTGCATTCTAAAGCTCTGTGAAATAATAAGAATGGGGAAAATAGTGAGTACAAACATTTTAGTTGATCAACTAGAACATGTGCAAGTATGACCGACATGCCTAATGGGAGTCACTAAGGTAGTTAGGTTTAAGTTCATATCCCTCCAGAGCTGTGAACAACACACACTAGTTATTCTTAAGTAGCTTTATTGCTAAAGGGACAAAAGTGCATTTCACTCCATTTGATGTACAGTGAAGGCATCAGAATCACCAACCTTAATGAAGCATTTCAGACACAGTCTGGAAAATGTCTCTTGGAATTGAAAATACTGACTTCCTCAGAAATGGTCACTTGTGTAAGATATTACATTAGATCTCTTTGTGGGTAGTGAGTGATATTTGAACTGTGGGCATAGTGTTGGGTTGAATGTTCATCTGTTTTGCACTCAGAACAAAGCCAGTAACATTATATTCTGTTTTGCCCAAAATATAAGGTATTCCTGATTACAAGACAACCCCTGTTTCAAAGTCAAATTTATTTCTATGACAAAACCCACTTCATCAAATCAAAATAAACGCATAAATAAATAAAACAACTTCACCTTATCTTTTGGGGGGGAAGAATGTTTTCCCATTCACCGTAGATGTCATTTCATTTCTGGATTACATCTTTGATGGCCCTCTTGTCTTTTTTCTGCAAACCAACCACATTTATGTCCACAAAATGACTTCCTCTGAGAGCTGGAATTCTAAGGCATATGCTTGTATTTGTCACAGCTTCACATTATTTTCAGTGACACCATACCTTTTAGCAGCACAACAGGTGTTTTATGCTTCTGCTTCATTTATCTGCCTTGATCTTTAAATTGGCATCATAACTCTTACTCGCTTGGATATATGCCCATCTTCTCATCCAGTTTTTTTTTTTTTTTTTTAACATTGTCACTGCTGGTTGGCTCACCCACTTACTACCCACCCCAAATGCTCAATGCATACTATGTCCTTGCATTGCTTTGGCCAGGGGGCCCGCCTTTCACCATTTAGCATTAGAATCTTGATTCTCTGCAAATACAGGATAATATGCACATTTGATCATTATATTTTGGGGAAAACTGCCTTATATACTTGCCAGTACAGTATCAACAAGAATTATAAAACCGATTAAAGCCTTTACAACAGAACACACACTAATATAAGCACTGTGCAAAGCTGACAAATTTAATGATGCACATTTGACTCAAGAGTGAAAGAAACCTGTACACAGTAACATTGTTTGATCAGGGAGGACTGTACACAGCAAGAGCTGGTAATGTGGTTTGGCTACAAGGCCTCTTTTTCTTCATCTGAATTTAGAATAAATCAGACAGATTGCTCTGTCTGTTCCTCATCCTTTTTTAGCAGGTGAAGTTTTGTGGCAATGGCAGACAGTGGCAAGAGCCCAGAGGTTAGTGGAGCCTCAGAGAAGCCAGACTGTGGGGAGCAGCAGGTAAGAATGTAATCTCTGCCAACAGGCCAGAAGCTCTTAGTCACCCAGCCCTGTCCCTGCGTTCATTACAAATGTGCTTCTTCAAAGGTCAACGTAGTGAGTGTTCTACAATATCACATTGCATGTGCCAGGATGACTACAGTATACATCTGATTAATTAAACATGCTTAAATGTTTGACATTGTCATGAAAATCCTGTGCTCATGTGGGATTGGGGAAGAAATTAGCTCAAAAGACACATTAAAGTGAAACAGGCATAGCTGTGGCTACATTGTATGTCAGTGAGCTGCACCTTACGGTCCAGTCATTGGTTTATCATGGAATGGCCCACAGCCCACAGCAGTGCGAGTAGTGCCTCTGTCCCCCCGCTGAAGGCTGTGCTTGTGGCCGTGTGTCTCAGAGTGTGGTGTCGCGTGTGGGGAACCTGCCGCTGGTGAGCTCCGCGTGCGGCGTGGTGTCGAGCGCCTACAGCAGCACCAAAGACAGCGTGCCCCTGCTGCGCGGCGTGATGGACGCGGCCGAGAGCGGGGTGCGCACGCTGGGGGCCGCTGCCACCGCTGGATCCAAGCCGCTGTTGGATAAGCTGGAGCCACAGAGTAAGCACCGTCCGGGGGCCTACCACGCGCACCTTGTGAGGGTTACCAAAGCCCTTTAGCAGTCCCACAGAATTTGGGGTCTTCTAAATCGGTAGTTTTTCTTTCTGGGTTTTTATTTTAATGATAATAAATTAGTAATTTATTATTATTACATTTAATGATAATTGGAAATGTTGAGCTTCCTGCCTTGTGGTCTAAATGAGGCTTTGAAGTAAAAAGTCTTTCTCTGACATTTTATAGTTGCTGTGGTGAATGAATATGCCATGATGGGATTGGACAAGGTCGAGCAGAACCTTCCAATCCTGCAGCAACCTGCTGACAAGGTGAGATCTGCTGATTGGAGATCTGATGTAAGGCTCCTGTTAACTGAACATTCCTGAGGAAATTTGCATGACTGACTGTCTGTATATAATTAAGGTTATGGGTTTCAGCAATGAAACAAATTAACTTGAAGAAGTATTCTTTGCAGCTGTGAGCACTTTTGCATAAGTACCTTTACTACCAGCAGCTTGCGTAAGCCAACAGCATTGATGTATCATAAGCTTTAAAGAGAAAGTAACCTTGATCTTGAAAAGGTGTGTATGTATTTCATATTAAGAGCTTATCGCCCGTCCTAAAACTGAAGCACTGAACAATTATGCCTACACCCTTATGAATGTAGTGCTTTTTGCTACACAAGTAGCTAATGTAATGCCGGCTTACAGGTTAAGTTACAATAAAACTTACAAGTCAGTTTTCCGTTGCCTTCACCAGCTTTCACACACCTCTCTCCTCAGTTGGTGTCAGACACCGTGGGCATGGTGTGCCAGTCAGTGTCCGGGGCCAAGGAAGCAGTGACAGGTGCAGTGATGGGGGCAGTGATGGGGGGCGTGGAGCTGACCCGCTCTGCCGTCAGTGGGGGCCTGAACACAGTTCTCGGGTCCCGTGTGGGCCAGATGGTGAGCAGCAGCATGGGCATGGTCCTTAGCCACTCTGAGGACTGGGTGGACCAGAACCTGCCACTGACTGAGAGGGAGCTGGGTGAGTGAGACACCGGCTCTAGATGTGAGCCAGGGCCTGGGTGGGGATGAGGTACACTGGTACTAGTGGAAACTGTCAGCATGTACAATAGCATTGTGTGTCACATCATCATTAGACAGAGAGACTTGTGCTGAAAAAGATCAGGTCTGATCAGATGTTGGGGAAGCCACTGTGGTGCCTTTCCAAAACCAAGGGAAGATGAACAGTGTCTTTCTCAGGTTTAGTGACTCTAACTGGCAACATGCCGCAGAAATAGTGGTATCACCCTTCAAGTTCCAGGGCTTTTCTCTCCATTATAATTACGGCCACAATAATTCAATTGAAAGCAGAGCTGTTTGTCTATATTCACTGTCATCTTCAGCAGTGTACACATAAATCTTCGTCATTGTTCAGTAAAGAATGGCCACATATCTCAGTGCCAACAGAACTGTATGCAGATGGTTAGAAGTGCATGAATGACTTATTAATCACTCACACTTTTTCTAATACAGTAAATGACTCTGAAAAGACAGTGGTAATATTACTGTAATTATCCTGAGCGCTGTTATGGAGACACCCTTAACCCCTTAAAGTGACACCGTGTTAATACTCACTCCATCAGAGAGAATAGAGGGACTCAGCACCTTCCAGCAAACAGTGAGCCAGAGCCTTTTCCTGGGGGAATAAAATTGTTTTTTAATTAAGTATGGCCATTTTACTGTCTCTTCCTCGCCTAGCTGCCCTGGCAGAAACTCCGACAGGTGAGGAGACAGGATCGGTGGTGAGCTCCAGTCCTAGCTACTTCGTGCGCCTCGGCAATCTGTCCGCCAAGGTGCGGGATCGCGCCTTGGGGCAGTCCCTGCTGAAAGCCCGACATGCACGTGATGTCACGCACTCTGCCATAGCCCAAATCACCAGCACCTTAGACCTGCTGGAGAGCGCCAGGGCCACCCTGGCCACTGCCAACAACCAGCTGAGCGGGGCATCAGAGCAGCTGCTACAACGCTGGACAGAGTGGCAGAAGGGACAACCGAAGGATAAAGATGAACAGGCAGAGAAGGACATTGAGAGGGACCAGGGAGAGGTGGGAGAGACTGTAATGTCAGTTATCATATGTTTAATCTAAGATCAATGCAAACACAGTCTCACTCTTGAATTAATCACAATGCTTTCAATATGCCACGTGCATCAAGCTGCACAGCAGGGGCACGCTGTCTTTGGTACTAGGCAAATGATTTGCAGGTTGAAAATATATGGTGAGACATACTGACGATAACACCATTGCTTATTGCGTCCATGGCTTCAGCCGCAAGCGTCACATTAACATCTTATTATTCATTCTGTCCTTATCGAAGTAAATATTCTTGGGTGCCATGACGTTTACTGTGTGTGTGTGTGCGCGCGCATGTGTGCGTGTGTCTCTGTCTGTGTGCGTGCAGCAGTTGGAGTGGCGTACCCTCTCCATGGTTCGTGGTCTCAGTGGACAGCTGCAGTCAGCATGCTCTGGGGTGGTGTCCAGTGCACAGGGTCTCCCAGGTGCTGTACAGGAGCAGCTGGCTAATGCGCGGCGAGCTGCTGAGGAGCTGCACTCTTCCTTGGGCAGCACCAGCACCCTCTCCCCCCTTCTCCTTGAGCAGAGTCGCCACCACTTGACACAGGTACGCCGCGCTTGCCTACTGGAGCTCTTCTTTGTTCATCAGTCACCTGTCACCTCTGTATGCTCTGAATGTGCTAAAAGATCCATTGTCCCTTCTGCAGGTGCGACAGTCTTTGGATGGTGTGATGGAGTACCTTCTCAACAACACCCCCCTTAACTGGCTAGTGGGGCCCTTTGCACCCCAGATCATAGAGAAGGGAGAGGAGAGGTCCCAGGGGGATCAGGGCAACCCACCAAATCAGGGCCAATGAGCTGTAATGGAGGCAGGAAGGGCGTGGTCCAGTTCCATTTGAACATAAAGGCTCCAGGTTATTCTATAAATGTTATTGGGTGCTGTAAGCATGGAATTACCTGAAAGCAAAACAATTAGCACTAATAAAGTAACTAGCACCAATTAAAATTCATTCATATTTATTTTTCAACTGCATAATTATGTTTTAACCAGGTCTATGACTGTAGAAAATTAGCACTTGTATCATATTTGCAATGATATTGGATGTTGCTTAAAATTATTAATAGAACACTTGTTCCTAAACTAGATTTTGGTTGCAGTAAAATGTGTCCTTACAGAATTTCCTTTTGAAATAATTTTACTTTGGTAATGCAATGCCCCATCATTTCTAGGCAACCCAGCAGAGAGAATCATAGCGTACGAAACTTACTTAACAGTCTGGAAAAAGTTACCATAGTTGGGGTTGGCCTACTACGCCATAAATTAGACAGGTTGCTGCTCATCAGTAATAGGATGACCTTTCTGCATTACCTTGTGTTTCTGCTTTTCCCGCCCTTGGTAAGAGGCATGTGTACCTGGCCAGACAGTAACAAATCAGATATGAGTTTGGAAGGCCAAACAGAGTGACCCTTTCCTGATGGAAGTGTCTTGACACGTGACATTAGTGGGGCAGACAGCTTTATCACTCAGGTTATTTAAAAGGACTTTAAATAACCCCTCCGTTACCTAATTGGATCAGTCATAATACATATGTAGTATTGGCTGTTTTCTGTAGAACATCAAAGCAAATTCAACTTGTTCATAACACTGTTAATTATCAATCAAATTGATCATTTAACTTTATCCATAATTAAGCTATATTAAGGTATATTAGAATTGTAATAATATAATTCTAATGGTGGATCATTTTATCACACATTTATCGTTTTCTTCAGCATTGTTTAAAAGACAGCATTAGTACCTGAATAACAAGAATGACATGTAAGAGAGACATAGAAAATGTTGTAGAATTTGGCCACAGATAAAAGCTTTGCCAGTTTAATTACTGTTATTTATCTGGCAGTTGCTATTATTCAGTAAAAACACTTACAAGGTCATGATGGCAGGATACATTAAAATACATAGCATATCATGATAGTAACAAGGAAAAGGCCATAGGTTCAGAACAGCCAATAACACAGTAAATTAGCTGTTGAAAACAAAGTTGAAAACATACAAGCATACAATGGTAATTTCATTAGCATACAAATAGTTTCTAACAATTGTCCCGAAGAGCACATACCTGCATAATACTAATGTGCACATAGAGCCTAATAACGATCTATAAGAGAAACACCAGAGTATATCATAGTGTTCATATGGGACCAAACAATGATCAATAAGAACTGTACTACACTATATCAGATTGCACTTAGATGTTTATGTAATCAGGTACTAAGTGGTTAGTTTTGGACATGCCCAAATTCTGGGAACCAAAGTGAAATCTGAACATATGTTTTCAGTCAGCATCTGTCAGTAAGCGATTCTGCAGTTGTGGCTGTTGCAGGGAGCTTGTTCCACCACTGGGGGGGACAGTGAGGATAAAGGTCTAACTAGGGGTTTTGGCTAACAAAGGGGAGGAACTGCTTAACAACCAGAGGTAACTGTGCCAAGAGTTTTGTACCATCTGTGACGATGGACTGTAAGTACAAAGCAGCCATATCATTTGCACAAGGGTCTTGAGCCTCAGTCAAGTGTCAGAAAAGGAACATGGAGGAGAGGAAGACACAGTTATATGGTATTGTGGTCTTACCAGATCATTTAAAAAGTATTGCCATTTACACTTTAATAATTGAGTGTTTAGTAAGAAATCCAAAAGGAAGCCCAGGATTCATAGTTGATAAGCCCATGTTTTGCTCACCAAGTTTGGGTCTTCTGGTACTAGCTCCATGTTCAGCTGGGTGGTAACTGTAAAAATGTGGTCCCTGACAGACCTGTGATAAACTTGTTGTTTCTTACTTCCCTGTGCATTTTGCCCAAAACAGGGTTTACTATGCAAATAAATGTCATGTAACCATTGTTAGGCCATTCAATGTCACAGATAGCTATCATTGTTTGAAGTTTTTTTTTCCTTACTCTTTCAATGTGCTCTTTCAAAGTGTATAGAATTGGATTACGATTATCAATAAACTCACTTTTTGATTAAAATAATTTGTCATTGAAGCTGGGATTTAATTGTGTATTGAAGTTTTAAATGTCAGAGATAACATTTTTCAACCTAAGAAAACTAACTTTATGTTGAAATTTCAGTTGGTATATAACTGGTTTGCAATTTTCATAATAATGTTATAAAGTTCATTCTGGTGAATAACAACGATCAACGGTTTTTGACTGTCAACTGGTTGTCTGGTTACCTGAAACAAATCAGAAGTAAGTGCTATGCATCAAGAAACAAGTCTGCACTGTCAAACTGTATATAGACATTGTTTCCAATCCAAACAGATCACAGAGAGAACTGGATCTTGTGGTAATTACGGAACTCAGAGCTCAATTATGAAAATACGACGAACTGTATGAATAAGTTTGCCTCTGTACAGTACATTTTGTTTGATACACCACTGATAATTTGTTTCGTTCCTTGGAATTCTCCTTTCTAGGTGTTTTAATATTAAATGGAATACATTACACAGCACAAAACATCAAAATGGTATACCGTTACAACTAACATCAAAAAGGCAAACTTTTTTGCAAAATAACTAACTCCGCTGTAATGTTACTGTTGGAAGCAACAAGCTAAGACAGTCTGCTAGTGATTAATATACTGTATAACAGCTCAATTTGCCTGAATTCTTGATTCTGCTTACAGTTACAGTTACAGTCTGTTACAGTTAGGCAAGACTTGCAACCCTGCAAAGGACATGGAATGTCACATTTTGCATTAATCATCTGAAAAAAGTAGCAACCGCAAACCAATGACCTTGATGTTCAAGTACCGTTAAACTTAGGGTAGCACAAACACCGCTTGTAAATGCATGTGTCTACAACGGTGGCTGATTGCGAGGGCGTCGCTTTACCGTTTCGCCCCTCCGATCGCCCCTGTTACATCGGCGATGAACAATAGTAGGCATACCAAACTGCTGGTGCTTTGACGTCACGGTCGTTGTGTGGAATGACTGTATCTGGGACCCAAGGAGGCCGCGTACAGCGTAGGGCCGATTAGCTGCAGCTAGCCATATAGCTATCCTGCTGGAGATCAAAGTCGCAGACGCTCCTCAGCTCCTCTGATAACAGGTATCGTAGATCGCATACGAAACTCCGTCCTTATTTAGCGTAAATGGGAACGTTGTGGACTGGCAACAACAATAGTCGGCGTGCATATCATCACAACCGCCATATTTATGAATTCCGTGGAAAGCTAGCTAATGAACTAGCTAGCCAGCTCGTAAGATAGGTAGCTTGCTAACATTAGCCAAGTTAACTCCTCGGAAAACAGTAACTAGCAACCTCGCTAGGTAACATTCCTGTATTTTCACAACATGGTACATAGCCAACAGCGAGTGTAGCTAATTTGAGCGAATATTAGGAAAAATAAAACAATATCTAGATAGTTTGCTAAGTTAGCTAATCTAGTTAAGATGTATTAGTTTCCAATAATGACCAAACTAGCTAGTTATCAAGCCATTAGTGTTCGTTTGTTCCTAGAAAAATGAGGAAGTAGTTTTCTCCGAATTGTAGACAGAACAGCATTGTCGGTGCTAACGTTAGTGTTAACGTTACCTATTATTGTTTTCATGTAGGTAGTTAGCCAGTTGTGGTTAAGGCCTGTCGGTCTAGTCAGTTGTTGAGGTAAGTGCAATTCAGCTTGTGAATTAGCTAGTTATGTAAATTAAAACATTTATGAAACCACGCTATTTGCGACGTGGAGATCTTCCGTTAGCTAGCTGTTTTATCTTCAGTATGGCTAGCAAAACTAGCTTCCTGGTGAGGTAAGCTTGTAGCAATGTCGTTTTATTTGGACATTTGAGAAACCTGTTATCGAGCTAGCTTGGTTACTATTTCTGGCTGCTAGCTAACTGTTAGTTATTTCCATTCCACGGAAGCTTTAATCCTTTCGTACATTTTTATTAACTTGCTAGCTTGCTAGTTAGCAAAGACTTAACTGAAAAGGGGAAATGGTTAGTTGATCGCTTCAGTTGATACCTGCATTGTTCAGGTGTGAAGGTTAATACCTAGTGTCTAAGCTCCTTTTGTTGTGTATCTTCTGTAGACGTTTATATTGAGCATTTTAAAGTTAACTACGTCTTGATTAAAATATTGGCTTCATAGCTAGCTGAAACGATTGCAGGCCCTGTGAAGCGTCATATTGCAGTTATAGCCTCTCTAAATTCCATGATCATTTGTTGCTATGTAGCAAGTAGGTAGTCAGGACAGTAAGACGCGCCCCCTTTCAAGGTGTCGTTCGTCTGAAAGGTGGTCGGGTATCTAGTAGAACTGGTCGTAAATAAACAAAATGGTGATAAAATGACTGATTACAAAAACTCATAGAATTACTTGAAATGGAGGAGGAAATTCCATTAACTATCTTTTTTCCCCTTTTCGAACAAATAAACCATTCACAATAACCTAGCATATGAAGTTGATCATACAGTATGTGTACCTTACACTGGATGTTCTGAGAGGGTTGTAAAGTACTTCATGACATTTCACTAACTTTTCAATCCCTTTTACAGGACTGTCCTTCTTCACCCCCATCCCTCTCCCACAGCAAGCATGGCTCAGGAAACTAATCAGTCACAGGTGCCAATGTGGTGCACTATGGGCTGTGGTTTCTATGGTAATCCCCGCACCAATGGGATGTGCTCAGTCTGCTACAAAGAACACCTGCAGAGACAAAAAGGAGGGGGTCGTGCCAGCCCCCCAGGTGAAAAAGGTAGGAAGAAGGGTAGTGACCCAGGAGGGTGGTGGGCATTTTACAAACGATGAGAAAAAGATTCAGACATGGCAGCCAGTACCAGTATAAATCAGCTAGGGAGTACCATGGATTCATGACACTCTTTAAACATGTTGTTTGAGATTTAGTTACAGGGAATTCACAGTTAGAAGTTACATGTGCATATTCATTCTTCTTTATTTTACGTATTTGGAAATTTGGTTTACTTAGTAAAGCCTCAGCCTGTCTTTCCGCAGTAGTGCCTGCACCGGTAGGGTCTCCAGCAGGTGCCGGTATTTCTGTGGAGAGCACCTCTGGTGCTGATGGAGTCCTCAAATCGGAAGAAAGAAAATCCAGGTACAGGAACATTGACCTGCTTAAATCATCTTTGACAGCAACACAGATGCAAACACTGCAGTTGAAGCTAAACACTATGTTCTGTGGCTCTTTGTAGATGGAATGATGGATATGTGCTTCGCTTGTCTGCATTCTGTCTGAAGTTAGTGTGTACCATCATTTCAGCTCCCCCAGCCCAGTCACCCAGCAGATGACAGCCATGAGCATCTCCCAGGATAGCGGAACCACTGACTCAGACCGGGCAGAAGAAGAGGAGGAAGGGACATCCAAACCCTCAGGTGAGAAGCACATTTCATCTCCTATGACATGTCACACAAAAAATGTATTCCTATGCAGTTAGTACCATATTTCATTGTAGCATGGGAAAAGGTGCATGAAACACGGTGTTAATATTCCAGCAATTTCCTGTCAGGTTTGACAGAAGAAATATTTAAATTATTGTGGAATCCTATTATAAACAGTGTTTCAACAGCAGTCAGGGACCTCCAACAGCCAGTGAGAAGTAATCATTCTGTGAAAAAGGAATGTGCCAAAAAAGAGCATCTTATAGTGATCTGTTGTTGTTTCCTGGTGAAATGTAGCAAAAAAGAGACCTGCATAATAAAGGAACCATGAGAGGGATCAGCAAGACATAAATTCTGAAAATACTGAAGATGAAGAACACATAAAAGCAACACTGAACTAAAAAGTAAAAACATTACGTTAACAAAATACACTTCTAAAATTGTTCTGATTAGACTATGAATTGTGCCAACAGCATGTGGATTTATTTAATCAGTCTGAATCACGTACCTCAGCAAACAGTGAAAGGAGAATGTGAAAGTCTTAGCTGGGTAGCGTGATAGAACCTGTCAGTGACTCTGTGTCCTGGATAATTGGTAATTTTTTTTATGAAGTGATGGCAGAATACAATTTTCCAATTTCAAAACTAGGGTCGTGTGTCAGCCCAAGTTTGCGTAGGTCTGCAGAATGCTGCTCATAATGTGCATCAGTGTTGGTGATGACGCAAAAACGTTCAAAAGCTGATGCAGTTGAAAGCACGTCTCGCTGTGGTTGTCACCTTGTCTTCAGTGCTGCTGCTTTGATGCATTGCGATGCATATAGGCGGCTTACGAGTCAGCTGCACATGTGTGTATGTGTGGGACATGCCTACACATAGCCTGCAATGTCCACAGAGTCACAATAGTGAGAAGTACATATCATTGAAAGCACTACTCTCTCAAGCCTTTGTTTGGCTGCCAGAGTAACATGGCCTATTTCAAAGCTATTTTTAAAGACCTCATAGTGGGAATTTGGCAGTAAAAACAATTGGTGGTTTTATTTCCTCTCATGCAGGTCAAGTCCTCTCCTATCCCAGAGTACATCGTCTATGGTAGCTCCACCAGACAGTACTATTCAGTTTTCCACCCTTGCAATAAGAATTTCCCATTGCAGCTGTACAATCCTTAGCCAATCCCAACTTGCATAAAAGTACTGAAGGAAAAATGTGGATAAATCAGTGTGCTACCCCCATGTATTTCCTCTGGTATAGGCACTTTAACTAATGAATAATTCAATATTCGAATTACAGGTTGATTTCTGACAGTATAGTCTCCAGGTCTACCATTTCAAGATGGAAAATTTTAGCTTTTTTGGGCCAGGTTTTGTAAGAAGCTGTATATTGCTTCAAAATGGCATTGGTTCCAATATTATGACCAAAACAATAGGGTACAAATCATTGCCCAACTTTAAAACTTACTTTTGTTTTTACAGATGGGAACAAATAGTGAGTCGCTGAGTGATGAGCGATCTCATGCAAAATGTATTCCTTGGCATTTCCATCTAACACAGTGAGGCAAAGCATACACTGTCATAAGCTTGTGGTGGCATGTTGTTCAGTACTGTCCTCATAGGCTGACTGTGTGTCTGACAGGGCTGTCTGTGGAAGCAGCTCAGGCCTCCTCTGATGGAGACCAGACCCCTGACAAGAGCAAGAAGAAGAACCGCTGTTTTACCTGTCGAAAAAAAGTGGGCCTCACGGGTAAGAGAAGACATGACTGAAGGGAGAGTGGGATAGCTATAGACGTGGGGTGAGGGCACTTTCATGTACATCCAAAAGTAAATAATCGTTGTTGGTGCTCAGTATATGAATGCTGGGGTTAATGTGAAACTTGAATGAATTGGAAGCATTTTATGGCTATAGTGCTTGCCCTTTTTCAAGGAGGTGGACTTGCAGTGAAGCGTGTCAAGTAAACCACTGTAGAGCCAGCTTGGATATTCTGCATTGACCTATTAATCACCAGTTACAGTAGAGACGTGACTCCTTCAGTAAGCCAGTGCTGTGCTGGTATGGTAGCTTTTACATTGTATTGTGTAAACCTGCCTTTTGTCCAGATCTGGAATAAGATGTATTTCAATATATAATGTTTGTTGTTCGGTGTGCCTACCAGCTCTATTATGATAAATTTAACACAGCCACATAGATCCATTGAAGATGTATCTGCTTGACCACCACACTTCTACTGTACCACTGACCCTTACTTTCTGCATTCCTTTTACCCAAGACTTAAATGACTGTTACAATTACAAAAATACTGTTTCTCAGAAGACATTGTTACATTTTTTTCTAATACACTGTCTGTGTTTTAATAGTTATCAGTGTTTCATATAAAGGTACAATGACATTTGTAAGTACCCACTACACAATTTCTGATATTTTGTATTGCCTGCACTGATGTGTAGCAGTATTGTACCTACCCATGACACAAAGCAGACCAAACCGTATGCAAAGCATTTTGGATTTGTGATCTTGGCTGCATGGGCTCTATTTTGGCAGGCTTTATTCATCTGATTTTTTTTCATCAGAATTACCAGTCTTCCTTCAGGTAGCTGATTGGCTCAATCAGAAGTGGGTGGCTTCACACAGGAGTGACACATAGAAAATGGTTCTGAATGGCATTTTTATGCATTGGGAGCTGTACTTCAGTACAGAAATGGCATCAGGCATATGTTAGATACCAAACAAATTATCACACCTAGCTAATAAATCAGGTGGCAGGCTAGGAATCAAAGGCCAAGTATGAAAGTTGTCCTAAGTGATCTTTTATCTTTGGTTTAGGTTTGGGCTTCCACCTAAAGTCTGTTTTTATTTTAACATGAAACACTGCGGAGGGATGTTTCGCCTTGCTGTTCCACTGTGCATGCCTCTTGGGCAGCCTATTGCCGTAATTTATTTATCTCTGTGCTTTATTCATATTTCATTAGAACCACCAGCACATGAAGCCAGGTGGTTGCCTCTGAACACTCAAAACTGCCTGAAGTCTGTTGAAACTATTTATCAGCTGTGGCTGTTTGTTTTGCTCATGTTGTGTAATGCATATTCATTAGTTTCATCATTTATTTTTGGCAACAGTGAAAGGTCTCCTTAATTGAATTGTACGTAATCCCAGCTCTTGTGCTTGGTTACTTAGCATTTGGGTTCAGTCTAAAGGGCTGCAACATCTATTTTAGTGCCTTTGCAAGAGGTTTATAAGGAGCATTGCAAAAATAGCCCTTAGTCCTTCAGTAAGTGAAGGTAGAATAAATGGCGGTGGATATCCATGATCCTGAAGGACAGGGAAGTGTAACTATTAAATCTTACCTCTACAGCTTCTGTCTTTGTGTCTGGATTCTCTGTATTGATTTGTTGTGATAAGTTTAATTCAGTTATATCTGTCCTTGTCTCATTATTATATTAAGATCTGATTGGAAGGTCTTTAGATGACTCTGAGTGCACTAAAACTGTTAAGTATCTGTGAATTGAGAATTGCATATGATGAATTGAGGTTTGTAGAACTGTTGTCACTGTAGCTGACACTGCAGGCCATTAATGTTATGGCTTGTGCTTGTCCATCCCATAGGACTGTAGAACAGCACAGACAGGAAAGGCCAGCACATTGAACAGTTCTAAGGTGACCTATAATGCTGCACACTCAGTTTTGCTTCAGGTTGTTGTCGGTGACTTCAGGTGGCTGGATCCAGTTTGAAGAACAGGCCAGCGAATGGGTTTTGTCATTCTTCACCAGCCTCAGTCTGCCTCTTGTCTCCTCCCGCCAGGCTTCGACTGTCGCTGTGGAAACCTGTTCTGTGCTATCCACCGCTACTCTGACAAACATGACTGTCCCTATGACTACCGGGGGGCTGCCGCTGCCCGCATCCGCAAGGAGAACCCCATCGTGGTGGCAGAGAAGATCCAGAAGTTGTGAGGAGTGAGCAGGCTTCCTTGAAGTGCAAATTTGGAACGGAAAGGTGGCACGGAGTAATACATGATATAAAAGACTTTTCCAGTTCATTGTAGGGTAGGGAGAGTTTGGGGATGAGCCAGGTGGGTCAAGTTGTTACAGCCTTCCCCCAACCACTTCCCTAATTAACCCTTCTTTCTCTCCTCAAGCGATTGAGCAGATGTGCGAGTAAATGGCTAAGAAGAGTGATGATGTGTGTTGACATTGCCTGGGAGGAAGGGAGGGTGTAGTTGGGTCTGGCATTTGGGCATTTAAATCCACTTTGGGGATGTGGCATTTTTAGTTTTAACCTTTTTTCCCTCCAAACTTGACATATTTATTTTTATATTCCTCTATCAGTTAAATAGGGTTGGGGGTAAGCTGTTTAAGAGACAGGGACAGCTTGGGTAAAGGCACAGGGGAAGTTAAAGGGAAAGGTTCTGTATGATACAGATTCTGGGAGTTTCTGTTGCCAGGCAAGGGTTTTGAAAGCTCCTGATGTATGTACATGGGCAAAGTCTCATTCACAGTTACAAGTTTTTTTTTTTTTTTTTTTTAGATTTTTAAAGACATTCTTCATCAGAGGGGCAAACAAATGTATAGCTCCCAGTCTGCATTTACAAAGCGTCTCTTTTATATATTGACTTTTATCATACTAATGTTGGGCGCATGAACCATTACTTGAGGGGTTTGATGTAGCCTTGAGATAACTGAGTGATTGACTTCTGTTTTTATCCTTTGCTTTTAAAGGTAAAGTCTGCTCAGAATTCCAAATGTAAAATGTTTCATGATGTCTAAAAAGTGCCTACCTGCCCAATTGAGCATTCCAGAATGCATCTTTTAAGCCAGGAACCCTCCATCAGTTGATGATCCAAGTCAGTTTTACTGCTGGCCTGACCTTTTCATTGTACTGAAAGGAGAAATGCAAACCTTTATCGACGATATCAAAGGTATCATCTTCCACAGACCATTCTCCAATCTCTTAGGCATAAAAAGTCATATATAAAGTGTCTTGTATAACAAAATTGAAAAGATGAGCTTCACAGCTTAAACTAGGACAGAGGACAGATACCAACTTTAAAAGCTACAACCAGGTATCATGCTGATTGGTCCTGATGAGCTTTTTTTGTGTTTTTCCCCCTTTTCCTGTTTCTGGTCCAGCAATGGTATGTCAGGTTCATATGAGGTTGTTGACCTGTATGTATTACTTTCCACTTGGTTTCTTAACTACAAAATCGTCAGCACATACAAACCACAGATTGTCGCATTAGTGTTCTCAGAACACGTCTAACTCCATGATTCTTACAGTTGAAGTGATTAGACAGCTGTCTGTGGGGGAAAAAAACAGCTTTTCCCATTGGATTTTGCATTTCTAGACTTACTCTAATGAAAAGTTCTGGCTGGAGGTAATGCCAGCTTACCGCATCCACTGGAGGAGGGGAGTTGGGTTCCAGGCATACAGAACATGATTCAGAATGCTCAGTCATGCATGTGAGGACATTATGTATATTATTAAACAACAGATTTACACCTTTGACCGGACTTTCCCTTTAATGAGTGTATGACACCAGAATATCCATATTAATATATTGTTAGCTTGAATTGTGTGATTGAATTCTATTTATTTTTTTTTCTTTTCTTAATTATCATTGGGATGGTTTGTATGGAGGATAGGCAGCATGTAAGCAAGTCATAAGATTTGTACTTCTTTCAATTATATTTAAGCATTTCCTCCTTTGATTATGTAATCAACTTTGGAAAAACAGTCCAGTATTCATTGGAGTAGAGTCCTGTTAGTATAAGTAGGTGGGCTTGAGCTGAAATGGAGCATCCATTTGCAGACATTTTGCCCACTGTTTTGAATTCCAAGCACAAGCAATTGTAAGTGTTACATACACAGCACAAATGGAGTTGAGATTTTTAACGTACAGTGGAGCCTCCTTACCCTTCATTAGGTTGAAACAGATACAGAGCTTGAATACAACAGACTCATTTGATGATCTACTTGTTTGTGGTACAAAGTATCATCAGTTTGAAAGTCACTCCTAAATGCAGTAGATTGTTTTCATTCTGGTTCACAGATTGGGATATGCTTCTCTGTGGAATATGTCAGAAAACTTTTTGACAAAGTAACAATGTGCACCACAACATAGTGCTTTATGGTGTACTCGACTTATCCATCATAAGAGACACAGTATCCCCTCGACATCCAGACAGCTGGAATTCACATGTCTGCACAGCTGAATTGAGATGCTATATTGTGTTGTCTCATTCTAACCTGTATTGCATTAGGTGAGGTGATCTGGCCTTGCCTATGGCATCAGCGCCACTTATGGGTTCTCCACACCTTGAATTACTGATGCCGAAATGAACGCGGACTCTACCACGTTTTCAAAATGTAAATGCCGTGTGGCTTACTATTCCGCCAGTATAATATTATATGTGGAGTGTTGCCAAGTAATAGGTGGGGAAAGAAGGAGTAAGAAATGTGTGTGTGAGAGTGTGTGAATACAGTGTTTGGCATTACTCTCTGCAGAGGGCTGAGCATCTCCTCAGCAGAAGAAGGCACAGCACTGCATGCTTTACAGCCATCTCTTTCACCAGCAGGCTATGCCTGTGTCCTGTGTGTGGTGGGTGTCAAAGGGCAGAAATCACCCTGGGGTAATAATGTGTGTAACTTCCAATGTAGGTCATGGTTACTTTATAGTCCCTTCTGCTTTGCACTTCTTTGACTCATCTGTTGAGGTTGCCACCAAGTTATACACAGACATACCAGAAATGCACTGGTTCTTGTGGCAATGGCATTGATTGGATTCACGCTTGCCAGTTGTCTTCAGAATCTGCCCTCAGTTGTGGTCTCATTGGTGCTTGTGCCTAGAAGGTAAGCAAATGTAAATAAATCCTCCTTTTGACTGTCAGTGTTGGAGAAAATTCAGGCCTGAGCTGGTCAGTTGGGATCAAGTGGAAAGTTTCCAACAAGCTTTTTGTTTTCTCCCATAGGTCTATGATCAATAGACATTAAATAGCTTGTCGATATACTTGGAGTGTGTAGGTGTACACTTGGTCAGTTTTTTAAATACTTTTTTGCTATTCCAAAATATTTTTCTCACAATAACTTCCTGCTTCTTCCCACTGAAAAACAGCAACAGTGCTGCATTACTTTGAGCTGTGTCCATGGTCGGGAGAGTGGTTCACCTCTGGGCTGACTGCGCTTTGGCAGCTTTGTTCCCAGTCACTAAGGTAATGTTTCTTACTGCAAAACCTGTCAAATCGGAGAACTAGAGCAGACTGCCCCTTAAAGAATTACTACGCGGAAACTAAAATAAACATATGGGAGGCCCATTAAGGCAGTCCAGACTGACAAAACTCCCTTTCATGAACAGGAAATGGGGTAGATACTTAATTTTGATGCTCCTTTATCTGGTGATTGGAGAACTTATTTGCACAGCCATTGAAAGAATGCCTTACTGAAGTACAGTTCTTGGAGGCTCAAAGTCTTGTCTTGATTTGGCAAAGCTAAGGTTGTGCCATCCATGATCTGAGCCAGGTGGGTATAAAGGATCACTGGGAGTTTTCTGGTTTTCAGCTCGGGCATGTGGCTGGCTAAGTTTCTGTTTTGTTTTTTTTTTAGTATAAAAGTTTGATCTTGAGACAGTTCAGTGCCTGTAAAAAGTTATATTGCCTGGAGAAGTGGTAGTGTTTAAATAGATGTGACATTAAAGCTCTAAGAGCCTGTAGATTCTACAGGTTAAATCCTGTAGGCATTAAGGGAACCTCCTGTTTTAAGGGGACATCTAAGAATGAACAGTGAAAGACAGCTTGGCCACACTGTACCTGGACTGGAGACACCTGAAAATCTTAGTAGAGTCCTTTTCAGACCAGACAAAATAATAGAGGTGGGTCAGCCAACATTTCTGCAAATTTATTATGTACTTGGCTTATGTTTTAACTTGTTCTGGTCTGTAATCCATCCTGACAATCCCAGTGGTTGAAATCATGTGAACAATTTGTGTGGATGTACCCAACAGAGAGGCAGGGGAGAAGCTGGCTGAGCTGGTGAATCATCCTGGACTTGACCACAGCAAGCAGCTGCTCATTGGGGTCAAACAGCATCCCTCCAGAGTCACACAGTCCTCTACTGTTCGTGCTACCTGAGCTCTAGTGAGACCCTGGAATTGTATGTTGCTAATTATAGTTAAAGCAGTTGGTTGCAAGAGACCCGCTAAACCTACTTGGCTCAGGTTTAACAGACTGGCTCAAGAGCAGGTCAGAGGTGTTCTTGAATGCACGAACAGTCAGAGCTGTGCTCTTGCCTCAAAACTATGGTAGTTGAACAGTTGTTAAAATTCCACAGGCACTTTGTCATGAGAATTGAATAGCCTGCTACAGTTTGTGTTTGCTACACAGTACATTTCCAGTTTACCCCTGTTAAGAAAAAGCCCTGTCTACTCATAACGTACAGAAGGCCGAGGTTTGTGATTGTAAGCAAATGTTCTCAAAGGTTTGCATAGCTGAATACATCTCTGGATTGCTTGCTGCCTTCTATTTTTTCCCAATTTATAGACTGCTTGCCTCCTTTAGTGAAAAATCTGGGTGCTGCTGATGGCTTAATCATTGTCAAAATTACTTCCTCTGTGTATTTAGTAATGAGTGACCAAGTGTAGCCCACAGGGGGCTGTTGCTTGGGATTACTCACTTGATGATTAACTACAGTGATGATGGTGCTGAAAATAAAAACTTGTGGATGGAATGGGTGAAGTATTGTCATTGGCATCATGCATAAGCAGTTGTGACTGTTCAGTTACGTTCACTGAGTTCTAAAAGCAGGAGGACTGAGGAGCCCAGTGCATCCTGGTCCTTCAGCACAGGAGTGTCTCTGACATACTACCCCAGAGAGACACCAGTAGGTTTCTTTACTGTTCTTTTCAACTTTAGGACCGTATGATGTGTAAGAATAAGAATAAAACAATAAAATCACAAAGTTTATTTTAAATTACACCTTGTCTGTGATGTTTTTTTATAGCAGGAACAGTCTGATGTAGTGCAGTGCAGCAGCTGATTTACCTGAAAATGATGAGCCAATGACATTGTCTGAAATGGGAGGGGAAAGGGGGGGGGTACAGAAGTACATTGTTTCCTCGTTGGCTTAGAGCCCTGTGGTAACAAAGTGGTTTTCCTCCAAGAGTGCCAAAATTACCTCACTGCTACACCTGACACAAGGACCAGACTGGCCTTCAGTAAGACTGCACCATGAACTTATAACATGAAAGGTATCTGCTTCAGGATCACAAAACCTTTAGGTCACATCCATGTGATCCAGAAGACTGAGAACTGAAAATCTGGATTTGGGTGCAGGCATTTTCACATAATGTTCAGCTGGCTCCTTCTACAAACTGGCCACGAGGGCTGCTGCACTCCAGTGACTGCAAGAGGCATTTAGCAGCAGCTGCATTTGCCTGTATGCCACTGTGCATATTAGTGTCAGAGAGCCCTGCCCACTGCCACATCAGCACCCATTTATTCTTCTTGGGTGTGCACTTATGCTTCCAACATACTCAGCCTGGCCGTTTCATTTACAGAGCACAACTGTAGCTAAGCCAGACCTACATGGGGTAACAAAGGCAGGTATATGAGAAACATTGAGCTCTTGTGTAATTCGTTCAAATTAGAAAATACTTGGGCAGAGGGCCCATATTCTACAATATATTACTGGGCATTTTTCCTCTACATCTTGATCACCTGTGGTGAAACACTTTTTTAACTTTTTTGCGGGCTGAGCATTTCTCACATCACTTTCCCAACTGGATCTGTGAGCCTATTTCTGAGAGCTGTAGTATAACAATAGATATACTGATGATTTGAAAGTCAAATGAACAGATGATGTTCAGTTATGTCCTTTTAAGTGCCCTTGTTTCTACATCTATTATCTCTGTTCTATCCATAGTTCCTCTACAGGAAGTCAGTGCTCACCAGGGGAATGTCACTCCTCTGCTGTCCTCTGTCTAAGCTCTCGCTCTTTGTCTCTAGAGCAAGTAATGGCTTTCGTAGTGACTGTCAGAAAATATCATTAGCTGTGGACAACGTAAAAGTTGTTCTGTGCAGATTCCCTGTGTCAGGATTAAAAGGAGTGGGAAATGATGAAACCAGTATTGGTCATACATTGATTCAGAGACTGAGTCATGTCTTTGCACCACATTACCAAAAAGCTGAACCAGAGTTTCACTTACACATGGCTTCACAAGAATGCGCTTGGTACAGCAGCTCATGTACTAGGTCAGACTTGTGTGCTTTAAATTCTGATATGAGCACGATTAAATTATTAAATAAATCATATACATATGTATACACACACAGTACCAGTTGGACATGCCTAATTAAGATAATGGCAAACATACATTCAATGACATTTTGATCTATAGACTTGTGCTTAAATTTGTTTCGTAGACAAATAGAAATGGCGAAGTTCATTCCTATGTATGAATTTCTTCCCTTTGCTTGATAGCAAGCTAGCTACCTCATTTGGTCATATAGCTGATATGGCTAATTAGCTCGTTATTTTTTGGCTGCCATGGCTTGGAAGATTCTTACATAGACAGTTATGCGTCACACATTCATCGTAGCACTGGCGGGCCAGTACAAGCGCAGGCAGAAACGTAAGTAAGGGTGAAATAAAGTCTCACAACAAAATTTAGTACTATTTGTTCTGTCAGGGAGAATGTGTATTTACGATGGCATCTGACTTGACAATTTGGGTAAGAACAAATTCTGTTGTATGTTTAAACGACACAAGTTGATCCACTTCTGCTATCCTGCAATACTAATAGTTTAGAATGGGTGAAGTATTTGCTAGCCCAATCAATTGTTTAAGGGAGCGAATAAATCGAGCCATCAGGTTTCTTACCTTGTTTGTTACATTCTGTTTTTTGGCACTGAGTGACAATGCAAGCCATAAGATTTACAGTAATGAGCCATATTTTTCAATTACCAGGACAATTGCAAGATCAAAATGTAATCTTCTGTTCCACAGGGGCATTATACAAGTGCATTGTTATTACAATTTGAACCTTTAAATGTTATATTGATTAAATTTTCCAATGTATTTTCTCAAGTGTGGACAGGTATCAGCATTCTTTTTATTTAAGAATATGTACTTTTTTTTCAAAATGCTGTAAATTTCATTGCTCAACCACCAATGAAGATTATAAAAACAGATATGGATCTATCTATATGCTTATATTTGTTAAGACCGGTTTACATTTTTTCTCTTTTAGCTGCTACTCTTCATATGCCCTTTGGACATTGTTTCATTGCATGAAATAAGGATATTCCATAAATGTTATTCTAGTTTGCGTTTCACTTTTAGTGGTGACTTAGAGCCGTAAATCGAGTCTCAGCCTTTACGGAAGTGTTTTTCGAAGTAAATTCGGACTGTAGATGTGAGGAAGCAAACAATTCTATGAACCGACCTCCTGTAAGCAGGATGTATAACAATGTATTCTGATGGAACGTTGACAATAGTCCGTGTGTAGGTTTCTACCCTGTATGCGGCTTTTTCGAGCGCGCTATAGCCAAAACGGAGCTTTCGCCGTCACGTCCTGTCTCCAATACTTCCGGCTGAGGTAGGACAGGACTGGAAAAAATACTGTACAATTAGCTAGCTAGCCAACAGATTGATAAATGGTCGTGTAAATAATACAAGTAAGCTAGCAACAGTTGTTAACGAACAAGATGGATACGTAGGATATTGGTCTCATTTTTGCTTCAGAATGTTTTGCCTTGTTGCCTGCAACCAAATTTATTTTTCCTGAAGAATCAGTGTTTTCACTATAGCTATCTAGCTATTTAGCTAGTTAGCTGGAGATCTCAGGTGGTGTAGGATTCTGCCTCGGTTAGTAAAAAACAGCTACTTGTACTCAATTTTATATATACATATTTATGATCGCAATGATGTCGAGACTCGTTTCCTGTCAATTACAAAATGTGTTTTAGCGTCATGATTTAATTAGCTAGCGAGCTAGTTAGCTATGGTTACAGAATGTATATGGCTAGCTAGCTGGCTTGTTCTGTTTGTAAAAAGCAAGCCCGTGCTTCACCGATGCTGGCTAACAAGCCAGACGCATTTCACGGCGTCCGGATGATCGGAACTCTCTGGGTTTAGAACTTGCTACCTGGTGTTAGCAGTGCACAATAATAGCTATCCGTTGCCGGCAACTGGAAATATTCTCCTCTGTTCG